>NW_028263239.1:0-367000 GCF_982192425.1 Myodes glareolus
AAAAAACTCACATCCCTTTCTCTGAAAGAGAAGCAGTCTATTACAACACTTCAATTCACTGTGCGAAGTGAATGGAGTGTTGCTTCACTTTCTAAATGCTGTCCTTTCAGAGAAAATCACTTTATTTTGAAAGTTCCTTAAGCTACTTTCAATCATTCACAAGAAACTCACATGCATTTCTCTAAAAGAGAAGCAGTCTGTTCCAACACTTCATTCACTGTGCGAGGTGAATGGAGTGTTGCTTCACTTTCTAAATGCTCTCATTTTAGAGAAAATCACTCTTTTTTGAAACTGCCTTAAGCTACTTACAAGCATTCACAAGAAATTCACATCTGTTTCTCTGAAAGAGAAGCAGTCTGTTCCAACACTTCATTTCACTGTGCGAAGTGAATGGAGTGTGGCTTCACTTTCTAAATGCTGTCCTTTCAGAGAAAATCACTTTCCTTTGAAAATGCCTTAAGCTACATAAAAGCATTTAACAGAAATTCACATGCTTTTCTCTGAAAGAAGAGCAGTCTGTTCCAACACTTCAATTCACTGTGCGAAGTGAATGGAGTGTTGCTTTACTTTCTAAATGCTGTCCTTTCAGAGAAAATCACTTTCCTTTGAAAGTGCCTTAAGCTACTTACAAGCATTTAACAGAAATTCACATGCGTTTCTCTGAAAGTGATGCAATCTGTTCCAACACTTCAATTCACTGTGCGAAGTGAATGGAGTGTGGCTTCACTTTCTAAATGCTGTCCTTTCAGAGAAAATCACTTTCCTTTGAAAGTGCCTTAAGCTACTTACAAGCATTTAACAGAAATTCACATGCTTTTCTCTTAAAGAGAAGCAGTCTGTTCCAACCCTTCAATTCACTGTGCGAAGTGAATGGAGTGTTGCTTCACTTTCTAAATGCTGTCCTTTCAGAAAAAATCACTTTCATTTGAAAGTGCCTTAAGCTACTTACAAGCATTCACAAAAAACTCACATCCGATTCTCTGAAAGAGAAGTAGTGTGTTCCAACACTTCAATTCACTGTGCGTAGTGAATGGAGTGTTGCTTCACTTTCTAAATGCTGTCCTTTCAGAGAAAATCACTTTCCTTTGAAAGGGCCTTAAGCTACTTACAAGCATTCACAAGAAACTACATGCATTTTTCTGAAAGAGCAGCAGTGTGTTCCATAACTTCAATTCACTGTTCGAAGTGAATGGTGTGTTGCTTCACTTTCTAAATGCTGTCCTTTCAGAGAAAATCACTTTCCTTTAAAAATGCCTTAAGCTACATACAAGCATTCAACAGAAATTCACATGTGTTTCACTGAAAGAGATGCAGTCTGTTCCAACACTTCAATTCACCTTGCGAAGTGAATGGAGTGTTGCTTCACTTTCTAAATGCTGTCCTTTCAGAGAAAATCACTTTCCTTTGAAAGTGCCTTAAGCTACTTCCAAGCATTCACAAAAAATTCACATCTGTTTCTTTGAAGGAGAAGCAGTCTGTTCCAACACTTCAATTCACTGTGCGAAGTGAATGGAGTGTTGCTTCACTTTCTAAATGCTGTCCTTTCAGAGAAAATCACTTTCCTTTGAAAGTGCCTTAAGCTACTTCCAAGCATTCACAAAAAACTCACATCCGTTTCTCTGAAAGAGAAGTAGTCTGTTCCAACACTTCAATTCACTGTGCGAAGTGAATGGAGTGTTGCTTCACTTTCTAAATGATGTCCTATCAGAGAAAATCACTTTCCTTTGAAAGGGCCTTAAGCTACTTACAAGCATTCACAAGAAACTCACATGCATTTTTCTGAAAGAGCAGCAGTCTGTTCCAACACTTCAATTCACTGTGCGAAATGAATGGTGTGTTGCTTCACTTTCTAAATGCTCTCCTTTTAGAGAAAATCACTCTTTTTTGAAACTACCTTAAGCTACTTACAAGCATTAACAAGAAATTCACCTCTGTTTCTCTGAAAGAGAAGCAGTCTGTTCCAACACTTCAATTCACTGTGCGAAGTGAATGGAGTGTTACTTCACTCTCTAAATGCTGTCCTTTCAGAGAAAATCACTTTCCTTTGAACGTGCCTTAAGCTACTTCCAAGCATTCACAAAAAACTCACATCCGTTTCTCTGAAAGAGAAGTAGTCTGTTCCAACACTTCAATTCACTGTGCGTAGTGAATGGAGTGTTGCTTCACTTTCTAAATGCTGTCCTTTCAGAGAAAATCACTTTCCTTTGAAAGGGCCTTAAGCTACTTACAAGCATTCACAAGAAACTCACATGCATTTTTCTGAAAGAGCAGCAGTCTGTTCCAACACTTCAATTCACTGTGCGAAGTGAATGGTGTGTTGCTTCACTTTCTAAATGCTCTCCTTTTAGAGAAAATCACTCTTTTTTGAAACTGCCTTAAGCTACTTACAAGCATTCACAAGAAATTCACATCTGTTTCTCTGAAAGAGAAGCAGTCTGTTCCAACACTTCATTTCACTGTGCGAAGTGAATGGAGTGTGGCTTCACTTTCTAAATGCTGTCCTTTCAGAGAAAATCACTTTCCTTTGAAAATGCCTTAAGCTACATAAAAGCATTTAACAGAAATTCACATGCTTTTCTCTGAAAGAAGAGCAGTCTGTTCCAACACTTCAATTCACTGTGCGAAGTGAATGGAGTGTTGCTTTACTTTCTAAATGCTGTCCTTTCAGAGAAAATCACTTTCCTTTGAAAGTGCCTCAAGCTACTTCCAAGCATTCACAAAAAACTCACATCCGTTTCTCTGAAAGAGAAGTAGTCTGTTCCAACACTTCAATTCACTGTACGTAGTGAATGGAGTGTTGCTTCAATTTCTAAATGCTGTTTTTTCAGAGAAAATCACTTTCCTTTGAAAGGGCCTTAAGCTACTTACAAGCATTCACAAGAAACTCACATGGATTTTTCTGAAAGAGCAGAAGTCTGTTCCAACACTTCAATTCACTGTGCGAAGTGAATGGAGTGTGGCTTCACTTTCTAAATGCTGTCCTTTCAGAAAAAATTACTTTCCTTTGAAAGTGCCTTAAGCTACTTACAAGCATTTAACAGAAATTCACATGCTTTTCTCTGAAAGAGAAGCAGTCTGTTCCAACATTCAATTCACTGTGCGAAGTGAATGGAGTGTTGCTTCACTTTCTAAATGCTGTCCTTTCAGAGAAAATCACTTTCCTTTGAAAGTGCCTTAAGCTACTTACAAGCATTTAACAGAAATTCACATGCATTTCTCTGAAAGTGATGCAGTCTGTTCCAACACTTCAATTCACTGTGCGAAGTGAATGGAGTGTGACTTCACTTTCTAAATGCTGTCATTTCAGAGAAAATCACTTTCCTTTGAAAGTGCCTTAAGCTATTTCCAAGCATTCACAAAAAACTCACATCCGTTTCTCTGAAAGAGAAGTAGTCTGTTCCAACACTTCAATTCACTGTGCGTAGTGAATGGAGTGTTGCTTCACTTTCTAAATGCTGTCCTTTCAGAGAAAATCACTTTCCTTTGAAAGTGCCTTAAGGTACCTACAAGCAGTTAACAGAAATTAACATGCGTTTCTCTGAAAGAGAAGCAGTCTGTTCCAACACTTCAATTCACTGTGCGAAGTGAATGGAGTGTTGCTTCACTTTCTAAATGCTGTCCTTTCAGAGAAAATCACTTTCCTTTGAACGTGCCTTAAGCTACTTCCAAGCATTCACAAAAAACTCACATCCGTTTCTCTGAAAGAGAAGTAGTCTGTTCCAACACTTCAATTCGCTGTGCGAAGTGAATGGTGTGTTGCTTCACTTTCTAAATGCTCTCCTTTTAGAGAAAATCACTCTTTTTTGAAACTGCCTTAAGCTACTTACAAGCATTCACAAGAAATTCACATCTGTTTCTCTGAAAGAGAAGCAGTCTGTTCCAACACTTCATTTCACTGTGCGAAGTGAATGGAGTGTGGCTTCACTTTCTAAATGCTGTCCTTTCAGAGAAAATCACTTTCCTTTGAAAATGCCTTAAGCTACATAAAAGCATTTAACAGAAATTCACATGCTTTTCTCTGAAAGAAGAGCAGTCTGTTCCAACACTTCAATTCACTGTGCGAAGTGAATGGAGTGTTGCTTTACCCTCTAAATGCTGTCCTTTCAGAGAAAATCACTTTCCTTTGAAAGTGCCTTAAGCTACTTCCAAGCATTCACAAAAAACTCACATCCGTTTCTCTGAAAGAGAAGTAGTCTGTTCCAACACTTCAATTCACTGTACGTAGTGAATGGAGTGTTGCTTCAATTTCTAAATGCTGTCCTTTCAGAGAAAATCACTTTCCTTTGAAAGGGCCTTAAGCTACTTACAAGCATTCACAAGAAACTCACATGCATTTTTCTGAAAGAGCAGCAGTCTGTTCCAACACTTCAATTCACTGTGCGAAGTGAATGGAGTGTGGCTTCACTTTCTAAATGCTGTCCTTTCAGAAAAAATTACTTTCCTTTGAAAGTGCCTTAAGCTACTTACAAGCATTTAACAGAAATTCACATGCTTTTCTCTGAAAGAGAAGCAGTCTGTTCCAACATTCAATTCACTGTGCGAAGTGAATGGAGTGTTGCTTCACTTTCTAAATGCTGTCCTTTCAGGGAAAATCACTTTCCTTGGAAAGTGCCTTAGGCTACTTACAAGCATTCACAAGAAACTCACATGCATTTCTCTGAAAGAGAAGCTGTCTGTTCCAACACTTCAATTCACTGTGCGAAGTGAATGGAGTGTTGCTTCACTTTCTAAATGCTGTCCTTTCAGAGAAAATCACTTTCCTTTGAATGTTCCTTAAGCTACTTACAAGCATTCACAGGAAACTCAAATGCGTTTCTATGAAAGAGAAGCTGTCTGTTCCAACACTTCAATTCACTGTGCAAAGTGAATGGAGTGTTGCTTCACTTTCTAAATGCTGTCCTTTCAGAGAAAATCACTTCCTTTGAAAGTGCCTTGAGATACTTACAAGCATTCAACAGAAATTAACATGCGTTACTCTGAGTGAAGCAGACTGTTCCAACACTTCAATTCACTGTGCGAAGTGAATGGAGTGTTGCTTCACTTTCTAAATGCTGTCCTTTCAGAGAAAATCACTTTCCTTTGAAAGTGCCTTAAGCTACTTACAAGCATTCACAAAAAACTCACATCCGTTTCTCTAAAACAAAAGCAGTCTGTTCCAATACTTCAATTCACTGTGTGAAGTGAATGGAGTGTTGCTTCACTTTCTAAATGCTGTCCTTTCAGAGAAAATCACTTGCCTTTGAAAGTGCCTTAGGCTACTTACAAGCATTCACAAAAAAACTCACATCCGTTTCTCTGAAAGAGAAGCAGTCTTTTCCAACACTTCAATTCACTGTGCGAAGTGAATGGAGTATTGCTTCACTTTCTGAATGCTGTACTTTCAGAGAAAATCACTTTCCTTTGAAAGTGCCTTAGGCTACTTACAAGCATTCACAAAAAAACTCACATACGTTTCTCTGAATGAGAAGCAGTCTATTACAACACTTCAATTCACTGTGCGAAGTGAATGTAGTGTTCCTTCACTTTCTAAATGTTGTAGTTTCAGAGAAAATCACTTTCCTTTGAAAGTTCCTTAAGCTACTTACAAGCATTCACAAGAAACTCAAATGCGTTTCTATGAAAGAGAAGCTGTCTGTTCCAACACTTCAATTCACTGTGCGAAGTGAATGGAGTGTTGCTTCACTTTCTAAATGCTGTCCTTTCAGAGAAAATCACTTTCCTTTGAAAGTGCCTTAAGCTATTTACAAGCATTGACAAAAAACTCACAACCGTTTCTCTAAAAGAGAAGAAGTCTGTAACAACACTTCAATTCACTGTGCGAAGTGAATGGAGTGTTGCTTCACTTTCTAAATGCTGTCCTTTCAGAGAAAATCACTTGCCTTTGAAAGTGCCTTAGGCTACTTCCAAGCATTCACAAGAAACTCACATGCATTTCTCTGAAAGAGAAGCTGTCTGTTCCAACACTTCAATTCACTGTGCGAAGTGAATGTAGTGTTCCTTCACTTTCTAAATGTTGTAGTTTCAGAGAAAATCACTTTCCTTTGAAAGTTCCTTAAGCTACTTACAAGCATTCACAAGAAACTCAAATGCGTTTCTATGAAAGAGAAGCTGTCTGTTCCAACACTTCAATTCACTGTGCGAAGTGAATGGAGTGTTGCTTCACTTTCTAAATGCTGTCCTTTCAGAGAAAATCACTTGCCTTTGAAAGTGCCTTAGGCTACTTCCAAGCATTCACAAGAAACTCAAATGCGTTACTATGAAAGAGAAGCTGTCTGTTCCAACACTTCAATTCACTGTGCGAAGTGAATGGAGTGTTGCTTCACTTTCTAAATGCTGTCCTTTCAGAGAAAATCACTTTCCTTGGAAAGAGCCTTAAGCTATTTACAAGCATTCACAAAAAACTCACATCCGTTTCTCTAAAAGAGAAGCAGTCTGTTCCAACACTTCAATTCACTGTGCGAAGTGAATGGAGTGTTGCTTTACTTTCTAAATGCTGTCCTTTCAGAGAAAATCACTTTCCTTTGAAAGTGCCTTAAGCTACTTACAAGCATTCACAAGAAACTCACATCCGTTTCTCTGAAAGAGAAGTAGTCTGTTCCAACACTTCAATTCACTCTACGTAGTGAATGGAGTGTTGCTTCAATTTCTAAATGCTGTTTTTTCAGAGAAAATCACTTTCCTTTGAAAGGGCCTTAAGCTACTTACAAGCATTCACAAGAAACTCACATGGATTTTTCTGAAAGAGCAGCAGTCTGTTCCAACACTTCAATTCACTGTGCGAAGTGAATGGAGTGTGGCTTCACTTTCTAAATGCTGTCCATTCAAAAAAAATTACTTTCCTTTGAAAGTGCCTTAAGCTACTTACAAGCATTTAACAGAAATTCACATGCTTTTCTCTGAAAGAGAAGCAGTCTGTTCCAATATTCAATTCACTGTGCGAAGTGAATGGAGTGTTGCTTCACTTTCTAAATGCTGTACTTTCAGAGAAAATCACTTTCCTTTGAAAGTGCCTTAAGCTACTTACAAGCATTTAACAGAAATTCACATGCATTTCTCTGAAAGTGATGCAGTCTGTTGCAACACTTCAATTCACTGTGCGAAGTGAATGGAGTGTGACTTCACTTTCTAAATGCTGTCATTTCAGAGAAAATCACTTTCCTTTGAAAGTGCCTTAAGCTACTTACAAGCATTCACAAAAAACTCACATCCGTTTCTCTGAAAGAGAAGTAGTCTGTTCCAAAACTTCAATTCACTGTGCGTAGTGAATGGAGTGTTGCTTCACTTTCTAAATGCTGTCCTTTCAGAGAAAATCACTTTCATTTGAAAGTGCCTTAAGGTACCTACAAGCAGTTAACAGAAATTAACATGCGTTTCTCTGAAAGAGAAGCAGTCTGTTCCAACACTTCAATTCACTGTGCGAAGTGAATGGAGTGTTGCTTCACTTTCTAAATGCTGTCCTTTCAGAGAAAATCACGTTCCTTTGAACGTGCCTTAAGCTACATCCAAGCATTCACAAAAAACTCACATCCGTTTCTCTGAAAGAGAAGTAGTCTGTTCCAACACTTCAATTCACTGTGCGTAGTGAATGGAGTGTTGCTTCACTTTCTAAATGCTGTCCTTTCAGAGAAAATCACTTTCCTTTGAAAGGGCCTTAAGCTACTTACAAGCATTCACAAGAAACTCACATGCATTTTTCTGAAAGAGCAGTAGTCTGTTCCAACACTTCAATTCACTGTGCGAAGTGAATGGTGTGTTGCTTCACTTTCTAAATGCTCTCCTTTTAGAGAAAATCACTTTTTTTTAAACTGCCTTAAGCTACTTACAAGCATTCACAAGAAATTCACATCTGTTTCTCTGAAAGAGAAGCAGTCTGTTCCAACACTTCATTTCACTGTGCGAAGTGAATGGAGTGTGGCTTCACTTTCTAAATGCTGTCCTTTCAGAGAAAATCACTTTCCTTTGAAAATGCCTTAAGCTACATAAAAGCATTTAACAGAAATTCACATGCTTTTCTCTGAAAGAAGAGCAGTCTGTTCCAACACTTCAATTCACTGTGCGAAGTGAATGGAGTGTGGCTTTACTTTCTAAATGCTGTCCTTTCAGAGAAAATCACTTTCCTTTGAAAGGGCCTTAAGCTACTAACAAGCATTCACAAGAAACTCACATGCATTTTTCTGAAAGAGCAGCAGTCTGTTCCAACACTTCAATTCACTGTGCGAAGTGAATGGAGTGTGGCTTCACTTTCTAAATGCTGTCCTTTCAGAAAAAATTACTTTCCTTTGAAAGTGCCTTAAGCTACTTCAAGCATTTAACAGAAATTCACATGCTTTTCTCTGAAAGAGAAGCAGTCTGTTCCAACATTCAATTCACTGTGCGAAGTGAATGGAGTGTTGCTTCACTTTCTAAATGCTGTCCTTTCAGAGAAAATCACTTTCCTTTGAACGTGCCTTAAGCTACTTCCAAGCATTCACAAAAAACTCACATCCGTTTCTCTGAAAGAGAAGTAGTCTGTTCCAACACTTCAATTCACTGTGCGTAGTGAATGGAGTGTTGCTTCACTTTCTAAATGCTGTCCTTTCAGAGAAAATCACTTTCCTTTGAAAGGGCCTTAAGCTACTTACAAGCATTCACAAGAAACTCACATGCATTTTTCTGAAAGAGCAGCAGTCTGTTCCAACACTTCAATTCACTGTGCGAAGTGAATTGTGTGCTGCTTCACTTTCTAAATGCTCTCCTGTTAGAGAAAATCACTCTTTTTTGAAACTGCCTTAAGCTACTTACAAGCATTCACAAGAAATTCACATCTGTTTCTCTGAAAGAGAAGCAGTCTGTTCCAACACTTCAATTCACTGTGCGAAGTGAATGGAGTGTTGCTTCACTTTCTAAATGCTGTCCTTTCAGAGAAAATCCCTTTCCTTTGAAAGTGCCTTAAGCTACTTACAAGCATTTAACAGAAATTCACATGCGTTTCTCTGAATGTGATGCAGTCTGTTGCAACACTTCAATTCACTGTGCGAAGTGAATGGAGTGTGGCTTCACTTTGTAAATGCTGTCCTTTCAGAGAAAATCACTTTCCTTTGAAAGTGCCTTAAGCTACTTACAAGCATTTAACAGAAATTCACATGCGTTTCTCTGAAAGAGAAGCAGTCTGTTCCATCACTTCAATTCACTGTGCGAAGTGAATGGAGTGTGGCTTCACTTTCTAAATGCTGTCCTTTCAGAGAAAATCACTTTCCTTTGAAAGTGCCTTAAGCTACTTACAAGCATTTAACAGAAATTCACATGCTTTTCTCTGAAAGAGAAGCAGTCTGTTCCAACCCTTCAATTCACTGTGCGAAGTGAATGGAGTGTTGCCTCAGTTTATAAATGCTGTCCTTTCAGAGAAAATCACTTTCCTTTAAAAATGCCTTAAGCTACATACAAGCATTCAACAGAAATTCACATGCGTTTCTCTGAAAGAGAAGCAGTCTGTTCCAACACTTCAATTCACCTTGCGAAGTGAATGGAGTGTTGCTTCACTTTCTAAATGCTGTCCTTTCAGAGAAAATCACTTTCCTTTGAAACTGCCTTAAGCTACTTCCAAGCTTTCACAAAAAACTCACATCCGTTTCTCTGAAAGAGAAGTAGTCTGTTCCAACACTTCAATTCACTGTGCGCAGTGAATGGAGTGTTGCTTCACTTTCTAAATGCTGTCCTTTCAGAGAAAATCACTTTCTTTTGAAAGGGCCTTAAGCTACTTACAAGCATTCACAAGAAACTCACATGCATTTTTCTGAAAGAGCAGCAGTCTGTTCCAACACTTCAATTCACTGTGCGAAGTGAATGGTGTGTTGCTTCACTTTCTAAATGCTCTCCTTTTAGAGAAAATCACTCTTTTTTCAAACTGCCTTAAGCTACTTACAAGCATTCACAAGAAATTCACATCTGTTTCTCTGAAAGAGAAGCAGTCTGTTCCAACACTTCAATTCACTGTGCGAAGTGAATGGAGTGTTGCTTCACTTTCTAAATGCTGTCCTTTCAGAGAAAATGACTTTCCTTTGAAAGTGCCTTAAGCTACTTACAAGCATTCACAACAAACTCACATGCATTTTTCTGAAAGAGCAGCAGTCTGTTCCAACACTTCAATTCACTGTGCGAAATGAATGGTGTGTTGCTTCACTTTCTAAATGCTCTCCTTTTAGAGAAAATCACTCTTTTTTGAAACTACCTTAAGCTACTTACAAGCATTCACAAGAAATTCACATCTGTTTCTCTGAAAGAGAAGCAGTCTGTTCCAACTCTTCAATTCACTGTGCGAAGTGAATGGAGTGTTGCTTCACTCTCTAAATGCTGTCCTTTCAGAGAAAATCACTTTCCTTTGAACGTGCCTTAAGCTACTTCCAAGCATTCACAAAAAACTCACATCCGTTTCTCTGAAAGAGAAGTAGTCTGTTCCAACACTTCAATTCACTGTGCGTAGTGAATGGAGTGTTGCTTCACTTTCTAAATGCTGTCCTTTCAGAGAAAATCACTTTCCTTTGAAAGGGCCTTAAGCTACTTACAAGCATTCACAAGAAACTCACATGCATTTTTCTGAAAGAGCAGCAGTCTGTTCCAACACTTCAATTCACTGTGCGAAATGAATGGTGTGTTGCTTCACTTTCTAAATGCTCTCCTTTTAGAGAAAATCACTCTTTTTTGAAACTGCCTTAAGCTACTTGCAAGCATTCACAAGAAATTCACATCTGTTTCTCTGAAAGAGAAGCAGTCTGTTCCAACACTTCATTTCACTGTGCGAAGTGAATGGAGTGTGGCTTCACTTTCTAAATGCTGTCCTTTCAGAGAAAATCACTTTCCTTTGAAAATGCCTTAAGCTACATAAAAGCATTTAACAGAAATTCACATGCTTTTCTCTGAAAGAAGAGCAGTCTGTTCCAACACTTCAATTCACTGTGCGAAGTGAATGGAGTGTTGCTTTACTTTCTAAATGCTGTCCTTTCAGAGAAAATCACTTTCCTTTGAAAGTGCCTTAAGCTACTTCCAAGCATTCACAAAAAACTCACATCCGTTTCTCTGAAAGAGAAGTAGTCTGTTCCAACACTTCAATTCACTGTACGTAGTGAATGGAGTGTTGCTTCAATTTCTAAATGCTGTTTTTTCAGAGAAAATCACTTTCCTTTGAAAGGGCCTTAAGCTACTTACAAGCATTCACAAGAAACTCACATGGATTTTTCTGAAAAAGCAGCAGTCTGTTCCAACACTTCAATTCACTGTGCGAAGTGAATGGAGTGTGGCTTCACTTTCTAAATGCTGTTCTTTCAGAGAAAATCACTTTCCTTTCAAAGTGCCTTAAGCTACTTACAAGCATTTAACAGAAATTCACATGCATTTCTCTGAAAGTGATGCAGTCTGTTCCAACACTTCAATTCACTGTGCGAAGTGAATGGAGTGTGACTTCACTTTCTAAATGCTGTCATTTCAGAGAAAATCACTTTCCTTTGAAAGTGCCTTAAGCTACTTACAAGCATTCACAAAAAACTCACATCCGTTTCTCTGAAAGAGAAGTAGTCTGTTCCAACACTTCAATTCACTGTGCGTAGTGAATGGAGTGTTGCTTCACTTTCTAAATGCTGTCCTTTCAGAGAAAATCACTTTCCTTTGAAAGTGCCTTAAGGTACCTACAAGCAGTTAACAGAAATTAACATGCGTTTCTCTGAGAGAGAAGCAGTCTGTTCCAACACTTCAATTCACTGTGCGAAGTGAATGGAGTGTTGCTTCACTTTCTAAATGCTGTCCTTTCAGAGAAAATCACTTTCCTTTGAACGTGCCTTAAGCTACTTCCAAGCATTCACAAAAAACTCACATCCGTTTCTCTGAAAGAAAAGTAGTCTGTTCCAACACTTCAATTCACTGTGCGTAGTGAATGGAGTGTTGCTTCACTTTCTAAATGCTGTCCTTTCAGAGAAAATCACTTTCCTTTGAAAGGGCCTTAAGCTACTTACAAGCATTCACAAGAAACTCACATGCATTTTTCTGAAAGAGCAGCAGTCTGTTCCAACACTTCAATTCACTGTGCGAAGTGAATGGTGTGTTGCTTCACTTTCTAAATGCTCTCCTTTTAGAGAAAATCACTCTTTTTTGAAACTGCCTTAAGCTACTTACAAGCATTCACAAGAAATTCACATCTGTTTCTCTGAAAGAGAAGCAGTCTGTTCCAACACTTCATTTCACTGTGCGAAGTGAATGGAGTGTGGCTTCACTTTCTAAATGCTGTCCTTTCAGAGAAAATCACTTTCCTTTGAAAATGCCTTAAGCTACATAAAAGCATTTAACAGAAATTCACATGCTTTTCTCTGAAAGAAGAGCAGTCTGTTCCAACACTTCAATTCACTGTGCGAAGTGAATGGAGTGTTGCTTTACTTTCTAAATGCTGTCCTTTCAGAGAAAATCACTTTCCTTTGAAAGTGCCTTAAGCTACTTCCAAGCATTCACAAAAAACTCACATCCGTTTCTCTGAAAGAGAAGTAGTCTGTTCCAACACTTCAATTCACTGTACGTAGTGAATGGAGTGTTGCTTCAATTTCTAAATGCAGTCCTTTCAGAGAAAATCACTTTCCTTTGAAAGGGCCTTAAGCTACTTACAAGCATTCACAAGAAACTCACATGCATTTTTCTGAAAGAGCAGCAGTCTGTTCCAACACTTCAATTCACTGTGCGAAGTGAATGGAGTGTTGCTTCACTTTCTAAATGCTGTCCTTTCAGAAAAAATCACTTTCCTTTGAAAGTGCCTTAAGCTACTTACAAGCATTTAACAGAAATTCACATGCGTTTCTCTGAATGTGATGCAGTCTGTTCCAACACTTCAATTCACTGTGCGAAGTGAATGGAGTGTGGCTTCACTTTGTAAATGCTGTTTTTTCAGAGAAAATCACTTTCCTTTGAAAGTGCCTTAAGCTACTTACAAGCATTTAACAGAAATTCACATGCGTTTCTCTGAAAGAGAAGCAGTCTGTTCCAACACTTCAATTCACTGTGCGAAGTGAATGGAGTGTTGCTTCACTTTCTAAATGCTGTCCTTTCAGAGAAAATCACTTTCCTTTAAAAATGCCTTAAGCTACATACAAGCATTCAACAGAAATTCACATGCGTTTCTCTGAAAGAGAAGCAGTCTGTTCCAACACTTCAATTCACCTTGCGAAGTGAATGGAGTGTTGCTTCACTTTCTAAATGCTGTCCTTTCAGAGAAAATCACTTTCCTTTGAAATTGCCTTAAGCTACTTCCAAGCTTTCACAAAAAACTCACATCCGTTTCACTGAAAGAGAAGTAGTCTGTTCCAACACTTCAATTCACTGTGCGCAGTGAATGGAGTGTGGCTTCACTTTATAAATGCTGTCCTTTCAGAGAAAATCACTTTCCTTTGAAAGGGCCTTAAGCTACTTACAAGCATTCACAAGAAACTCACATGCATTTTTCTGAAAGAGCAGCAGTCTGTTCCAACACTTCAATTCACTGTGCGAAGTGAATGGTGTGTTGCTTCACTTTCTAAATGCTCTCCTTTCAGAGAAAATCACTTTCCTTTGAAAGGGCCTTAAGCTACTTACAAGCATTCACAAGAAACTCACATGCATTTTTCTGAAAGAGCAGCAGTCTGTTCCAACACTTCAATTCACTGTGCGAAGTGAATGGTGTGTTGCTTCACTTTCTAAATGCTCTCCTTTTAGAGAAAATCACTCTTTTTTCAAACTGCCTTAAGCTACTTACAAGCATTCACAAGAAATTCACATCTGTTTCTCTGAAAGAGAAGCAGTCTGTTCCAACACTTCAATTCACTGTGCGAAGTGAATGGAGTGTTGCTTCACTTTCTAAATGCTGTCCTTTCAGAGAAAATGACTTTCCTTTGAAAGTGCCTTAAGCTACTTACAAGCATTTAACAGAAATTCACATGCTTTTCGCTGAAAGAGAAGCAGTTTGTTCCAACCCTTTAATTCACTGTGCGAAGTGAATGGAGTGTTGCTTCGCTTTCTAAATGCTGTCCTTTCAGAGAAAATCACTTTCATTTAAAAGTGCCTTAAGCTACTTACAAGCATTCACAAAAAACTCACATCCGTTTCTCTGAAAGAGAAGTAGTGTGTTCCAACACTTCAATTCACTGTGCGTAGTGAATGGAGTGTTGCTTCACTTTCTAAATACTGTCCTTTCAGAGAAAATCACTTTCCTTTGAAAGGGCCTTAAGCTACTTACAAGCATTCGCAACAAACTACATGCATTTTTCTGAAAGAGCAGCAGTGTGTTCCAACACTTCAATTCACTGTGCGGAGTGAATGGTGTGTTGCTTCACTTTCTAAATGCTCTCCTTTTAGAGAAAATCACTCTCTTTGAAACTGCCTTAAGCTACTTACAAGCATTCACAAGAAACTCACATCAGTTTATCTGAAAGTGATGCAGTCTGTTCCAACACTACAATTCACTGTGCGAAGTGAATGGAGTGTTGCTTCACTTTCTAAATGCTCTCCTTTCAGAGAAAATGACTCTCCTTTGAAAGTGCCTTAAGCTACTTACAAGCATTTAACAGAAATTCACATGCTTTTCTCTGAAAGAGAAGCAGTCTGTTCCAACACTTCAATTCACTGTGCGAAGTGAATGGAGTGTTGCTTCACTTTCTAAATGCTGTCCTTTTAGAGAAAATCACTCTCTTTTCAAACTGCCTTAAGCTACTTACAAGCATTCACAAGAAACTCACATCTGTTTCTCTGAAAGAGAAGCAGTCTGTTCCAACACTTGAATTCACTGTGCGAAGTGAATGGAGTGTTGCTTCACTTTCCAAATGCTGTCCTTTCAAAGAAAATCACTTTCCTTTGAAAATGCCTTAAGCTACATACAAGAATTCAACAGAAATTCACATGCGTTTCTCTGAAAAAGAAGCAGTCTGTTCCAACACTTCAATTCACTGTGCGAAGTGAATGGAGTGTTGCTTCACTTTCTATATGCTGTCTTTTCAGAGAAAATCACTTTCCTTTGAATGTGCCTTAAGCTACTTACAAGCATTTAACAAAAATTCACATGCGTTTCTCTGAAAGAGAAGCAGTCTGTTCCATCACTTCAATTCACTGTGCGAAGTGAATGGAGTGTGGCTTCACTTTCTAAATGCTGTTCTTTCAGAGAAAATCACTTTCCTTTGAACGTGCCTTAGTTACTTACAAGCATTTAATAGAAATTCACATGCTTTTCTCTGAAAGAGAAGCAGTCTGTTCCAACACTTCAATTCACTGTGCGAAGTGAATGGAGTGTTGCTTCACTTTCTAAATGCTGTCCTTTCAGAGAAAATCACTTTCCTTTTAAAATGCCTTAAGCTACATACAAGCATTCAACAGAAATTCACATGCGTTTCTCTGAAAGAGAAGCAGTCTGTTCCAACACTTCAATTCACTGTGCGAAGTGACTGGAGTGTTGCTTCACTTTCTAAATGCTGTCCTTTCAGAGAAAATCACTTTCCTTTTAAAATGCCTTAAGCTACATAAAAGCATTCAACAGAAATTCACATGCGTTTCTCTGAAAGAGAAGCAGTCTGTTCCAACACTTCAATTCACTGTGCGAAGTGAATGGAGTGTTGCTTCACTTTCTAAATGCTGTCCTTTCAGAGAAAATCACTTTCCTTTGAAAGTGCCTTACGCTACTTCCAAGCATTCACAAAAAACTCACATCCGTTTCTCTGAAAGAGAAGTAGTCTGTTCCAACACTTCAATTCACTGTACGTAGTGAATGGAGTGTTGCTTCACTTTCTAAAAGCTGTCCTTTCAGAGAAAATCACTTTCCTTTGAAAGGGCCTTAAGCTACTTACAAGCATTCACAAGAAACTCACATGCATTTTTCTGAAAGAGCAGCAGTCTGTTCCAACATTTCAATTCACTGTGCGAAGTGAATGGAGTGTGGCTTCACTTTCTAAATGCTGTCCTTTCAGAGAAAATTACTTTCCTTTGAAAGTGCCTTAAGCTACTTGCAAGCATTTAACAGAAATTCACATGCTTTTCTCTGAAAGAGAAGCAGTCTGTTCCAACATTCAATTCACTGTGCGAAGTGAATGGAGTGTTGCTTCACTTTCTAAATGCTGTCCTTTCAGAGAAAATCACTTCCCTTTGAAAGGGCCTTAAGCTACTTACAAGCATTCACAAGAAACTCACATTCATTTTTCTGAAAGAGCAGCAGTCTGTTCCAACACTTCAATTCACTGTGCGAAGTGAATGGTGTGTTGCTTCACTTTCTAAATGCTCTCCTTTTAGAGAAAATCACTCTTTTTTGAAACTGCCTTAAGCTACTTACAAGCATTGACAAGAAATTCACATCTGTTTCTCTGAAAGAGAAGCTGTCTGTTCCAACAGTTCAATTCACTGTGCGAAGTGAATGGAGTGTTGCTTCACTTTCTAAATGCTGTCCTTTCAGAGAAAATCACTTTCCTTTAAAAATGCCTTAAGCTACATACAAGCATTCAACAGAAATTCACATGCGTTTCTCTGAAAGAGAAGCAGTCTGTTCCAACACTTCAATTCACCTTGCGAAGTGAATGGAGTGTTGCTTCACTTTCTAAATGCTGTCCTTTCAGAGAAAATCACTTTCCTTTGAAACTGCCTTAAGCTACTTCCAAGCTTTCACAAAAAACTCACATCCGTTTCTCTGAAAGAGAAGTAGTCTGTTCCAACACTTCAATTCACTGTGCGCAGTGAATGGAGTGTTGCTTCACTTTCTAAATGCTGTCCTTTCAGAGAAAATCACTTTCTTTTGAAAGGGCCTTAAGCTACTTACAAGCATTCACAAGAAACTCACATGCATTTTTCTGAAAGAGCAGCAGTCTGTTCCAACACTTCAATTCACTGTGCGAAGTGAATGGTGTGTTGCTTCACTTTCTAAATGCTCTCCTTTTAGAGAAAATCACTCTTTTTTCAAACTGCCTTAAGCTACTTACAAGCATTCACAAGAAATTCACATCTGTTTCTCTGAAAGAGAAGCAGTCTGTTCCAACACTTCAATTCACTGTGCGAAGTGAATGGAGTGTTGCTTCACTTTCTAAATGCTGTCCTTTCAGAGAAAATGACTTTCCTTTGAAAGTGCCTTAAGCTACTTACAAGCATTTAACAGAAATTCACATGCTTTTCGCTGAAAGAGAAGCAGTTTGTTCCAACCCTTTAATTCACTGTGCGAAGTGAATGGAGTGTTGCTTCGCTTTCTAAATGCTGTCCTTTCAGAGAAAATCACTTTCATTTGAAAGTGCCTTAAGCTACTTACAAGCATTAACAAAAAACTCACATCCGTTTCTCTGAAAGAGAAGTAGTGTGTTCCAACACTTCAATTCACTGTGCGTAGTGAATGGAGTGTTGCTTCACTTTCTAAATACTGTCCTTTCAGAGAAAATCTCTTTCCTTTGAAAGGGCCTTAAGCTACTTACAAGCATTCACAAAAAATTCACATCCGTTTCTCTGAAAGAGAAGCAGTCTGTTCCATCACTTCAATTCACTGTGCGAAGTGAATGGAGTGTTGCTTCACTTTCTAAATGCTGTCCTTTCAGAGAAAATGACTTTCCTTTGAAAGTGCCTTAAGCAACTTCCAAGCATTCACAAGAAATTCACATCTGTTTCTCTGAAAGAGAAGCAGTCTGTTCCAACACTTCAATTCACTGTGCGAAGTGAATGGAGTGTTGCTTCACTTTCTAAATGCTGTCCTTTCAGAGAAAATGACTTTCCTTTGAAAGTGCCTTAAGCTACTTACAAGCATTTAACAGAAATTCACATGCTTTTCGCTGAAAGAGAAGCAGTTTGTTCCAACCCTTTAATTCACTGTGCGAAGTGAATGGAGTGTTGCTTCGCTTTCTAAATGCTGTCCTTTCAGAGAAAATCACTTTCATTTGAAAGTGCCTTAAGCTACTTACAAGCATTCACAAAAAACTCACATCCGTTTCTCTGAAAGAGAAGCAGTGTGTTCCAACACTTCAATTCACTGTGCGTAGTGAATGGAGTGTTGCTTCACTTTCTAAATACTGTCCTTTCAGAGAAAATCACTTTCCTTTGAAAGGGCCTTAAGCTACTTACAAGCATTCACAAAAAATTCACATCCGTTTCTCTGAAAGAGAAGCAGTCTGTTCCAACCCTTCAATTCACTGTGCGAAGTGAATGGAGTGTTGCTTCACTTTCTAAATGCTATCCTTTCAGAGAAAATCACTTTCCTTTGAAAGTGCCTTAAGCTACTTCCAAGCATTCACAAAAAACTCATATCCGTTTCTCTGAAAGAGAAGTAGTCTGTTCCAACACTTCAATTCACTGTGAGAAGTGAATGGAGTGTTGCTTCACTTTCTAAATGCTGTCCTGTCAGAGAAAATCACTTTCCTTTGAAAGGGCCTTAAGCTACTTACAAGCATTCACAACAAACTCACATGCATTTTTCTGAAAGAGCAGCAGTCTGTTCCAACACTTCAATTCACTGTGCGAAATGAATGGTGTGTTGCTTCACTTTCTAAATGCTCTCCTTTTAGAGAAAATCACTCTTTTTTGAAACTACCTTAAGCTACTTACAAGCATTCACAAGAAATTCACATCTGTTTCTCTGAAAGAGAAGCAGTCTGTTCCAACTCTTCAATTCACTGTGCGAAGTGAATGGAGTGTTGCTTCACTCTCTAAATGCTGTCCTTTCAGAGAAAATCACTTTCCTTTGAACGTGCCTTAAGCTACTTCCAAGCATTCACAAAAAACTCACATCCGTTTCTCTGAAAGAGAAGTAGTCTGTTCCAACACTTCAATTCACTGTGCGTAGTGAATGGAGTGTTGCTTCACTTTCTAAATGCTGTCCTTTCAGAGAAAATCACTTTCCTTTGAAAGGGCCTTAAGCTACTTACAAGCATTCACAAGAAACTCACATGCATTTTTCTGAAAGAGCAGCAGTCTGTTCCAACACTTCAATTCACTGTGCGAAGTGAATGGTGTGTTGCTTCACTTTCTAAATGCTCTCCTTTTAGAGAAAATCACTCTTTTTTGAAACTGCCTTAAGCTACTTGCAAGCATTCACAAGAAATTCACATCTGTTTCTCTGAAAGAGAAGCAGTCTGTTCCAACACTTCATTTCACTGTGCGAAGTGAATGGAGTGTGGCTTCACTTTCTAAATGCTGTCCTTTCAGAGAAAATCACTTTCCTTTGAAAATGCCTTAAGCTACATAAAAGCATTTAACAGAAATTCACATGCTTTTCTCTGAAAGAAGAGCAGTCTGTTCCAACACTTCAATTCACTGTGCGAAGTGAATGGAGTGTTGCTTTACTTTCTAAATGCTGTCCTTTCAGAGAAAATCACTTTCCTTTGAAAGTGCCTTAAGCTACTTCCAAGCATTCACAAAAAACTCACATCCGTTTCTCTGAAAGAGAAGTAGTCTGTTCCAACACTTCAATTCACTGTACGTAGTGAATGGAGTGTTGCTTCAATTTCTAAATGCTGTTTTTTCAGAGAAAATCACTTTCCTTTGAAAGGGCCTTAAGCTACTTACAAGCATTCACAAGAAACTCACATGGATTTTTCTGAAAAAGCAGCAGTCTGTTCCAACACTTCAATTCACTGTGCGAAGTGAATGGAGTGTGGCTTCACTTTCTAAATGCTGTTCTTTCAGAGAAAATCACTTTCCTTTGAAAGTGCCTTAAGCTACTTACAAGCATTTAACAGAAATTCACATGCATTTCTCTGAAAGTGATGCAGTCTGTTCCAACACTTCAATTCACTGTGCGAAGTGAATGGAGTGTGACTTCACTTTCTAAATGCTGTCATTTCAGAGAAAATCACTTTCCTTTGAAAGTGCCTTAAGCTACTTACAAGCATTCACAAAAAACTCACATCCGTTTCTCTGAAAGAGAAGTAGTCTGTTCCAACACTTCAATTCACTGTGCGTAGTGAATGGAGTGTTGCTTCACTTTCTAAATGCTGTCCTTTCAGAGAAAATCACTTTCCTTTGAAAGTGCCTTAAGGTACCTACAAGCAGTTAACAGAAATTAACATGCGTTTCTCTGAAAGAGAAGCAGTCTGTTCCAACACTTCAATTCACTGTGCGAAGTGAATGGAGTGTTGCTTCACTTTCTAAATGCTGTCCTTTCAGAGAAAATCACTTTCCTTTGAACGTGCCTTAAGCTACTTCCAAGCATTCACAAAAAACTCACATCCGTTTCTCTGAAAGAAAAGTAGTCTGTTCCAACACTTCAATTCACTGTGCGTAGTGAATGGAGTGTTGCTTCACTTTCTAAATGCTGTCCTTTCAGAGAAAATCACTTTCCTTTGAAAGGGCCTTAAGCTACTTACAAGCATTCACAAGAAACTCACATGCATTTTTCTGAAAGAGCAGCAGTCTGTTCCAACACTTCAATTCACTGTGCGAAGTGAATGGTGTGTTGCTTCACTTTCTAAATGCTCTCCTTTTAGAGAAAATCACTCTTTTTTGAAACTGCCTTAAGCTACTTACAAGCATTCACAAGAAATTCACATCTGTTTCTCTGAAAGAGAAGCAGTCTGTTCCAACACTTCATTTCACTGTGCGAAGTGAATGGAGTGTGGCTTCACTTTCTAAATGCTGTCCTTTCAGAGAAAATCACTTTCCTTTGAAAATGCCTTAAGCTACATAAAAGCATTTAACAGAAATTCACATGCTTTTCTCTGAAAGAAGAGCAGTCTGTTCCAACACTTCAACTCACTGTGCGAAGTGAATGGAGTGTTGCTTTACTTTCTAAATGCTGTCCTTTCAGAGAAAATCACTTTCCTTTGAAAGTGCCTTAAGCTACTTCCAAGCATTCACAAAAAACTCACATCCGTTTCTCTGAAAGAGAAGTAGTCTGTTCCAACACTTCAATTCACTGTACGTAGTGAATGGAGTGTTGCTTCAATTTCTAAATGCAGTCCTTTCAGAGAAAATCACTTTCCTTTGAAAGGGCCTTAAGCTACTTACAAGCATTCACAAGAAACTCACATGCATTTTTCTGAAAGAGCAGCAGTCTGTTCCAACACTTCAATTCACTGTGCGAAGTGAATGGAGTGTTGCTTCACTTTCTAAATGCTGTCCTTTCAGAAAAAATCACTTTCCTTTGAAAGTGCCTTAAGCTACTTACAAGCATTTAACAGAAATTCACATGCGTTTCTCTGAATGTGATGCAGTCTGTTCCAACACTTCAATTCACTGTGCGAAGTGAATGGAGTGTGGCTTCACTTTGTAAATGCTGTTTTTTCAGAGAAAATCACTTTCCTTTGAAAGTGCCTTAAGCTACTTACAAGCATTTAACAGAAATTCACATGCGTTTCTCTGAAAGAGAAGCAGTCTGTTCCAACCCTTCAATTCACTGTGCGAAGTGAATGGAGTGTTGCTTCACTTTCTAAATGCTGTCCTTTCAGAGAAAATCACTTTCCTTTAAAAATGCCTTAAGCTACATACAAGCATTCAACAGAAATTCACATGCGTTTCTCTGAAAGAGAAGCAGTCTGTTCCAACACTTCAATTCACCTTGCGAAGTGAATGGAGTGTTGCTTCACTTTCTAAATGCTGTCCTTTCAGAGAAAATCACTTTCCTTTGAAATTGCCTTAAGCTACTTCCAAGCTTTCACAAAAAACTCACATCCGTTTCACTGAAAGAGAAGTAGTCTGTTCCAACACTTCAATTCACTGTGCGCAGTGAATGGAGTGTGGCTTCACTTTCTAAATGCTGTCCTTTCAGAGAAAATCACTTTCCTTTGAAAGGGCCTTAAGCTACTTACAAGCATTCACAAGAAACTCACATGCATTTTTCTGAAAGAGCAGCAGTCTGTTCCAACACTTCAATTCACTGTGCGAAGTGAATGGTGTGTTGCTTCACTTTAAATGCTCTCCTTTCAGAGAAAATCACTTTCCTTTGAAAGGGCCTTAAGCTACTTACAAGCATTCACAAGAAACTCACATGCATTTTTCTGAAAGAGCAGCAGTCTGTTCCAACACTTCAATTCACTGTGCGAAGTGAATGGTGTGTTGCTTCACTTTCTAAATGCTCTCCTTTTAGAGAAAATCACTCTTTTTTGAAACTGCCTTAAGCTACTTACAAGCATTCACAAGAAATTCACATCTGTTTCTCTGAAAGAGAAGCAGTCTGTTCCAACACTTCAATTCACTGTGCGAAGTGAATGGAGTGTTGCTTCACTTTCTAAATGCTGTCCTTTCAGAGAAAATGACTTTCCTTTGAAAGTGCCTTAAGCTACTTACAAGCATTTAACAGAAATTCACATGCTTTTCGCTGAAAGAGAAGCAGTTTGTTCCAACCCTTTAATTCACTGTGCGAAGTGAATGGAGTGTTGCTTCGCTTTCTAAATGCTGTCCTTTCAGAGAAAATCACTTTCATTTAAAAGTGCCTTAAGCTACTTACAAGCATTCACAAAAAACTCACATCCGTTTCTCTGAAAGAGAAGTAGTGTGTTCCAACACTTCAATTCACTGTGCGTAGTGAATGGAGTGTTGCTTCACTTTCTAAATACTGTCCTTTCAGAGAAAATCACTTTCCTTTGAAAGGGCCTTAAGCTACTTACAAGCATTCACAACAAACTACATGCATTTTTCTGAAAGAGCACCAGTGTGTTCCAACACTTCAATTCACTGTGCGGAGTGAATGGTGTGTTGCTTCACTTTCTAAATGCTCTCCTTTTAGAGAAAATCACTCTCTTTGAAACTGCCTTAAGCTACTTACAAGCATTCACAAGAAACTCACATCAGTTTATCTGAAAGTGATGCAGTCTGTTCCAACACTACAATTCACTGTGCGAAGTGAATGGAGTGTTGCTTCAATTTCTAAATGCAGTCCTTTCAGAGAAAATCACTTTCCTTTGAAAGGGCCTTAAGCTACTTACAAGCATTCACAAGAAACTCACATGCATTTTTCTGAAAGAGCAGCAGTCTGTTCCAACACTTCAATTCACTGTGCGAAGTGAATGGTGTGTTGCTTCACTTTCTAAATGCTCTCCTTTTAGAGAAAATCACTCTTTTTTGAAACTGCCTTAAGCTACTTGCAAGCATTCACAAGAAATTCACATCTGTTTCTCTGAAAGAGAAGCAGTCTGTTCCAACACTTCATTTCACTGTGCGAAGTGAATGGAGTGTGGCTTCACTTTCTAAATGCTGTCCTTTCAGAGAAAATCACTTTCCTTTGAAAATGCCTTAAGCTACATAAAAGCATTTAACAGAAATTCACATGCTTTTCTCTGAAAGAAGAGCAGTCTGTTCCAACACTTCAATTCACTGTGCGAAGTGAATGGAGTGTTGCTTTACTTTCTAAATGCTGTCCTTTCAGAGAAAATCACTTTCCTTTGAAAGTGCCTTAAGCTACTTCCAAGCATTCACAAAAAACTCACATCCGTTTCTCTGAAAGAGAAGTAGTCTGTTCCAACACTTCAATTCACTGTACGTAGTGAATGGAGTGTTGCTTCAATTTCTAAATGCTGTTTTTTCAGAGAAAATCACTTTCCTTTGAAAGGGCCTTAAGCTACTTACAAGCATTCACAAGAAACTCACATGGATTTTTCTGAAAAAGCAGCAGTCTGTTCCAACACTTCAATTCACTGTGCGAAGTGAATGGAGTGTGGCTTCACTTTCTAAATGCTGTTCTTTCAGAGAAAATCACTTTCCTTTGAAAGTGCCTTAAGCTACTTACAAGCATTTAACAGAAATTCACATGCATTTCTCTGAAAGTGATGCAGTCTGTTCCAACACTTCAATTCACTGTGCGAAGTGAATGGAGTGTGACTTCACTTTCTAAATGCTGTCATTTCAGAGAAAATCACTTTCCTTTGAAAGTGCCTTAAGCTACTTACAAGCATTCACAAAAAACTCACATCCGTTTCTCTGAAAGAGAAGTAGTCTGTTCCAACACTTCAATTCACTGTGCGTAGTGAATGGAGTGTTGCTTCACTTTCTAAATGCTGTCCTTTCAGAGAAAATCACTTTCCTTTGAAAGTGCCTTAAGGTACCTACAAGCAGTTAACAGAAATTAACATGCGTTTCTCTGAAAGAGAAGCAGTCTGTTCCAACACTTCAATTCACTGTGCGAAGTGAATGGAGTGTTGCTTCACTTTCTAAATGCTGTCCTTTCAGAGAAAATCACTTTCCTTTGAACGTGCCTTAAGCTACTTCCAAGCATTCACAAAAAACTCACATCCGTTTCTCTGAAAGAAAAGTAGTCTGTTCCAACACTTCAATTCACTGTGCGTAGTGAATGGAGTGTTGCTTCACTTTCTAAATGCTGTCCTTTCAGAGAAAATCACTTTCCTTTGAAAGGGCCTTAAGCTACTTACAAGCATTCACAAGAAACTCACATGCATTTTTCTGAAAGAGCAGCAGTCTGTTCCAACACTTCAATTCACTGTGCGAAGTGAATGGTGTGTTGCTTCACTTTCTAAATGCTCTCCTTTTAGAGAAAATCACTCTTTTTTGAAACTGCCTTAAGCTACTTACAAGCATTCACAAGAAATTCACATCTGTTTCTCTGAAAGAGAAGCAGTCTGTTCCAACACTTCATTTCACTGTGCGAAGTGAATGGAGTGTGGCTTCACTTTCTAAATGCTGTCCTTTCAGAGAAAATCACTTTCCTTTGAAAATGCCTTAAGCTACATAAAAGCATTTAACAGAAATTCACATGCTTTTCTCTGAAAGAAGAGCAGTCTGTTCCAACACTTCAACTCACTGTGCGAAGTGAATGGAGTGTTGCTTTACTTTCTAAATGCTGTCCTTTCAGAGAAAATCACTTTCCTTTGAAAGTGCCTTAAGCTACTTCCAAGCATTCACAAAAAACTCACATCCGTTTCTCTGAAAGAGAAGTAGTCTGTTCCAACACTTCAATTCACTGTACGTAGTGAATGGAGTGTTGCTTCAATTTCTAAATGCAGTCCTTTCAGAGAAAATCACTTTCCTTTGAAAGGGCCTTAAGCTACTTACAAGCATTCACAAGAAACTCACATGCATTTTTCTGAAAGAGCAGCAGTCTGTTCCAACACTTCAATTCACTGTGCGAAGTGAATGGAGTGTTGCTTCACTTTCTAAATGCTGTCCTTTCAGAAAAAATCACTTTCCTTTGAAAGTGCCTTAAGCTACTTACAAGCATTTAACAGAAATTCACATGCGTTTCTCTGAATGTGATGCAGTCTGTTCCAACACTTCAATTCACTGTGCGAAGTGAATGGAGTGTGGCTTCACTTTGTAAATGCTGTTTTTTCAGAGAAAATCACTTTCCTTTGAAAGTGCCTTAAGCTACTTACAAGCATTTAACAGAAATTCACATGCGTTTCTCTGAAAGAGAAGCAGTCTGTTCCAACCCTTCAATTCACTGTGCGAAGTGAATGGAGTGTTGCTTCACTTTCTAAATGCTGTCCTTTCAGAGAAAATCACTTTCCTTTAAAAATGCCTTAAGCTACATACAAGCATTCAACAGAAATTCACATGCGTTTCTCTGAAAGAGAAGCAGTCTGTTCCAACACTTCAATTCACCTTGCGAAGTGAATGGAGTGTTGCTTCACTTTCTAAATGCTGTCCTTTCAGAGAAAATCACTTTCCTTTGAAATTGCCTTAAGCTACTTCCAAGCTTTCACAAAAAACTCACATCCGTTTCACTGAAAGAGAAGTAGTCTGTTCCAACACTTCAATTCACTGTGCGCAGTGAATGGAGTGTGGCTTCACTTTCTAAATGCTGTCCTTTCAGAGAAAATCACTTTCCTTTGAAAGGGCCTTAAGCTACTTACAAGCATTCACAAGAAACTCACATGCATTTTTCTGAAAGAGCAGCAGTCTGTTCCAACACTTCAATTCACTGTGCGAAGTGAATGGTGTGTTGCTTCACTTTAAATGCTCTCCTTTCAGAGAAAATCACTTTCCTTTGAAAGGGCCTTAAGCTACTTACAAGCATTCACAAGAAACTCACATGCATTTTTCTGAAAGAGCAGCAGTCTGTTCCAACACTTCAATTCACTGTGCGAAGTGAATGGTGTGTTGCTTCACTTTCTAAATGCTCTCCTTTTAGAGAAAATCACTCTTTTTTGAAACTGCCTTAAGCTACTTACAAGCATTCACAAGAAATTCACATCTGTTTCTCTGAAAGAGAAGCAGTCTGTTCCAACACTTCAATTCACTGTGCGAAGTGAATGGAGTGTTGCTTCACTTTCTAAATGCTGTCCTTTCAGAGAAAATGACTTTCCTTTGAAAGTGCCTTAAGCTACTTACAAGCATTTAACAGAAATTCACATGCTTTTCGCTGAAAGAGAAGCAGTTTGTTCCAACCCTTTAATTCACTGTGCGAAGTGAATGGAGTGTTGCTTCGCTTTCTAAATGCTGTCCTTTCAGAGAAAATCACTTTCATTTAAAAGTGCCTTAAGCTACTTACAAGCATTCACAAAAAACTCACATCCGTTTCTCTGAAAGAGAAGTAGTGTGTTCCAACACTTCAATTCACTGTGCGTAGTGAATGGAGTGTTGCTTCACTTTCTAAATACTGTCCTTTCAGAGAAAATCACTTTCCTTTGAAAGGGCCTTAAGCTACTTACAAGCATTCACAACAAACTACATGCATTTTTCTGAAAGAGCACCAGTGTGTTCCAACACTTCAATTCACTGTGCGGAGTGAATGGTGTGTTGCTTCACTTTCTAAATGCTCTCCTTTTAGAGAAAATCACTCTCTTTGAAACTGCCTTAAGCTACTTACAAGCATTCACAAGAAACTCACATCAGTTTATCTGAAAGTGATGCAGTCTGTTCCAACACTACAATTCACTGTGCGAAGTGAATGGAGTGTTGCTTCACTTTCTAAATGCTCTCCTTTCAGAGAAAATGACTCTCCTTTGAAAGTGCCTTAAGCTACTTACAAGCATTTAACAGAAATTCACATGCTTTTCTCTGAAAGAGAAGCAGTCTGTTCCAACACTTCAATTCACTGTGCGAAGTGAATGGAGTGTTGCTTCACTTTCTAAATGCTGTCCTTTTAGAGAAAATCACTCTCTTTTCAAACTGCCTTAAGCTACTTACAAGCATTCACAAGAAACTCACATCTGTTTCTCTGAAAGAGAAGCAGTCTGTTCCAACACTTGAATTCACTGTGCGAAGTGAATGGAGTGTTGCTTCACTTTCCAAATGCTGTCCTTTCAAAGAAAATCACTTTCCTTTGAAAATGCCTTAAGCTACATACAAGAATTCAACAGAAATTCACATGCGTTTCTCTGAAAAAGAAGCAGTCTGTTCCAACACTTCAATTCACTGTGCGAAGTGAATGGAGTGTTGCTTCACTTTCTATATGCTGTCTTTTCAGAGAAAATCACTTTCCTTTGAATGTGCCTTAAGCTACTTACAAGCATTTAACAAAAATTCACATGCGTTTCTCTGAAAGAGAAGCAGTCTGTTCCATCACTTCAATTCACTGTGCGAAGTGAATGGAGTGTGGCTTCACTTTCTAAATGCTGTTCTTTCAGAGAAAATCACTTTCCTTTGAACGTGCCTTAGTTACTTACAAGCATTTAATAGAAATTCACATGCTTTTCTCTGAAAGAGAAGCAGTCTGTTCCAACACTTCAATTCACTGTGCGAAGTGAATGGAGTGTTGCTTCACTTTCTAAATGCTGTCCTTTCAGAGAAAATCACTTTCCTTTTAAAATGCCTTAAGCTACATACAAGCATTCAACAGAAATTCACATGCGTTTCTCTGAAAGAGAAGCAGTCTGTTCCAACACTTCAATTCACTGTGCGAAGTGACTGGAGTGTTGCTTCACTTTCTAAATGCTGTCCTTTCAGAGAAAATCACTTTCCTTTTAAAATGCCTTAAGCTACATAAAAGCATTCAACAGAAATTCACATGCGTTTCTCTGAAAGAGAAGCAGTCTGTTCCAACACTTCAATTCACTGTGCGAAGTGAATGGAGTGTTGCTTCACTTTCTAAATGCTGTCCTTTCAGAGAAAATCACTTTCCTTTGAAAGTGCCTTACGCTACTTCCAAGCATTCACAAAAAACTCACATCCGTTTCTCTGAAAGAGAAGTAGTCTGTTCCAACACTTCAATTCACTGTACGTAGTGAATGGAGTGTTGCTTCACTTTCTAAAAGCTGTCCTTTCAGAGAAAATCACTTTCCTTTGAAAGGGCCTTAAGCTACTTACAAGCATTCACAAGAAACTCACATGCATTTTTCTGAAAGAGCAGCAGTCTGTTCCAACATTTCAATTCACTGTGCGAAGTGAATGGAGTGTGGCTTCACTTTCTAAATGCTGTCCTTTCAGAGAAAATTACTTTCCTTTGAAAGTGCCTTAAGCTACTTGCAAGCATTTAACAGAAATTCACATGCTTTTCTCTGAAAGAGAAGCAGTCTGTTCCAACATTCAATTCACTGTGCGAAGTGAATGGAGTGTTGCTTCACTTTCTAAATGCTGTCCTTTCAGAGAAAATCACTTCCCTTTGAAAGGGCCTTAAGCTACTTACAAGCATTCACAAGAAACTCACATTCATTTTTCTGAAAGAGCAGCAGTCTGTTCCAACACTTCAATTCACTGTGCGAAGTGAATGGTGTGTTGCTTCACTTTCTAAATGCTCTCCTTTTAGAGAAAATCACTCTTTTTTGAAACTGCCTTAAGCTACTTACAAGCATTGACAAGAAATTCACATCTGTTTCTCTGAAAGAGAAGCTGTCTGTTCCAACAGTTCAATTCACTGTGCGAAGTGAATGGAGTGTTGCTTCACTTTCTAAATGCTGTCCTTTCAGAGAAAATCACTTTCCTTTGAAAGTGCCTTAAGCTACTTACAAGCATTTAACAGAAATTCACATGCGTTTCTCTGAAAGTGATGCAGTCTGTTCCAACACTTCAATTCACTGTGCGAAGTGAATGGAGTGTGGCTTCATTTTCTAAATGCTGTCCTTTCAGAGAAAATCACTTTCCTTTGAAAGAGCCTTAAGCTACTTACAAGCATTCAAAAGAAACTCACATGCATTTTTCTGAAAGAGAAGCAGTCTGTTCCAACACTTCAATTCACTGTGCGAAGTGAATGGAGTGTTGCTTCACTTTCTAAATGCTGTCCTTTCAGAGAAAATCACTTTCCTATGAAAGTGCCTTAAGCTACTTACAAGCATTTAACAAAAATTTACATGCGTTTCTCTGAAAGAGAAGCAGTCTGTTCCAACACTTCAATTCACTGTGCGAAGTGAATGGAGTGTTGCTTCACTTTCTAAATGCTGTCCTTTTAGAGAAAATCACTCTTTTTTCAAACTGCCTTAAGCTACTTACAAGCATTCACAAGAAACTCACATCTGTTTCTCTGAAAGAGAAGCAGTCTGTTCCAACACTTCAATTCACTGTGCGAAGTGAATGGAGTGTTGCTTCACTTTCCAGATGCTGTCCTTTCAAAGAAAATCACTTTCCTTTGAAAATGCCTTAAGCTACATACAAGAATTCAACAGAAATTCACATGCGTTTCTCTGAAAAAGAAGCAGTCTGTTCCAACACTTCAATTCACGGTGCGAAGTGAATGGAGTGTGGCTTCACTTTCTAAATGCTGTCCTTTCAGAGAAAATCACTTTCCTTTGAAAGTGCCTTAAGCTACTTACAAGCATTTAACAGAAATTCACATGCTTTTCTCTGAAAGAGAAGCAGTCTGTTCCAACCCTTCAAATCACTGTGCGAAGTGAATGGAGTGTTGCTTCACTTTCTAAATGCTGTCCTTTCAGAGAAAATCACTTTCCTTTGAAAATGCCTTAAGCTACATACAAGCATTCAACAGAAAATCACATGCATTTCTCTGAAAGAGAAGCCGTCTGTTCCAACACTTCAATTCACCTTGCGAAGTGAATAGAGTGTTGCTTCACTTTCTAAATGCTGTCCTTTCATAGAAAATCACTTTCCATTGAAAGTGCCTTAAGCTACTTCCAAGCATTCACAAAAAATTCACATCCGTTTCTCTGAAAGAGAAGCAGTCTGTTCCAACACTTCAATTCACTGTGCGAAGTGAATGGAGTGTTGCTTCACTTTCTAAATGCTGTACTTTCAGAGAAAATCACTTTCCTTTGAAAGTGCCTTAAGCTACTTCCAAGCATTCACAAAAAACTCACATCCATTTCTCTGAAAGAGAAGTAGTCTGTTCCAACACTTCAATTCACTGTGCGAAGTGAATGGAGTGTTGCTTCACTTTCTAAATGCTGTCCTTTCAGAGAAAATCACTTCCCTTTGAAAGGGCCTTAAGCTACTTACAAGCATTCACAAGAAACTCACATTCATTTTTCTGAAAGAGTAGCAGTCTGTTCCAACACTTCAATTCACTGTGCGAAGTGAATGGTGTGTTGCTTCACTTTCTAAATGCTCTCCTTTTAGAGAAAATCACTCTTTTTTGATACTGCCTTAAGCTACTTACAAGCATTGACAAGAAATTCACATCTGTTTCTCTGAAAGAGAAGCTGTCTGTTCCAACACTTCAATTCACTGTGCGAAGTGAATGGAGTGTTGCTTCACTTTCTAAATGCTCTCCTTTTAGAGAAAATCACTCTTTTTTGATACTGCCTTAAGCTACTTACAAGCATTGACAAGAAATTCACATCTGTTTCTCTGAAAGAGAAGCTGTCTGTTCCAACACTTCAATTCACTGTGCGAAGTGAATGGAGTGTTGCTTCACTTTCTAAATGCTGTCCTTTCAGAGAAAATCACTTTCCTTTGAAAGTGCCTTAAGCTACTTACAAGCATTTAACAGAAATTCACATGCGTTTCTCTGAAAGTGATGCAGTCTGTTCCAACACTTCAATTCACTGTGCGAAGTGAATGGAGTGTGGCTTCACTTTCTAAATGCTGTCCTTTCAGAGAAAATCACTTTCCTTTGAAAGTGCCTTAAGCTACTTACAAGCATTTAACAGAAATTGACATGCTTTTCTCTGAAAGAGAAGGAGTCTGTTCCAACCCTTCATTTCACTGTGCGAAGTGAATGGAGTGTTGCTTCACTTTCTAAATGCTGTCCTTTCAGAGAAAATCACTTTCCTTTGAAAATGCCTTAAGCTACATACAAGCATTCAACAGAAATTCACATGCGTTTCTCTGAAAGAGAAGCAGACTGTTCCAACACTTCAATTCACTGTACGAAGTGAATGGAGTGTTGCTTCACTTTCTAAATGCTGTCCTTTCAGAGAAAATCACTTTCCTTTGAAAGTGCCTTAAGCTACTTCCAAGCATTCACAAAAAATTCACATCCGTTTCTCTGAAAGAGAAGCAGTCTGTTCCAACACTTCAATTCACTGTGCGAAGTGAATGGAGTGTTGCTTCACTTTCTAAATGCTGTCCTTTCAGAGAAAATCACTTTCCTTTGAAAGTGCCTTAAGGTACTTACAAGCATTCACAAAAAACTCACATCCGTTTCTCTGAAAGAGAAGTAGTGTGTTCCAACACTTCAATTCACTGTGCGTAGTCAATGGAGTGTTGCTTCACTTTCTAAATGCTGTCCTTTCAGAGAAAATCACTTTCCTTTGAAAGGGCCTTAAGGTACTTCCAAGCATTCACAAAAAACTCACATCCGTTTCTCTGAAAGAGAAGTAGTCTGTTCCAACACTTCAATTCACTGTGCGTAGTGAATGGAGTGTTGCTTCACTTTCTAAATGCTGTCCTTTCAGAGAAAATCACTTTCCTTTGAAAGGGCCTTAAGCTACTTACAAGCATTCACAAGAAACTCACATGCATTTTTCTGAAAGAGCAGCAGTGTGTTTCAACACTTCAATTCACTGTGCGAAGTGAATGGTGTGTAGCTTCACTTTCTAAATGCTCTCCTTTTAGAGAAAATCACTCTCTTTTCAAACTGCCTTAAGCTACTTACAAGCATTCACAAGAAACTCACATCTGTTTCTCTGAAAGAGAAGCAGTCTGTTCCAACACTTCATTTCACTGTGCGAAGTGAATGGAGTGTTGCTTCACTTTCTAAATGCTGTCCTTTCAGAGAAAATCACTTTCCTTTGAAAATGCCTTAAGCTACATACAAGCATTCAACAGAAATTCACATGCGTTTCTCTGAAAGAGAAGCAGTCTGTTCCAACACTTCAATTCACTGTACGAAGTGAATGGAGTGTTGCTTCACTTTCTAAATGCTGTCCTTTCAGAGAAAATCACTTTCCTTTGAAAGTGCCTTAAGCTACTTCCAAGCATTCACAAAAAATTCACATCCGTTTCTCTGAAAGAGAAGCAGTCTGTTCCAACACTTCAATTCACTGTGCGAAGTGAATGGAGTGTTGCTTCACTTTCTAAATGCTGTCTTTCAAAGAAAATCACTTTCCTTTGAAAGTGCCTTAAGCTACTTCCAAGCATTCACAAAAAACTCACATCCGTTTCTCTGAAAGAGAAGTAGTCTGTTCCAACACTTCAATTCACTGTGCGTAGTGAATGGAGTGTTGCTTCACTTTCTAAATGCTGTCCTTTCAGAGAAAATCACTTCCCTTTGAAAGGGCCTTAAGCTACTTACAAGCATTCACAAGAAACTCACATTCATTTTTCTGAAAGAGCAGCAGTCTGTTCCAACACTTCAATTCACTGTGCGAAGTGAATGGTGTGTTGCTTCACTTTCTAAATGCTCTCCTTTTAGAGAAAATCACTCTTTTTTGAAACTGCCTTAAGCTACTTACAAGCATTGACAAGAAATTCACATCTGTTTCTCTGAAAGAGAAGCTGTCTGTTCCAACAGTTCAATTCACTGTGCGAAGTGAATGGAGTGTTGCTTCACTTTCTAAATGCTGTCCTTTCAGAGAAAATCACTTTCCTTTGAAAGTGCCTTAAGCTACTTACAAGCATTTAACAGAAATTCACATGCGTTTCTCTGAAAGTGATGCAGTCTGTTCCAACACTTCAATTCACTGTGCGAAGTGAATGCAGTGTGGCTTCATTTTCTAAATGCTGTCCTTTCAGAGAAAATCACTTTCCTTTGAAAGAGCCTTAAGCTACTTACAAGCATTCAAAAGAAACTCACATGCATTTTTCTGAAAGAGAAGCAGTCTGTTCCAACACTTCAATTCACTGTGCGAAGTGAATGGAGTGTTGCTTCACTTTCCAGATGCTGTCCTTTCAAAGAAAATCACTTTCCTTTGAAAATGCCTTAAGCTACATACAAGAATTCAACAGAAATTCACATGCGTTTCTCTGAAAAAGAAGCAGTCTGTTCCAACACTTCAATTTACTGTGCGAAGTGAATGGAGTGTGGCTTCACTTTCTAAATGCTGTCCTTTCAGAGAAAATCACTTTCCTTTGAAAGTGCCTTAAGCTACTTACAAGCATTTAACAAAAATTCACATGCTTTTCTCTGAAAGAGAAGCAGTCTGTTTCAACCCTTCAAATCACTGTGCGAAGTGAATGGAGTGTTGCTTCACTTTCTAAATGCTGTCCTTTCAGAGAAAATCACTTTCCTTTGAAAATGCCTTAAGCTACATACAAGCATTCAACAGAAAATCACATGCATTTCTCTGAAAGAGAAGCCGTCTGTTCCAACACTTCAATCCACCTTGCGAAGTGAATGGAGTGTTGCTTCACTTTCTAAATGCTGTCCTTTCATAGAAAATCACTTTCCATTGAAAGTGCCTTAAGCTACTTCCAAGCATTCACAAAAAATTCACATCCGTTTCTCTGAAAGAGAAGCAGTCTGTTCCAACACTTCAATTCACTGTGCGAAGTGAATGGAGTGTTGCTTCACTTTCTAAATGCTGTACTTTCAGAGAAAATCACTTTCCTTTGAAAGTGCCTTAAGCTACTTCCAAGCATTCACAAAAAACTCACATCCGTTTCTCTGAAAGAGAAGTAGTCTGTTCCAACACTTCAATTCACTGTGCGTAGTGAATGGAGTGTTGCTTCACTTTCTAAATGCTGTCCTTTCAGAGAAAATCACTTCCCTTTGAAAGGGCCTTAAGCTACTTACAAGCATTCACAAGAAACTCACATTCATTTTTCTGAAAGAGTAGCAGTCTGTTCCAACACTTCAATTCACTGTGCGAAGTGAATGGAGTGTGGGTTCATTTTCTAAATGCAGTCCTTTCAGAGAAAATCACTTTTCTTTGAAAGTGCCTTAAGCTACTTACAAGCATTTAACAGAAATTCACATGCTTTTCTCTGAAAGAGAAGCAGTCTGTTCCAACGCTTCAATTCACTGTGCGAAGTGAATGGAGTGTTGCTTCACTTTCTAAATGCTGTCCTTTCAGAGAAAATCACTTTCCTTTGAAAGTGCCTTAAGGTACTTACAAGCATTCACAAAAAACTCACATCCGTTTCTCTGAAAGAGAAGTAGTGTGTTCCAACACTTCAATTCACTGTGCGTAGTGAATGGAGTGTTGCTTCACTTTCTAAATGCTGTCCTTTCAGAGAAAATCACTTTCCTTTGAAAGGGCCTTAAGCTACTTACAAGCATTCACAAGAAACTCACATGCATTTTTCTGAAAGAGCAGCAGTGTATTTCAACACTTCAATTCACTGTGCGAAGTGAATGGTGTGTTGCTTCACTTTCTAAATGCTCTCCTTTTAGAGAAAATCACTCTCTTTGAAACTGCCTTAAGCTACTTACAAGCATTCACAAGAAACTCACATCAGTTTCTCTGAAAGTGATGCAGTCTGTTCCAACACTTCAATTCACTGTGCGAAGTGAATGGAGTGTGGCTTCACTTTCTAAATGCTGTCCTTTCAGAGAAAATCACTCTCCTTTGAAAGTGCCTTAAGCTACTTACAAGCATTTAACAGAAATTCACATGCTTTTCTCTGAAAGAGAAGCAGTCTGTTCCAACACTTCAATTCACTGTGCGAAGTGAATGGAGTGTTGCTTCACTTTCTAAATGCTGTCCTTTTAGAGAAAGTCACTCTCTTTTCAAACTGCCTTAAGCTACTTACAAGCATTCACAAGAAACTCACATCTGTTTCTCTGAAAGAGAAGCAGTCTGTTCCAACACTTCAATTCACTGTGCGAAGTGAATGGAGTGTTGCTTCACTTTCCAAATGCTGTCCTTTCAAAGAAAATCACTTTCTTTTTAAAATGCCTTAAGGTACATACAAGAATTCAACAGAAATTCACATGCGTTTCTCTGAAAAAGAAGCAGTCTGTTCCAACACTTCAATTCACTGTGCGAAGTGAATGGAGTGTGGCTTCACTTTCTAAATGCTGTCCTTTCAGAGAAAATCACTTTCCTTTGAAAGTGCCTTAAGCTACTTACAAGCATTTAACAGAAATTGACATGCTTTTCTCTGAAAGAGAAGCAGTCTGTTCCAACCCTTCATTTCACTGTGCGAAGTGAATGGAGTGTTGCTTCACTTTCTAAATGCTGTCCTTTCAGAGAAAATCACTTTCCTTTGAAAATGCCTTAAGCTACATACAAGCATTCAACAGAAATTCACATGCGTTTCTCTGAAAGAGAAGCAGTCTGTTCCAACACTTCAATTCACTGTACGAAGTGAATGGAGTGTTGCTTCACTTTCTAAATGCTGTCCTTCCAGAGAAAATCACTTTCCTTTGAAAGTGCCTTAAGCTACTTCCAAGCATTCACAAAAAACTCACATCCGTTTCTCTGAAAGAGAAGCAGTCTGTTCCAACACTTCAATTCACTGTGCGAAGTGAATGGAGTGTTGCTTCACTTTCTAAATGCTGTACTTTCAGAGAAAATCACTTTCCTTTGAAAGTGCCTTAAGCTACTTCCAAGCATTCACAAAAAACTCACATCCGTTTCTCTGAAAGAGAAGTAGTCTGTTCCAACACTTCAATTCACTGTGCGTAGTGAATGGAGTGTTGCTTCACTTTCTAAATGCTGTCCTTTCAGAGAAAATCACTTCCCTTTGAAAGGGCCTTAAGCTACTTACAAGCATTCACAAGAAACTCACATTCATTTTTCTGAAAGAGTAGCAGTCTGTTCCAACACTTCAATTCACTGTGCGAAGTGAATGGAGTGTGGGTTCATTTTCTAAATGCAGTCCTTTCAGAGAAAATCACTTTTCTTTGAAAGTGCCTTAAGCTACTTACAAGCATTTAACAGAAATTCACATGCTTTTCTCTGAAAGAGAAGCAGTCTGTTCCAACGCTTCAATTCACTGTGCGAAGTGAATGGAGTGTTGCTTCACTTTCTAAATGCTGTCCTTTCAGAGAAAATCACTTTCCTTTGAAAGTGCCTTAAGGTACTTACAAGCATTCACAAAAAACTCACATCCGTTTCTCTGAAAGAGAAGTAGTGTGTTCCAACACTTCAATTCACTGTGCGTAGTGAATGGAGTGTTGCTTCACTTTCTAAATGCTGTCCTTTCAGAGAAAATCACTTTCCTTTGAAAGGGCCTTAAGCTACTTACAAGCATTCACAAGAAACTCACATGCATTTTTCTGAAAGAGCAGCAGTGTATTTCAACACTTCAATTCACTGTGCGAAGTGAATGGTGTGTTGCTTCACTTTCTAAATGCTCTCCTTTTAGAGAAAATCACTCTCTTTGAAACTGCCTTAAGCTACTTACAAGCATTCACAAGAAACTCACATCAGTTTCTCTGAAAGTGATGCAGTCTGTTCCAACACTTCAATTCACTGTGCGAAGTGAATGGAGTGTGGCTTCACTTTCTAAATGCTGTCCTTTCAGAGAAAATCACTCTCCTTTGAAAGTGCCTTAAGCTACTTACAAGCATTTAACAGAAATTCACATGCTTTTCTCTGAAAGAGAAGCAGTCTGTTCCAACACTTCAATTCACTGTGCGAAGTGAATGGAGTGTTGCTTCACTTTCTAAATGCTGTCCTTTTAGAGAAAATCACTCTCTTTTCAAACTGCCTTAAGCTACTTACAAGCATTCACAAGAAACTCACATCTGTTTCTCTGAAAGAGAAGCAGTCTGTTCCAACACTTCAATTCACTGTGCGAAGTGAATGGAGTGTTGCTTCACTTTCCAAATGCTGTCCTTTCAAAGAAAATCACTTTCCTTTTAAAATGCCTTAAGGTACATACAAGAATTCAACAGAAATTCACATGCGTTTCTCTGAAAAAGAAGCAGTCTGTTCCAACACTTCAATTCACTGTGCGAAGTGAATGGAGTGTGGCTTCACTTTCTAAATGCTGTCCTTTCAGAGAAAATCACTTTCCTTTGAAAGTGCCTTAAGCTACTTACAAGCATTTAACAGAAATTGACATGCTTTTCTCTGAAAGAGAAGCAGTCTGTTCCAACCCTTCATTTCACTGTGCGAAGTGAATGGAGTGTTGCTTCACTTTCTAAATGCTGTCCTTTCAGAGAAAATCACTTTCCTTTGAAAATGCCTTAAGCTACATACAAGCATTCAACAGAAATTCACATGCGTTTCTCTGAAAGAGAAGCAGTCTGTTCCAACACTTCAATTCACTGTACGAAGTGAATGGAGTGTTGCTTCACTTTCTAAATGCTGTCCTTCCAGAGAAAATCACTTTCCTTTGAAAGTGCCTTAAGCTACTACCAAGCATTCACAAAAAATTCACATCCGTTTCTCTGAAAGAGAAGCAGTCTGTTCCAACACTTCAATTCACTGTGCGAAGTGAATGGAGTGTTGCTTCACTTTCTAAATGCTGTCTTTCAAAGAAAATCACTTTCCTTTGAAAGTGCCTTAAGCTACTTCCAAGCATTCACAAAAAACTCACATCCGTTTCTCTGAAAGAGAAGTAGTCTGTTCCAACACTTCAATTCACTGTGCGTAGTGAATGGAGTGTTGCTTCACTTTCTAAATGCTGTCTTTTCAGAGAAAATCACTTTCCTTTGAAAGGGCCTTAAGCTACTTACAAGCATTCACAAGAATCTCACATGCATTTTTCTTAAAGAGTAGCAGTCTGTTCCAACACTTCAATTCACTGTGCGAAGTGAATGGTGTGTTGCTTCACATTCTAAATGCTCTCCTTTTAGAGAAAATCACTCTTTTTTGAAACTGCCTTAAGCTACTTACAAGCATTCACAGGAAATTCACATCTGTTTCTCTGAAAGAGAAGCAGTCTGTTCCAACACTTCAATTCAGTGTGCGAAGTGAATGGAGTGTTGCTTCACTTTCTGTATGCTGACTTTTCAGAGAAAATCACTTTCCTTTGAACGTGCCTTAAGCTACTTACAAGCATTTAACAGAAATTCACATGCCTTTCTCTGAAAGAGAAGCAGTCTGTTCCATCACTTCTATTCACTCTGCGAAGTGAATGGAGTGTTGCTTCACTTTCTAAATGCTGTCCTTTCAGAGAAAATCACTTTCCTTTGAAAGTGCCTTAAGTTACTTATAAGCATTCACAGGAAACTCACATCTGTTTCTCTGAAAGAGAAGCAGTCTGTTCCAACACTTCGGTTCACTGTGCGTAGTGAATGGAGTGTTGCTTCACTTTCTAAATGCTCTCCTATTAGAGAAAATCACTCTCTTTTGAAACTGCCTTAAGCTACTCACAAGCATTAACAAGAAACTCACATCTGTTTCTCTGAAATAGAAGCAGTCTGTTCCAACACTTCAATTCACTGTGCGAAGTGAATGGAGTGTTGCTTCACTTTCTAAATGCTGTCCTTTCAGAGAAAATCACTTTTCTTTGAAAGTGCCTTAATCTACTTTCAAGCATTTAACCGAAATTCACATGCGTATCTCTGAAAGTGATGCAGTCTGTTCCAACACTTCAATTCACTGTGCGAAGTGAATGGAGTGTGGCTTCACTTTCTAAATGCTGTCCTTTCAGAGAAAATCACTTTCCTTTGAAAGTGCCTTAAGCTATTTACAAGCATTTAACAGAAATTCACATGCGTTTCTCTGAAAGTGATGCAGTCTGTTCCAACACTTCAATTCACTGTGCGAAGTGTATGGAGTGTGGCTTCACTTTCTAAATGCTGTCCTTTCAGAGAAAATCACTTTCCATTGAAAGTGCCTTAAGCTACTTACAAGCATTTAACAGAAATTCACATGCGTTTCTCTGAAAGAGAAGCAGTCTGTTCCAACACTTCAATTCACTGTGCGAAGTGAATGGAGTGTTGCTTCACTTTCTAAATGCTGTCCTTTTAGAGAAAATCACTCTCTTTTCAAACTGCCTTAAGCTACTTACAAGCATTCACAAGAAACTCACATCTGTTTCTCTGAAAGAGAAGCAGTCTGTTCCAACACTTCAATTCACTGTGCGAAGTGAATGGAGTGTTGCTTCACTTTCTAAATGCTGTCCTTTCAGAGAAAATCACTTTCCTTTGAACATGCCTTAAGCTACTTCCAAGCATTCACAAAAAACTCACATCCGTTTCTCTGAAAGAGAAGTAGTCTGTTCCAACACTTCAATTCACTGTGCGTAGTGAATGGAGTGTTGCTTCACTTTCTAAATGCTGTACTTTCAGAGAAAATCACTTTCCTTTGAAAGGGCCTTAAGCTACTTACAAGCATTCACAAGAAACTCACATGCATTTTTCTGAAAGAGCAGCAGTCTGTTCCAACACTTCAATTCACTGTGTGAAGTGAATGGTGTGCTGCTTCACTTTCTAAATGCTCTCCTTTTAGAGAAAATCACTCTTTTTTGAAACTGCCTTAAGCTACTTACAAGCATTCACAAGAAATTCACATCTGTTTCTCTGAAAGAGAAGCAGTCTGTTCCAACACTTCATTTCACTGTGCGAAGTGAATGGAGTGTGGCTTCACTTTCTAAATGCTGTCCTTTCAGAGAAAATCACTTTCCTTTGAAAATGCCTTAAGCTACATAAAAGCATTTAACAGAAATTCACATGCTTTTCTCTGAAAGAAGAGCAGTCTGTTCCAACACTTCAATTCACTGTGCGAAGTGAATGGAGTGTTGCTTTACTTTCTAAATGCTGTCCTTTCAGAGAAAATCACTTTCCTTTGAAAGTGCCTTAAGCTACTTACAAGCATTTAACAGAAATTCACATGCGTTTCTCTGAAAGTGATGCAATCTGTTCCAACACTTCAATTCACTGTGCGAAGTGAATGGAGTGTGGCTTCACTTTCTAAATGCTGTCCTTTCAGAGAAAATCACTTTCCTTTGAAAGTGCCTTAAGCTACTTACAAGCATTTAACAGAAATTCACATGCTTTTCTCTTAAAGAGAAGCAGTCTGTTCCAACCCTTCAATTCACTGTGCGAAGTGAATGGAGTGTTGCTTCACTTTCTAAATGCTGTCCTTTCAGAAAAAATCACTTTCATTTGAAAGTGCCTTAAGCTACTTACAAGCATTCACAAAAAACTCACATCCGATTCTCTGAGAGAAGTAGTGTGTTCCAACACTTCAATTCACTGTGCGTAGTGAATGGAGTGTTGCTTCACTTTCTAAATGCTGTCCTTTCAGAGAAAATCACTTTCCTTTGAAAGGGCCTTAAGCTACTTACAAGCATTCACAAGAAACTACATGCATTTTTCTGAAAGAGCAGAAGTGTGTTCCATAACTTCAATTCACTGTTCGAAGTGAATGGTGTGTTGCTTCACTTTCTAAATGCTGTCCTTTCAGAGAAAATCACTTTCCTTTAAAAATGCCTTAAGCTACATACAAGCATTCAACAGAAATTCACATGTGTTTCACTGAAAGAGAAGCAGTCTGTTCCAACACTTCAATTCACCTTGCGAAGTGAATGGAGTGTTGCTTCACTTTCTAAATGCTGTCCTTTCAGAGAAAATCACTTTCCTTTGAAAGTGCCTTAAGCTACTTCCAAGCATTCACAAAAAATTCACATCTGTTTCTTTGAAAGAGAAGCAGTCTGTTCCAACACTTCAATTCACTGTGCGAAGTGAATGGAGTGTTGCTTCACTTTCTAAATGCTGTCCTTTCAGAGAAAATCACTTTCCTTTGAAAGTGCCTTAAGCTACTTCCAAGCATTCACAAAAAACTCACATCCGTTTCTCTGAAAGAGAAGTAGTCTGTTCCAACACTTCAATTCACTGTGCGAAGTGAATGGAGTGTTGCTTCACTTTCTAAATGCTGTCCTTTCAGAGAAAATCACTTTCCTTTGAAAGGGCCTTAAGCTACTTACAAGCATTCACAAGAAACTCACATGCATTTTTCTGAAAGAGCAGCAGTCTGTTCCAACACTTCAATTCACTGTGCGAAATGAATGGTGTGTTGCTTCACTTTCTAAATGCTCTCCTTTTAGAGAAAATCACTCTTTTTTGAAACTACCTTAAGCTACTTACAAGCATTAACAAGAAATTCACATCTGTTTCTCTGAAAGAGAAGCAGTCTGTTCCAACACTTCAATTCACTGTGCGAAGTGAATGGAGTGTTACTTCACTCTCTAAATGCTGTCCTTTCAGAGAAAATCACTTTCCTTTGAAAATGCCTTAAGCTACATAAAAGCATTTAACAGAAATTCACATGCTTTTCTCTGAAAGAAGAGCAGTCTGTTCCAACACTTCAATTCACTGTGCGAAGTGAATGGAGTGTTGCTTTACTTTCTAAATGCTGTCCTTTCAGAGAAAATCACTTTCCTTTGAAAGTGCCTCAAGCTACTTCCAAGCATTCACAAAAAACTCACATCCGTTTCTCTGAAAGAGAAGTAGTCTGTTCCAACACTTCAATTCACTGTACGTAGTGAATGGAGTGTTGCTTCAATTTCTAAATGCTGTTTTTTCAGAGAAAATCACTTTCCTTTGAAAGGGCCTTAAGCTACTTACAAGCATTCACAAGAAACTCACATGGATTTTTCTGAAAGAGCAGCAGTCTGTTCCAACACTTCAATTCACTGTGCGAAGTGAATGGAGTGTGGCTTCACTTTCTAAATGCTGTCCTTTCAGAAAAAATTACTTTCCTTTGAAAGTGCCTTAAGCTACTTACAAGCATTTAACAGAAATTCACATGCTTTTCTCTGAAAGAGAAGCAGTCTGTTCCAACATTCAATTCACTGTGCGAAGTGAATGGAGTGTGGCTTCACTTTCTAAATGCTGTCCTTTCAGAGAAAATCACTTTCCTTTGAAAGTGCCTTAAGCTACTTACAAGCATTTAACAGAAATTCACATGCATTTCTGTGAAAGTGATGCAGTCTGTTCCAACACTTCAATTCACTGTGCGAAGTGAATGGAGTGTGACTTCACTTTCTAAATGCTGTCATTTCAGAGAAAATCACTTTCCTTTGAAAGTGCCTTAAGCTACTTACAAGCATTCACAAAAAACTCACATCCGTTTCTCTGAAAGAGAAGTAGTCTGTTCCAACACTTCAATTCACTGTGCGTAGTGAATGGAGTGTTGCTTCACTTTCTAAATGCTGTCCTTTCAGAGAAAATCACTTTCCTTTGAAAGTGCCTTAAGGTACCTACAAGCAGTTAACAGAAATTAACATGCGTTTCTCTGAAAGAGAAGCAGTCTGTTCCAACACTTCAATTCACTGTGCGAAGTGAATGGAGTGTTGCTTCACTTTCTAAATGCTGTCCTTTCAGAGAAAATCACTTTCCTTTGAACGTGCCTTAAGCTACTTCCAAGCATTCACAAAAAACTCACATCCGTTTCTCTGAAAGAGAAGTAGTCTGTTCCAACACTTCAATTCACTGTGCGTAGTGAATGGAGTGTTGCTTCACTTTCTAAATGCTGTCCTTTCAGAGAAAATCACTTTCCTTTGAAAGGGCCTTAAGCTACTTACAAGCATTCACAAGGAACTCACATGCATTTTTCTGACAGAGCAGCAGTCTGTTCCAACACTTCAATTCGCTGTGCGAAGTGAATGGTGTGTTGCTTCACTTTCTAAATGCTCTCCTTTTAGAGAAAATCACTCTTTTTTGAAACTGCCTTAAGCTACTTACAAGCATTCACAAGAAATTCACATCTGTTTCTCTGAAAGAGAAGCAGTCTGTTCCAACACTTCATTTCACTGTGCGAAGTGAATGGAGTGTGGCTTCACTTTCTAAATGCTGTCCTTTCAGAGAAAATCACTTTCCTTTGAAAATGCCTTAAGCTACATAAAAGCATTTAACAGAAATTCACATGCTTTTCTCTGAAAGAAGAGCAGTCTGTTCCAACACTTCAATTCACTGTGCGAAGTGAATGGAGTGTTGCTTTACTTTCTAAATGCTGTCCTTTCAGAGAAAATCACTTTCCTTTGAAAGTGCCTTAAGCTACTTCCAAGCATTCACAAAAAACTCACATCCGTTTCTCTGAAAGAGAAGTAGTCTGTTCCAACACTTCAATTCACTGTACGTAGTGAATGGAGTGTTGCTTCAATTTCTAAATGCTTTCCTTTCAGAGAAAATCACTTTCCTTTGAAAGGGCCTTAAGCTACTTACAAGCATTCACAAGAAACTCACATGCATTTTTCTGAAAGAGCAGCAGTCTGTTCCAACACTTCAATTCACTGGGCGAAGTGAATGGAGTGTGGCTTCACTTTCTAAATGCTGTCCTTTCAGAAAAAATTACTTTCCTTTGAAAGTGCCTTAAGCTACTTACAAGCATTTAACAGAAATTCACATGCTTTTCTCTGAAAGAGAAGCAGTCTGTTCCAACATTCAATTCACTGTGCGAAGTGAATGGAGTGTTGCTTCACTTTCTAAATGCTGTCCTTTCAGAGAAAATCACTTTCCTTTGAAAGTGCCTTAAGCTACTTTCAAGCATTTAACCGAAATTCACATGCGTATCTCTGAAAGTGATGCAGTCTGTTCCAACACTTCAATTCACTGTGCGAAGTGAATGGAGTGTGGCTTCACTTTCTAAATGCTGTCCTTTCAGAGAAAATCACTTTCCTTTGAAAGTGCCTTAAGCTATTTACAAGCATTTAACAGAAATTCACATGCGTTTCTCTGAAAGTGATGCAGTCTGTTCCAACACTTCAATTCACTGTGCGAAGTGTATGGAGTGTGGCTTCACTTTCTAAATGCTGTCCTTTCAGAGAAAATCACTTTCCATTGAAAGTGCCTTAAGCTACTTACAAGCATTTAACAGAAATTCACATGCGTTTCTCTGAAAGAGAAGCAGTCTGTTCCAACACTTCAATTCACTGTGCGAAGTGAATGGAGTGTTGCTTCACTTTCTAAATGCTGTCCTTTTAGAGAAAATCACTCTCTTTTCAAACTGCCTTAAGCTACTTACAAGCATTCACAAGAAACTCACATCTGTTTCTCTGAAAGAGAAGCAGTCTGTTCCAACACTTCAATTCACTGTGCGAAGTGAATGGAGTGTTGCTTCACTTTCCAAATGCTGTCCTTTCAAAGAAAATCACTTTCCTTTGAAAATGCCTTAAGCTACATACAAGAATTCAACAGAAATTCACATGCGTTTCTCTGAAAAAGAAGCAGTCTGTTCCAACACTTCAATTCAGTGTGCGAAGTGAATGGAGTGTTGCTTCACTTTCTAAATGCTGTCCTTTCAGAGAAAATCACTTTCCTTTGAACATGCCTTAAGCTACTTCCAAGCATTCACAAAAAACTCACATCCGTTTCTCTGAAAGAGAAGTAGTCTGTTCCAACACTTCAATTCACTGTGCGTAGTGAATGGAGTGTTGCTTCACTTTCTAAATGCTGTCCTTTCAGAGAAAATCACTTTCCTTTGAAAGGGCCTTAAGCTACTTACAAGCATTCACAAGAAACTCACATGCATTTTTCTGAAAGAGCAGCAGTCTGTTCCAACACTTCAATTCACTGTGTGAAGTGAATGGTGTGCTGCTTCACTTTCTAAATGCTCTCCTTTTAGAGAAAATCACTCTTTTTTGAAACTGCCTTAAGCTACTTACAAGCATTCACAAGAAATTCACATCTGTTTCTCTGAAAGAGAAGCAGTCTGTTCCAACACTTCATTTCACTGTGCGAAGTGAATGGAGTGTGGCTTCACTTTCTAAATGCTGTCCTTTCAGAGAAAATCACTTTCCTTTGAAAATGCCTTAAGCTACATAAAAGCATTTAACAGAAATTCACATGCTTTTCTCTGAAAGAAGAGCAGTCTGTTCCAACACTTCAATTCACTGTGCGAAGTGAATGGAGTGTTGCTTTACTTTCTAAATGCTGTCCTTTCAGAGAAAATCACTTTCCTTTGAAAGTGCCTTAAGCTACTTACAAGCATTTAACAGAAATTCACATGCGTTTCTCTGAAAGTGATGCAATCTGTTCCAACACTTCAATTCACTGTGCGAAGTGAATGGAGTGTGGCTTCACTTTCTAAATGCTGTCCTTTCAGAGAAAATCACTTTCCTTTGAAAGTGCCTTAAGCTACTTACAAGCATTTAACAGAAATTCACATGCTTTTCTCTTAAAGAGAAGCAGTCTGTTCCAACCCTTCAATTCACTGTGCGAAGTGAATGGAGTGTTGCTTCACTTTCTAAATGCTGTCCTTTCAGAAAAAATCACTTTCATTTGAAAGTGCCTTAAGCTACTTACAAGCATTCACAAAAAACTCACATCCGATTCTCTGAGAGAAGTAGTGTGTTCCAACACTTCAATTCACTGTGCGTAGTGAATGGAGTGTTGCTTCACTTTCTAAATGCTGTCCTTTCAGAGAAAATCACTTTCCTTTGAAAGGGCCTTAAGCTACTTACAAGCATTCACAAGAAACTACATGCATTTTTCTGAAAGAGCAGAAGTGTGTTCCATAACTTCAATTCACTGTTCGAAGTGAATGGTGTGTTGCTTCACTTTCTAAATGCTGTCCTTTCAGAGAAAATCACTTTCCTTTAAAAATGCCTTAAGCTACATACAAGCATTCAACAGAAATTCACATGTGTTTCACTGAAAGAGAAGCAGTCTGTTCCAACACTTCAATTCACCTTGCGAAGTGAATGGAGTGTTGCTTCACTTTCTAAATGCTGTCCTTTCAGAGAAAATCACTTTCCTTTGAAAGTGCCTTAAGCTACTTCCAAGCATTCACAAAAAATTCACATCTGTTTCTTTGAAAGAGAAGCAGTCTGTTCCAACACTTCAATTCACTGTGCGAAGTGAATGGAGTGTTGCTTCACTTTCTAAATGCTGTCCTTTCAGAGAAAATCACTTTCCTTTGAAAGTGCCTTAAGCTACTTCCAAGCATTCACAAAAAACTCACATCCGTTTCTCTGAAAGAGAAGTAGTCTGTTCCAACACTTCAATTCACTGTGCGAAGTGAATGGAGTGTTGCTTCACTTTCTAAATGCTGTCCTTTCAGAGAAAATCACTTTCCTTTGAAAGGGCCTTAAGCTACTTACAAGCATTCACAAGAAACTCACATGCATTTTTCTGAAAGAGCAGCAGTCTGTTCCAACACTTCAATTCACTGTGCGAAATGAATGGTGTGTTGCTTCACTTTCTAAATGCTCTCCTTTTAGAGAAAATCACTCTTTTTTGAAACTACCTTAAGCTACTTACAAGCATTAACAAGAAATTCACATCTGTTTCTCTGAAAGAGAAGCAGTCTGTTCCAACACTTCAATTCACTGTGCGAAGTGAATGGAGTGTTACTTCACTCTCTAAATGCTGTCCTTTCAGAGAAAATCACTTTCCTTTGAACGTGCCTTAAGCTACTTCCAAGCATTCACAAAAAACTCACATCCGTTTCTCTGAAAGAGAAGTAGTCTGTTCCAACACTTCAATTCACTGTGCGTAGTGAATGGAGTGTTGCTTCACTTTCTAAATGCTGTCCTTTCAGAGAAAATCACTTTCCTTTGAAAGGGCCTTAAGCTACTTACAAGCATTCACAAGAAACTCACATGCATTTTTCTGAAAGAGCAGCAGTCTGTTCCAACACTTCAATTCACTGTGCGAAGTGAATGGAGTGTGGCTTCACTTTCTAAATGCTGTCCTTTCAGAAAAAATTACTTTCCTTTGAAAGTGCCTTAAGCTACTTACAAGCATTTAACAGAAATTCACATGCTTTTCTCTGAAAGAGAAGCAGTCTGTTCCAACATTCAATTCACTGTGCGAAGTGAATGGAGTGTTGCTTCACTTTCTAAATGCTGTCCTTTCAGAGAAAATCACTTTCCTTTGAAAGTGCCTTAAGCTACTTACAAGCATTTAACAGAAATTCACATGCATTTCTCTGAAAGTGATGCAGTCTGTTCCAACACTTCAATTCACTGTGCGAAGTGAATGGAGTGTGACTTCACTTTCTAAATGCTGTCATTTCAGAGAAAATCACTTTCCTTTGAAAGTGCCTTAAGCTACTTACAAGCATTCACAAAAAACTCACATCCGTTTCTCTGAAAGAGAAGTAGTCTGTTCCAACACTTCAATTCACTGTGCGTAGTGAATGGAGTGTTGCTTCACTTTCTAAATGCTGTCCTTTCAGAGAAAATCACTTTCCTTTGAAAGTGCCTTAAGGTACCTACAAGCAGTTAACAGAAATTAACATGCGTTTCTCTGAAAGAGAAGCAGTCTGTTCCAACACTTCAATTCACTGTGCGAAGTGAATGGAGTGTTGCTTCACTTTCTAAATGCTGTCCTTTCAGAGAAAATCACTTTCCTTTGAACGTGCCTTAAGCTACTTCCAAGCATTCACAAAAAACTCACATCCGTTTCTCTGAAAGAGAAGTAGTCTGTTCCAACACTTCAATTCACTGTGCGTAGTGAATGGAGTGTTGCTTCACTTTCTAAATGCTGTCCTTTCAGAGAAAATCACTTTCCTTTGAAAGGGCCTTAAGCTACTTACAAGCATTCACAAGGAACTCACATGCATTTTTCTGAAAGACCAGCAGTCTGTTCCAACACTTCAATTCCCTGTGCGAAGTGAATGGTGTGTTGCTTCACTTTCTAAATGCTCTCCTTTTAGAGAAAATCACTCTTTTTTGAAACTGCCTTAAGCTACTTACAAGCATTCACAAGAAATTCACATCTGTTTCTCTGAAAGAGAAGCAGTCTGTTCCAACACTTCATTTCACTGTGCGAAGTGAATGGAGTGTGGCTTCACTTTCTAAATGCTGTCCTTTCAGAGAAAATCACTTTCCTTTGAAAATGCCTTAAGCTACATAAAAGCATTTAACAGAAATTCACATGCTTTTCTCTGAAAGAAGAGCAGTCTGTTCCAACACTTCAATTCACTGTGCGAAGTGAATGGAGTGTTGCTTTACTTTCTAAATGCTGTCCTTTCAGAGAAAATCACTTTCCTTTGAAAGTGCCTTAAGCTACTTCCAAGCATTCACAAAAAACTCACATCTGTTTCTCTGAAAGAGAAGTAGTCTGTTCCAACACTTCAATTCACTGTACGTAGTGAATGGAGTGTTGCTTCAATTTCTAAATGCTGTCCTTTCAGAGAAAATCACTTTCCTTTGAAAGGGCCTTAAGCTACTTACAAGCATTCACAAGAAACTCACATGCATTTTTCTGAAAGAGCAGCAGTCTGTTCCAACACTTCAATTCACTGTGCGAAGTGAATGGAGTGTGGCTTCACTTTCTAAATGCTGTCCTTTCAGAAAAAATTACTTTCCTTTGAAAGTGCCTTAAGCTACTTACAAGCATTTAACAGAAATTCACATGCTTTTCTCTGAAAGAGAAGCAGTCTGTTCCAACATTCAATTCACTGTGCGAAGTGAATGGAGTGTTGCTTCACTTTCTAAATGCTGTCCTTTCAGAGAAAATCACTTTCCTTTGAAAGTGCCTTAAGCTACTTTCAAGCATTTAACCGAAATTCACATGCGTATCTCTGAAAGTGATGCAGTCTGTTCCAACACTTCAATTCACTGTGCGAAGTGAATGGAGTGTGGCTTCACTTTCTAAATGCTGTCCTTTCAGAGAAAATCACTTTCCTTTGAAAGTGCCTTAAGCTATTTACAAGCATTTAACAGAAATTCACATGCGTTTCTCTGAAAGTGATGCAGTCTGTTCCAACACTTCAATTCACTGTGCGAAGTGTATGGAGTGTGGCTTCACTTTCTAAATGCTGTCCTTTCAGAGAAAATCACTTTCCATTGAAAAGTGCCTTAAGCTACTTACAAGCATTTAACAGAAATTCACATGCGTTTCTCTGAAAGAGAAGCAGTCTGTTCCAACACTTCAATTCACTGTGCGAAGTGAATGGAGTGTTGCTTCACTTTCTAAATGCTGTCCTTTTAGAGAAAATCACTCTCTTTTCAAACTGCCTTAAGCTACTTACAAGCATTCACAAGAAACTCACATCTGTTTCTCTGAAAGAGAAGCAGTCTGTTCCAACACTTCAATTCACTGTGCGAAGTGAATGGAGTGTTGCTTCACTTTCCAAATGCTGTCCTTTCAAAGAAAATCACTTTCCTTTGAAAATGCCTTAAGCTACATACAAGAATTCAACAGAAATTCACATGCGTTTCTCTGAAAAAGAAGCAGTCTGTTCCAACACTTCAATTCAGTGTGCGAAGTGAATGGAGTGTTGCTTCACTTTCTAAATGCTGTCCTTTCAGAGAAAATCACTTTCCTTTGAACATGCCTTAAGCTACTTCCAAGCATTCACAAAAAATCACATCCGTTTCTCTGAAAGAGAAGTAGTCTGTTCCAACACTTCAATTCACTGTGCGTAGTGAATGGAGTGTTGCTTCACTTTCTAAATGCTGTCCTTTCAGAGAAAATCACTTTCCTTTGAAAGGGCCTTAAGCTACTTACAAGCATTCACAAGAAACTCACATGCATTTTTCTGAAAGAGCAGCAGTCTGTTCCAACACTTCAATTCACTGTGTGAAGTGAATGGTGTGCTGCTTCACTTTCTAAATGCTCTCCTTTTAGAGAAAATCACTCTTTTTTGAAACTGCCTTAAGCTACTTACAAGCATTCACAAGAAATTCACATCTGTTTCTCTGAAAGAGAAGCAGTCTGTTCCAACACTTCATTTCACTGTGCGAAGTGAATGGAGTGTGGCTTCACTTTCTAAATGCTGTCCTTTCAGAGAAAATCACTTTCCTTTGAAAATGCCTTAAGCTACATAAAAGCATTTAACAGAAATTCACATGCTTTTCTCTGAAAGAAGAGCAGTCTGTTCCAACACTTCAATTCACTGTGCGAAGTGAATGGAGTGTTGCTTTACTTTCTAAATGCTGTCCTTTCAGAGAAAATCACTTTCCTTTGAAAGTGCCTTAAGCTACTTACAAGCATTTAACAGAAATTCACATGCGTTTCTCTGAAAGTGATGCAATCTGTTCCAACACTTCAATTCACTGTGCGAAGTGAATGGAGTGTGGCTTCACTTTCTAAATGCTGTCCTTTCAGAGAAAATCACTTTCCTTTGAAAGTGCCTTAAGCTACTTACAAGCATTTAACAGAAATTCACATGCTTTTCTCTTAAAGAGAAGCAGTCTGTTCCAACCCTTCAATTCACTGTGCGAAGTGAATGGAGTGTTGCTTCACTTTCTAAATGCTGTCCTTTCAGAAAAAATCACTTTCATTTGAAAGTGCCTTAAGCTACTTACAAGCATTCACAAAAAACTCACATCCGATTCTCTGAGAGAAGTAGTGTGTTCCAACACTTCAATTCACTGTGCGTAGTGAATGGAGTGTTGCTTCACTTTCTAAATGCTGTCCTTTCAGAGAAAATCACTTTCCTTTGAAAGGGCCTTAAGCTACTTACAAGCATTCACAAGAAACTACATGCATTTTTCTGAAAGAGCAGAAGTGTGTTCCATAACTTCAATTCACTGTTCGAAGTGAATGGTGTGTTGCTTCACTTTCTAAATGCTGTCCTTTCAGAGAAAATCACTTTCCTTTAAAAATGCCTTAAGCTACATACAAGCATTCAACAGAAATTCACATGTGTTTCACTGAAAGAGAAGCAGTCTGTTCCAACACTTCAATTCACCTTGCAAAGTGAATGGAGTGTTGCTTCACTTTCTAAATGCTGTCCTTTCAGAGAAAATCACTTTCCTTTGAAAGTGCCTTAAGCTACTTCCAAGCATTCACAAAAAATTCACATCTGTTTCTTTGAAAGAGAAGCAGTCTGTTCCAACACTTCAATTCACTGTGCGAAGTGAATGGAGTGTTGCTTCACTTTCTAAATGCTGTCCTTTCAGAGAAAATCACTTTCCTTTGAAAGGGCCTTAAGCTACTTACAAGCATTCACAAGAAACTCACATGCATTTTTCTGAAAGAGCAGCAGTCTGTTCCAACACTTCAATTCGCTGTGCGAAATGAATGGTGTGTTGCTTCACTTTCTAAATGCTCTCCTTTTAGAGAAAATCACTCTTTTTTGAAACTACCTTAAGCTACTTACAAGCATTAACAAGAAATTCACATCTGTTTCTCTGAAAGAGAAGCAGTCTGTTCCAACACTTCAATTCACTGTGCGAAGTGAATGGAGTGTTACTTCACTCTCTAAATGCTGTCCTTTCAGAGAAAATCACTTTCCTTTGAACGTGCCTTAAGCTACTTCCAAGCATTCACAAAAAACTCACATCCGTTTCTCTGAAAGAGAAGTAGTCTGTTCCAACACTTCAATTCACTGTGCGTAGTGAATGGAGTGTTGCTTCACTTTCTAAATGCTGTCCTTTCAGAGAAAATCACTTTCCTTTGAAAGGGCCTTAAGCTACTTACAAGCATTCACAAGGAACTCACATGCATTTTTCTGAAAGAGCAGCAGTCTGTTCCAACACTTCAATTCGCTGTGCGAAGTGAATGGTGTGTTGCTTCACTTTCTAAATGCTCTCCTTTTAGAGAAAATCACTCTTTTTTGAAACTGCCTTAAGCTACTTACAAGCATTCACAAGAAATTCACATCTGTTTCTCTGAAAGAGAAGCAGTCTGTTCCAACACTTCATTTCACTGTGCGAAGTGAATGGAGTGTGGCCTCACTTTCTAAATGCTGTCCTTTCAGAGAAAATCACTTTCCTTTGAAAATGCCTTAAGCTACATAAAAGCATTTAACAGAAATTCACATGCTTTTCTCTGAAAGAAGAGCAGTCTGTTCCAACACTTCAATTCACTGTGCGAAGTGAATGGAGTGTTGCTTTACTTTCTAAATGCTGTCCTTTCAGAGAAAATCACTTTCCTTTGAAAGTGCCTTAAGCTACTTCCAAGCATTCACAAAAAACTCACATCCGTTTCTCTGAAAGAGAAGTAGTCTGTTCCAACACTTCAATTCACTGTGCGTAGTTAATGGAGTGCTGCTTCACTTTCTAAATGCTGTCCTTTCAGAGAAAATCACTTTCCTTTGAAAGTGCCTTAAGGTACCTACAAGCATTTAACAGAAATTCACATGCGTTTCTCTGAAAGAGAAGCAGTCTGTTCCAACACTTCAATTCACTGTGCGAAGTGAATGGAGTGTTGCTTCACTTTCTAAATGCTGTCCTTTCAGAGAAAATCACTTTCCTTTGAACGTGCCTTAAGCTACTTCCAAGCATTCACAAAAAACTCACATCCGTTTCTCTGAAAGAGAAGTAGTCTGTTCCAACACTTCAATTCACTGTGCGTAGTGAATGGAGTGTTGCTTCACTTTCTAAATGCTGTCCTTTCAGAGAAAATCACTTTCCTTTGAAAGGGCCTTAAGCTACTTACAAGCATTCACAAGAAACTCACATGCATTTTTCTGAAAGAGCAGCAGTCTGTTCCAACACTTCAATTCACTGTGCGAAGTGAATGGTGTGCTGCTTCACTTTCTAAATGCTCTCCTTTTAGAGAAAATCACGCTTTTTTGAAACTGCCTTAAGCTACTTACAAGCATTCACAAGAAATTCACATCTGTTTCTCTGAAAGAGAAGCAGTCTGTTCCAACACTTCAATTCACTGTGTGAAGTGAATGGAGTGTTGCTTCACTTTCTAAATGCTGTCCTTTCAGAGAAAATCACTTTCCTTTGAAAGTGCCTTAAGCTACTTACAAGCATTTAACAGAAATTCACATGCATTTCTCTGAAAGTGATGCAGTCTGTTCCAATCCTTCAATTCACTGTGCGAAGTGAATGGAGTGTTGCTTCACTTTCTAAATGCTGTCATTTCAGAGAAAATCACTTTCCTTTGAAAGTGCCTTAAGCTACTTACAAGCATTCACAAAAAACTCACATCCGTTTCTCTGAAAGAGAAGTAGTCTGTTCCAACACTTCAATTCACTGTGCGTAGTGAATGGAGTGTTGCTTCACTTTCTAAATGCTGTCCTTTCAGAGAAAATCACTTTCCTTTGAAAGTGCCTTAAGGTACCTACAAGCATTTAACAGAAATTAACATGCGTTTCTCTGAAAGAGAAGCAGTCTGTTCCAACACTTCAATTCACTGTGCGAAGTGAATGGAGTGTTGCTTCACTTTCTAAATGCTGTCCTTTCAGAGAAAATCACTTTCCTTTGAACGTGCCTTAAGCTACTTCCAAGCATTCACAAAAAACTCACATCCGTTTCTCTGAAAGAGAAGTAGTCTGTTCCAACACTTCAATTCACTGTGCGTAGTGAATGGAGTGTTGCTTCACTTTCTAAATGCTGTCCTTTCAGAGAAAATCACTTTCCTTTGAAAGGGCCTTAAGCTACTTACAAGCATTCACAAGAAACTCACATGCATTTTTCTGAAAGAGCAGCAGTCTGTTCCAACACTTCAATTCACTGTGCGAAGTGAATGGTGTGTTGCTTCACTTTCTAAATGCTCTCCTTTTAGAGAAAATGACTCTTTTTTGAAACTGCCTTAAGCTACTTACAAGCATTCACAAGAAATTCACATCTGTTTCTCTGAAAGAGAAGCAGTCTGTTCCAACACTTCATTTCACTGTGCGAAGTGAATGGAGTGTGGCTTCACTTTCTAAATGCTGTCCTTTCAGAGAAAATCACTTTCCTTTGAAAATGCCTTAAGCTACATAAAAGCATTTAACAGAAATGCACATGCTTTTCTCTGAAAGAAGAGCAGTCTGTTCCAACACTTCAATTCACTGTGCGAAGTGAATGGAGTGTTGCTTTACTTTCTAAATGCTGTCCTTTCAGAGAAAATCACTTTCCTTTGAAAGTGCCTTAAGCTACTTACAAGCATTTAACAGAAATTCACATGCGTTTCTCTGAAAGTGATGCAATCTGTTCCAACACTTCAATTCACTGTGCGAAGTGAATGGAGTGTGGCTTCACTTTCTAAATGCTGTCCTTTCAGAGAAAATCACTTTCCTTTGAAAGTGCCTTAAGCTACTTACAAGCATTTAACAGAAATTCACATGCTTTTCTCTTAAAGAGAAGCAGTCTGTTCCAACCCTTCAATTCACTGTGCGAAGTGAATGGAGTGTTGCTTCACTTTCTAAATGCTGTCCTTTCAGAGAAAATCACTTTCATTTGAAAGTGCCTTAAGCTACTTACAAGCATTCACAAAAAACTCACATCCGATTCTATGAAAGAGAAGTAGTGTGTTCCAACACTTCAATTCACTGTGCGTAGTGAATGGAGTGTTGCTTCACTTTCTAAATGCTGTCCTTTCAGAGAAAATCACTTTCCTTTGATAGGGCCTTAAGCTACTTACAAGCATTCACAAGAAACTACATGCATTTTTCTAAAAGAGCAGCAGTGTGTTCCATAACTTCAATTCACTGTTCGAAGTGAATGGTGTGTTGCTTCACTTTCTAAATGCTGTCCTTTCAGAGAAAATCACTTTCCTTTAAAAATGCCTTAAGCTACATACAAGAATTCAACAGAAATTCACATGCGTTTCACTGAAAGAGAAGCAGTCTGTTCCAACACTTCAATTCACCTTGCGAAGTGAATGGAGTGTTGCTTCACTTTCTAAATGCTGTCCTTTCAGAGAAAATCACTTTCCTTTGAAAGTGCCTTAAGCTACTTCCAAGCATTCACAAAAAATTCACATCCGTTTCTCTGAAAGAGAAGCAGTCTGTTCCAACACTTCAATTCACTGTGCGAAGTGAATGGAGTGTTGCTTCACTTTCTAAATGCTGTCCTTTCAGAGAAAATCACTTTCCTTTGAAAGTGCCTAAAGCTACTTCCAAGCATTCACAAAAAACTCACATCCGTTTCTCTGAAAGAGAAGTAGTCTGTTCCAACACTTCAATTCACTGTGAGAAGTGAATGGAGTGTTGCTTCACTTTCTAAATGCTGTCCTTTCAGAGAAACTCACTTTCCTTTGAAAGGGCCTTAAGCTACTTACAAGCATTCACAAGAAACTCACATGCATTTTTCTGAAAGAGCAGCAGTCTGTTCCAACACTTCAATTCACTGTGCGAAATGAATGGTGTGTTGCTTCTCTTTCTAAATGCTCTCCTTTTAGAGAAAATCACTCTTTTTTGAAACTACCTTAAGCTACTTACAAGCATTCACAAGAAATTCACATCTGTTTCTCTGAAAGAGAAGCAGTCTGTTCCAACACTTCAATTCACTGTGCGAAGTGAATGGAGTGTTGCTTCACTCTCTAAATGCTGTCCTTTCAGAGGAAAGCACTTTCCTTTGAACGTGCCTTAAGCTACTTCCAAGCATTCACAAAAAACTCACATCCGTTTCTCTGAAAGAGAAGTAGTCTGTTCCAACACTTCAATTCACTGTGCGTAGTGAATGGAGTGTTGCTGCCCTTTCTAAATGCTGTCCTTTCAGAGAAAATCACTTTCCTTTGAAAGGGCCTTAAGCTACTTACAAGCATTCACAAGAAACTCACATGCATTTTTCTGAAAGAGCAGCAGTCTGTTCCAACACTTCAATTCACTGTGCGAAGTGAATGGTGTGTTGCTTCACTTTCTAAATGCTCTCCTTTTAGAGAAAATCACTCTTTTTTGAAACTGCCTTAAGCTACTTACAAGCATTCACAAGAAATTCACATCTGTTTCTCTGAAAGAGAAGCAGTCTGTTCCAACACTTCATTTCACTGTGCGAAGTGAATGGAGTGTGGCTTCACTTTCTAAATGCTGTCCTTTCAGAGAAAATCACTTTCCTTTGAAAATGCCTTAAGCTACATAAAAGCATTTAACAGAAATGCACATGCTTTTCTCTGAAAGAAGAGCAGTCTGTTCCAACACTTCAATTCACTGTGCGAAGTGAATGGAGTGTTGCTTTACTTTCTAAATGCTGTCCTTTCAGAGAAAATCACTTTCCTTTGAAAGTGCCTTAAGCTACTTCCAAGCATTCACAAAAAACTCACATCCGTTTCTCTGAAAGAGAAGTAGTCTGTTCCAACACTTCAATTCACTGTACGTAGTGAATGGAGTGTTGCTTCAATTTCTAAATGCAGTCCTTTCAGAGAAAATCACTTTCCTTTGAAAGGGCCTTAAGCTACTTACAAGCATTCACAAGAAACTCACATGCATTTTTCTGAAAGAGCAGCAGTCTGTTCCAACACTTCAATTCACTGTGCGAAGTGAATGGAGTGTTGCTTCACTTTCTAAATGCTGTCCTTTCAGAAAAAATCACTTTCCTTTGAAAGTGCCTTAAGCTACTTACAAGCATTTAACAGAAATTCACATGCGTTTCTCTGAATGTGATGCAGTCTGTTCCAACACTTCAATTCACTGTGCGAAGTGAATGGAGTGTGGCTTCACTTTGTAAATGCTGTCCTTTCAGATAAAATCACTTTCCTTTGAAAGTGCCTTAAGCTACTTACAAGCATTTAACAGAAATTCACATGCGTTTCTCTGAAAGAGAAGCAGTCTGTTCCAACCCTTCAATTCACTGTGCGAAGTGAATGGAGTGTTGCTTCACTTTCTAAATGCTGTCGTTTCAGAAAAAATCACTTTCCTTTGAAAGTGCCTTAAGCTACTTACAAGCATTCACAAAAAACTCACATCCGTTTCTCTGAAAGAGAAGTAGTGTGTTCCAACACTTCAATTCACTGTGCATAGTGAATGGAGTGTTGCTTCACTTTCTAAATACTGTCCTTTCAGAGAAAATCACTTTCCTTTGAAAGGGCCTTAAGCTACTTACAAGCATTCACAACAAACTACATGCATTTTTCTGAAAGAGCAGCAGTGTGTTCCAACACTTCAATTCACTGTGCGGAGTGAATGGAGTGTGGCTTCACTTTCTAAATGCTGTCCTTTTAGAGAAAATCACTCTCTTTTCAAACTGCCTTAAGCTACTTACAAGCATTCACAAGAAACTCACATCTGTTTCTCTGAAAGAGAAGCAGTCTGTTCCAACACTTGAATTCACTGTGCAAAGTGAATGGAGTGTTGCTTCACTTTCCAAATGCTGTCCTTTCAAAGAAAATCACTTTCCTTTGAAAATGCCTTAAGCTACATACAAGAATTCAACAGAAATTCACATGCGTTTCTCTGAAAAAGAAGCAGTCTGTTCCAACACTTCAATTCACTGTGCGAAGTGAATGGAGTGTTGCTTCACTTTCTATATGCTGTCTTTTCAGAGAAAATCACTTTCCTTTGAAAGTGCCTTAAGCTACTTACAAGCATTTAACAAAAATTCACATGCGTTTCTCTGAAAGAGAAGCAGTCTGTTCCATCACTTCAATTCACTGTGCGAAGTGAATGGAGTGTGGCTTCACTTTCTAAATGCTGTCCTTTCAGAGAAAATCACTTTCCTTTGAACGTGCCTTAGTTACTTACAAGCATTTAACAGAAATTCACATGCTTTTCTCTGAAAGAGAAGCAGTCTGTTCCAACCCTTCAATTCACTGTGCGAAGTGAATGGAGTGTTGCTTCACTTTCTAAATGCTGTCCTTTCAGAGAAAATCACTTTCCTTTTAAAATGCCTTAAGCTACATACAAGCATTCAACAGAAATTCACATGCGTTTCTCTGAAAGAGAAGCAGTCTGTTCCAACACTTCAATTCACTGTGCGAAGTGACTGGAGTGTTGCTTCACTTTCTAAATGCTGTCCTTTCAGAGAAAATCACTTTCCTTTGAAAATGCCTTAAGCTACATAAAAGCATTCAACAGAAATTCACATGCGTTTCTCTGAAAGAGAAGCAGTCTGTTCCAACACTTCAATTCACTGTGCGAAGTGAATGGAGTGTTGCTTCACTTTCTAAATGCTGTCCTTTCAGAGAAAATCACTTTCCTTTGAAAGTGCCTTACGCTACTTCCAAGCATTCACAAAAAACTCACATCCGTTTCTCTGAAAGAGAAGTAGTCTGTTCCAACACTTCAATTCACTGTACGTAGTGAATGGAGTGTTGCTTCACTTTCTAAATGCTGTCCTTTAAGAGAAAATCACTTTCCTTTGAAAGGGCCTTAATCTACTTACAAGCATTCACAAGAAACTCACATGCATTTTTCTGAAAGAGCAGCAGTCTGTTCCAACATTTCAATTCACTGTGCGAAGTGAATGGAGTGTGGCTTCACTTTCTAAATGCTGTCCTTTCAGAGAAAATTACTTTCCTTTGAAAGTGCCTTAAGCTACTTGCAAGCATTTAACAGAAATTCACATGCTTTTCTCTGAAAGAGAAGCAGTCTGTTCCAACATTCAATTCACTGTGCGAAGTGAATGGAGTGTTGCTTCACTTTCTAAATGCTGTCCTTTCAGAGAAAATCACTTTCCTTTGAAAGTGCCTTAAGCTACTTACAAGCATTTAACAGAAATTCACATGCATTTCTCTGAAAGTGATGCAGTCTGTTCCAACACTTCAATTCACTGTGCGAAGTGAATGGAGTGTGGCTTCACTTTCTAAATGCTGTCATTTCAGAGAAAATCACTTTCCTTTGAAAGTGCCTTAAGCTACTTACAAGCATTCACAAAAAACTCACATCCGTTTCTCTGAAAGAGAAGCAGTCTGTTCCAACACTTCAATTCACTGTGCGAAGTGAATGGAGTGTTGCTTCACTTTCTAAATGCTGTCCTTTCAGAGAAAATCACTTTCCTTTGAAAGTGCCTTAAGCTACCTACAAGCATTTAACAGAAATTCACATGCGTTTCTCTGAAAGAGAAGCAGTCTGTTACAACACTTCAATTCACTGTGTGAAGTGAATGGAGTGTTGCATCACTTTCTAAATGCTGTCCTTTCACAGAAAATCACTTTCCTTTGAAAGTGCCTTAAGCTACTTACAAGCATTTAACAGAAATTCACATGCGTTTCTCTGAAAGTGATGCAGTCTGTTCCAACACTTCAATTCACTGTGCGAAGTGAATGGAGTGTGGCTTCACTTTCTAAATGCTGTCCTTTCAGAGATAATCACTTTCCTTTGAAAGTGCCTTAAGCTACTTACAAGCATTTAACAGAAATTCACATCCTTTTATCTTAAAGAGAAGCAGTCTGTTCCAACCCTTCAATTCACTGTGCGAAGTGAATGGAGTGTTGCTTCACTTTCTAAATGCTGTCCTTTCAGAGAAAATCACTTTCATTTGAAAGTGCCTTAAGCTACTTACAAGCATTCACAAAAAACTCACATCCATTTCTCTGAAAGAGAAGTAGTGTGTTCCAACACTTCAATTCACTGTGCGTAGTGAATGGAGTGTTGCTTCACTTTCTAAATGCTGTCCTTTCAGAGAAAATCACTTTCCTTTGAAAGGGCCTTAAGCTACTTACAAGCATTCACAAGAAACTCACATGCATTTTTCTGAAAGAGCAGCAGTGTGTTCCAACACTTCAATTCACTGTGCGAAGTGAATGGTGTGTTGCTTCACTTTCTAAATGCTCTCCTTTTAGAGAAAGTCACTCTCTTTTGAAACTGCCTTAAGCTACTTACAAGCATTCACATGAAACTCACATCTGTTTCTCTGAAAGAGATGCAGTCTGTTCCAACACTTCAATTCACTGTGCGAAGTGAATGGAGTGTGGCTTCACTTTCTAAATGCTGTCCTTTCAGAGAAAATCACTCTCCTTTGAAAGTGCCTTAAGCTACTTACAAGCATTTAGCAGAAATTCACATGCTTTTCTCTGAAAGAGAAGCAGTCTATTCCAACACTTCAATTAACTGTGCGAAGTGAATGGAGTGTTGCTTCACTTTCTAAATGCTGTCCTTTCAGAGAAAATCACTTTCCTTTAAAAATGCCTTAAGCTACATACAAGAATTCAACAGAAATTCACATGCGTTTCTCTGAAAGAGAAGCAGTCTGTTCCAACACTTCAATTCACTGTGCGAAGTGAATGGTGTGTTGCTTCACTTTCTAAATGCTCTCCTTTCAGAGAAAATCACTCTTTTTGAAACTGCCTTAAGCTACTTACAAGCATTCACAAAAAACTCACATCTATTTCTCTGAAAGAGAAGCAGTCTGTTCCAACACTTCAATTCACTGTGCGAAGTGAATGGTGTGTTGCTTCACTTTCTAAATGCTCTCCTTTCAGAGAAAATCACTCTTTTTTGAAGCTGCCTTAAGCTGCTTACAAGCATTCACAAGAAACTCACATGCATTTTTCTGAAAGAGCAGCAGTCTGTTCCAACACTTCAATTCACTGTGCGAAGTGAATGGTGTGCTGCTTCACTTTCTAAATGCTCTCCTTTTAGAGAAAATCACGCTTTTTTGAAACTGCCTTAAGCTACTTACAAGCATTCACAAGAAATTCACATCTGTTTCTCTGAAAGAGAAGCAGTCTGTTCCAACACTTCAATTCACTGTGTGAAGTGAATGGAGTGTTGCTTCACTTTCTAAATGCTGTCCTTTCAGAGAAAATCACTTTCCTTTGAAAGTGCCTTAAGCTACTTACAAGCATTTAACAGAAATTCACATGCATTTCTCTGAAAGTGATGCAGTCTGTTCCAATCCTTCAATTCACTGTGCGAAGTGAATGGAGTGTGGCTTCACTTTCTAAATGCTGTCATTTCAGAGAAAATCACTTTCCTTTGAAAGTGCCTTAAGCTGCTTACAAGCATTCACAAGAAACTCACATGCATTTTTCTGAAAGAGAAGTAGTCTGTTCCAACACTTCAATTCACTGTGCGTAGTGAATGGAGTGTTGCTTCACTTTCTAAATGCTGTCCTTTCAGAGAAAATCACTTTCCTTTGAAAGTGCCTTAAGGTACCTACAAGCATTTAACAGAAATTAACATGCGTTTCTCTGAAAGAGAAGCAGTCTGTTCCAACACTTCAATTCACTGTGCGAAGTGAATGGAGTGTGGCTTCACTTTCTAAATGCTGTCCTTTCAGAGAAAATCACTTTCCTTTGAAAGTGCCTTAAGCTACTTACAAGCATTTAACAGAAATTCACATGCTTTTCTCTTAAAGAGAAGCAGTCTGTTCCAACCCTTCAATTCACTGTGCGAAGTGAATGGAGTGTTGCTTCACTTTCTAAATGCTGTCCTTTCAGAGAAAATCACTTTCATTTGAAAGTGCCTTAAGCTACTTACAAGCATTCACAAAAAACTCACATCCGATTCTCTGAAAGAGAAGTAGTGTGTTCCAACACTTCAATTCACTGTGCGTAGTGAATGGAGTGTTGCTTCACTTTCTAAATGCTGTCCTTTCAGAGAAAATCACTTTCCTTTGAAAGGGCCTTAAGCTACTTACAAGCATTCACAAGAAACTACATGCATTTTTCTGAAAGAGCAGCAGTGTGTTCCATAACTTCAATTCACTGTTCGAAGTGAATGGTGTGTTGCTTCACTTTCTAAATGCTGTCCTTTCAGAGAAAATCACTTTCCTTTAAAAATGCCTTAAGCTACATACAAGAATTCAACAGAAATTCACATGCGTTTCACTGAAAGAGAAGCAGTCTGTTCCAACACTTCAATTCACCTTGCGAAGTGAATGGAGTGTTGCTTCAGTTTCTAAATGCTGTCCTTTCAGAGAAAATCACTTTCCTTTGAAAGTGCCTTAAGCTACTTCCAAGCATTCACAAAAAATTCACATCCGTTTCTCTGAAAGAGAAGCAGTCTGTTCCAACACTTCAATTCACTGTGCGAAGTGAATGGAGTGTTGCTTCACTTTCTAAATGCTGTCCTTTCAGAGAAAATCACTTTCCTTTGAAAGTGCCTAAAGCTACTTCCAAGCATTCACAAAAAACTCACATCCGTTTCTCTGAAAGAGAAGTAGTCTGTTCCAACACTTCAATTCACTGTGAGAAGTGAATGGAGTGTTGCTTCACTTTCTAAATGCTGTCCTTTCAGAGAAACTCACTTTCCTTTGAAAGGGCCTTAAGCTACTTACAAGCATTCACAAGAAACTCACATGCATTTTTCTGAAAGAGCAGCAGTCTGTTCCAACACTTCAATTCACTGTGCGTAGTGAATGGAGTGTTGCTTCACTTTCTAAATGCTGTCCTTTCAGAGAAAATCACTCTTTTTTGAAACTACCTTAAGCTACTTACAAGCATTCACAAGAAACTCACATGCATTTTTCTGAAAGAGCAGCAGTCTGTTCCAACACTTCAATTCACTGTGCGAAGTGAATGGTGTGTTGCTTCACTTTCTAAATGCTCTCCTTTTAGAGAAAATCACTCTTTTTTGAAACTGCCTTAAGCTACTTACAAGCATTCACAAGAAATTCACATCTGTTTCTCTGAAAGAGAAGCAGTCTGTTCCAACACTTCATTTCACTGTGCGAAGTGAATGGAGTGTGGCTTCACTTTCTAAATGCTGTCCTTTCAGAGAAAATCACTTTCCTTTGAAAATGCCTTAAGCTACATAAAAGCATTTAACAGAAATGCACATGCTTTTCTCTGAAAGAAGAGCAGTCTGTTCCAACACTTCAATTCACTGTGCGAAGTGAATGGAGTGTTGCTTTACTTTCTAAATGCTGTCCTTTCAGAGAAAATCACTTTCCTTTGAAAGTGCCTTAAGATACTTCCAAGCATTCACAAAAAACTCACATCCGTTTCTCTGAAAGAGAAGTAGTCTGTTCCAACACTTCAATTCACTGTACGTAGTGAATGGAGTGTTGCTTCAATTTCTAAATGCAGTCCTTTCAGAGAAAATCACTTTCCTTTGAAAGGGCCTTAAGCTACTTACAAGCATTCACAAGAAACTCACATGCATTTTTCTGAAAGAGCAGCAGTCTGTTCCAACACTTCAATTCACTGTGCGAAGTGAATGGAGTGTTGCTTCACTTTCTAAATGCTGTCCTTTCAGAAAAAATCACTTTCCTTTGAAAGTGCCTTAAGCTACTTACAAGCATTTAACAGAAATTCACATGCGTTTCTCTGAATGTGATGCAGTCTGTTCCAACACTTCAATTCACTGTGCGAAGTGAATGGAGTGTGGCTTCACTTTGTAAATGCTCTCCTTTCAGAGAAAATCACTTTCCTTTGAAAGTGCCTTAAGCTACTTACAAGCATTTAACAGAAATTCACATGCGTTTCTCTGAAAGAGAAGCAGTCTGTTCCAACCCTTCAATTCACTGTGCGAAGTGAATGGAGTGTTGCTTCACTTTCTAAATGCTGTCCTTTCAGAAAAAATCACTTTCCTTTGAAAGTGCCTTAAGCTACTTACAAGCATTCACAAAAAACTCACATCCGTTTCTCTGAAAGAGAAGTAGTGTGTTCCAACACTTCAATTCACTGTGCATAGTGAATGGAGTGTTGCTTCACTTTCTAAATACTGTCCTTTCAGAGAAAATCACTTTCCTTTGAAAGGGCCTTAAGCTACTTACAAGCATTCACAACAAACTACATGCATTTTTCTGAAAGAGCAGCAGTGTGTCCCAACACTTCAATTCACTGTGCGGAGTGAATGGTGTGTTGCTTCACTTTCTAAATGCTCTCCTTTTAGAGAAAATCACTCTCTTTGAAACTGCCTTAAGCTACTTACAAGCATTCACAAGAAACTCACATCAGTTTCTCTGAAAGTGATGCAGTCTGTTCCAACACTTCAATTCACTGTGCGAAGTGAATGGAGTGTTGCTTCACTTTCTAAATGCTCTCCTTTCAGAGAAAATGACTCTCCTTTGAAAGTGCCTTAAGCTACTTACAAGCATTTAACAGAAATTCACATGCTTTTCTCTGAAAGAGAAGCAGTCTGTTCCAACACTTCAATTCACTGTGCGAAGTGAATGGAGTGTTGCTTCACTTTCTAAATGCTGTCCTTTTAGAGAAAATCACTCTCTTTTCAAACTGCCTTAAGCTACTTACAAGCATTCACAAGAAACTCACATCTGTTTCTCTGAAAGAGAAGCAGTCTGTTCCAACACTTGAATTCACTGTGCGAAGTGAATGGAGTGTTGCTTCACTTTCCAAATGCTGTCCTTTCAAAGAAAATCACTTTCCTTTGAAAATGCCTTAAGCTACATACAAGAATTCAACAGAAATTCACATGCGTTTCTCTGAAAAAGAAGCAGTCTGTTCCAACACTTCAATTCACTGTGCGAAGTGAATGGAGTGTTGCTTCACTTTCTATATGCTGTCTTTTCAGAGAAAATAACTTTCCTTTGAAAGTGCCTTAAGCTACTTACAAGCATTTAACAAAAATTCACATGCGTTTCTCTGAAAGAGAAGCAGTCTGTTCCATCACTTCAATTCACTGTGCGAAGTGAATGGAGTGTGGCTTCACTTTCTAAATGCTGTCCTTTCAGAGAAAATCACTTTCCTTTGAACGTGCCTTAGTTACTTACAAGCATTTAACAGAAATTCACATGCTTTTCTCTGAAAGAGAAGCAGTCTGTTCCAACCCTTCAATTCACTGTGCGAAGTGAATGGAGTGTTGCTTCACTTTCTAAATGCTGTCCTTTCAGAGAAAATCACTTTCCTTTTAAAATGCCTTAAGCTACATACAAGCATTCAACAGAAATTCACATGCGTTTCTCTGAAAGAGAAGCAGTCTGTTCCAACACTTCAATTCACTGTGCGAAGTGACTGGAGTGTTGCTTCACTTTCTAAATGCTGTCCTTTCAGAGAAAATCACTTTCCTTTGAAAATGCCTTAAGCTACATAAAAGCATTCAACAGAAATTCACATGCGTTTCTCTGAAAGAGAAGCAGTCTGTTCCAACACTTCAATTCACTGTGCGAAGTGAATGGAGTGTTGCTTCACTTTCTAAATGCTGTCCTTTCAGAGAAAATCACTTTCCTTTGAAAGTGCCTTACGCTACTTCCAAGCATTCACAAAAAACTCACATCCGTTTCTCTGAAAGAGAAGTAGTCTGTTCCAACACTTCAATTCACTGTACGTAGTGAATGGAGTGTTGCTTCACTTTCTAAATGCTGTCCTTTAAGAGAAAATCACTTTCCTTTGAAAGGGCCTTAATCTACTTACAAGCATTCACAAGAAACTCACATGCATTTTTCTGAAAGAGCAGCAGTCTGTTCCAACATTTCAATTCACTGTGCGAAGTGAATGGAGTGTGGCTTCACTTTCTAAATGCTGTCCTTTCAGAGAAAATTACTTTCCTTTGAAAGTGCCTTAAGCTACTTGCAAGCATTTAACAGAAATTCACATGCTTTTCTCTGAAAGAGAAGCAGTCTGTTCCAACATTCAATTCACTGTGCGAAGTGAATGGAGTGTTGCTTCACTTTCTAAATGCTGTCCTTTCAGAGAAAATCACTTTCCTTTGAAAGTGCCTTAAGCTACTTACAAGCATTTAACAGAAATTCACATGCATTTCTCTGAAAGTGATGCAGTCTGTTCCAACACTTCAATTCACTGTGTGAAGTGAATGGAGTGTGGCTTCACTTTCTAAATGCTGTCATTTCAGAGAAAATCACTTTCCTTTGAAAGTGCCTTAAGCTACTTACAAGCATTCACAAAAAACTCACATCCGTTTCTCTGAAAGAGAAGCAGTCTGTTCCAACACTTCAATTCACTGTGCGAAGTGAATGGAGTGTTGCTTCACTTTCTAAATGCTGTCCTTTCAGAGAAAATCACTTTCCTTTGAAAGTGCCTTAAGCTACCTACAAGCATTTAACAGAAATTCACATGCGTTTCTCTGAAAGAGAAGCAGTCTGTTACAACACTTCAATTCACTGTGTGAAGTGAATGGAGTGTTGCATCACTTTCTAAATGCTGTCCTTTCACAGAAAATCACTTTCCTTTGAAAGTGCCTTAAGCTACTTACAAGCATTTAACAGAAATTCACATGCGTTTCTCTGAAAGTGATGCAGTCTGTTCCAACACTTCAATTCACTGTGCGAAGTGAATGGAGTGTGGCTTCACTTTCTAAATGCTGTCCTTTCAGAGATAATCACTTTCCTTTGAAAGTGCCTTAAGCTACTTACAAGCATTTAACAGAAATTCACATGCTTTTATCTTAAAGAGAAGCAGTCTGTTCCAACCCTTCAATTCACTGTGCGAAGTGAATGGAGTGTTGCTTCACTTTCTAAATGCTGTCCTTTCAGAGAAAATCACTTTCCTTTGAAAGTGCCTTAAGCTACCTACAAGCATTTAACAGAAATTCACATGCGTTTCTCTGAAAGAGAAGCAGTCTGTTCCAACACTTCAATTCACTGTGCGAAGTGAATGGAGTGTTGCTTCACTTTCTAAATGCTGTCCTTTCAGAGAAAATCACTTTCCTTTGAAAGAGCCTTAAGCTACTTACAAGCATTCACAAAAAACTCACATCCGTATCTCTGAAAGAGAAGTAGTCTGTTCCAACACTTCAATTCACTGTGCCTAGTGAATGGAGTGTTGCTTCACTTTATAAATGCTGTCCTTTCAGAGAAAATCACTTTCCTTTGAAAGTGCCTTAAGCTACCTACAAGCATTTAACAGAAATTCACATGCGTTTCTCTGATAGAGAAGCAGTCTGTTCCAACACTTCAATTCACTGTGCGAAGTGAATGGAGTGTTGCTTCACTTTCTAAATGCTGTCCTTTCAGAGAAAATCACTTTCCTTTGAAAGTGCCCTAAGCTACTTACAAGCATTTAACAGAAATTCACATGCGTTTCTCTGAAAGAGAAGCAGTGTGTTCCAACACTTCAATTCACTGTGCGAAGTGAATGGAGTGTTGCTTCACTTTCTAAATGCTGTCCTTTCAGAGAAAATCACTTTCCTTTGAAAGTGCCTTAAGCTACTTACAAGCATTCACCAAAAACTCACATCCGTTTCTCTGAAAGAGAAGTAGTCTGTTCCAACACTTCAATTCACTGTGCGTAGTGAATGGAGTGTTGCTTCACTTTCTAAATGCTGTCCTTTCAGAGAAAATCACTTTCCTTTGAAAGTGCCTTAAGCTACATACAAGCATTCAACAGAAATTCACATGCGTTTCTCTGAAAGAGAAGCAGTCTGTTCCAACACTTCAATTCACTGTGCGAAGTGAATGGAGTGTTGCTTCACTTTCTAAATGCTGTCCTTTCAGAGAAAATCACTTTCCTTTGAAAGTGCCTTAAGCTACATACAAGCATTCAACAGAAATTCACATGCGTTTCTCTGAAAGAGAAGCAGTCTGTTCCAACACTCCAATTCACTGTGCGAAGTGAATGGTGTGTTGCTTCACTTTCTAAATGCTCTCCTTTTAGAGAAAATCACTCTCTTTGAAACTGCCTTAAGCTACTTACAAGCATTCACAAGAAACTCACATCAGTTTCTCTGAAAGTGATGCAGTCTGTTCCAACACTTCAATTCACTGTGCGAAGTGAATGGAGTGTTGCTTCACTTTCCAAATGCTGTCCTTTCAAAGAAAATCACTTTCCTTTGAAAATGCCTTAAGCTACATACAAGAATTCAACAGAAATTCACATGCGTTTCTCTGAAAAAGAAGCAGTCTGTTCCAACACTTCAATTCACTGTGCGAAGTGAATGGAGTGTTGCTTCACTTTCTAAATGCTCTCCTTTCAGAGAAAATCACTCTTTTTTGAAGCTGCCTTAAGCTGCTTACAAGCATTCACAAGAAACTCACATCTGTTTCTCTGAAAGAGATGCAGTCTGTTCCAACACTTCAATTCACTGTGCGAAGTGAATGCAGTGTTGCTTCACTTTCTAAATGCTGTCCTTTCAGAGAAAATCACTTTCCTTTGAAAGTGCCTTAGGCTACTTACAAGCATTTAACAGAAATTCACATGCGTTTCTCTGAAAGTGATGTAGTCTGTTCCAATACTTCAATTCATTGTGCGAAGTGAATGGAGTTTGGCTTCACTTTCTAAATGCTGTCCTTTCAGAGAAAATTACTTTCCTTTGAAAGTGCCTTAAGCTACCGACAAGCATTTAACAGAAATTCACATGCGTTTCTCTGAAAGAGAAGCAGTCTGTTCCAACACTTCAATTCACTGTGTGAAGTGAATGGAGTGTTGCATCACTTTCTAAATGCTGTCCTTTCAGAGAAAATCACTTTCCTTTGAAAGTGCCTTAAGCTACTTACAAGCATTTAATAGAAATTCACATCGTTTCTCTGAAAGAGAAGCAGTCTGTTCCAACACTTCAATTCACTGTGCGAAGTGAATGGAGTGTTGCTTCACTTTCTAAATGCTGTCCTTTCAGAGAAAATCACTTTCCTTTGAAAGTGCCTTAAGCTACTTACAAGCATTCACCAAAAACTCACATCCGTTTCTCTGAAAGAGAAGTAGTCTGTTCCAACACTTCAATTCACAGTGCGTAGTGAATGGAGTGTTGCTTCACTTTCTAAATGCTGTCCTTTCAGAGAAAATCACTTTCCTTTGAAAGTGCCTTAAGCTACCTACAAGCATTTAACAGAAATTCACATGCGTTTCTCTGAAAGAGAAGCAGTCTGTTCCAACACTTCAATTCACTGTGCGAAGTGAATGGAGTGTTGCTTCACTTTCTAAATGCTGTCCTTTCAGAGAAAATCACTTTCCTTTGAAAGAGCCTTAAGCTACTTACAAGCATTCACAAAAAACTCACATCCGTATCTCTGAAAGAGAAGTAGTCTGTTCCAACACTTCAATTCACTGTGCCTAGTGAATGGAGTGTTGCTTCACTTTATAAATGCTGTCCTTTCAGAGAAAATCACTTTCCTTTGAAAGTGCCTTAAGCTACCTACAAGCATTTAACAGAAATTCACATGCGTTTCTCTGAAAGAGAAGCAGTCTGTTCCAACACTTCAATTCACTGTGTGAAGTGAATGGAGTGTTGCATCACTTTCTAAATGCTGTCCTTTCAGAGAAAATCACTTTCCTTTGAAAGTGCCCTAAGCTACTTACAAGCATTTAACAGAAATTCACATGCGTTTCTCTGAAAGAGAAGCAGTCTGTTCCAACACTTCAATTCACTGTGCGAAGTGAATGGAGTGTTGCTTCACTTTCTAAATGCTGTCCTTTCAGAGAAAATCACTTTCCTTTGAAAGTGCCTTAAGCTACTTACAAGCATTCACCAAAAACTCACATCCGTTTCTCTGAAAGAGAAGTAGTCTGTTCCAACACTTCAATTCACTGTGCGTAGTGAATGGAGTGTTGCTTCACTTTCTAAATGCTGTCCTTTCAGAGAAAATCACTTTCCTTTGAAAGTGCCTTAAGCTACATACAAGTATTCAACAGAAATTCACATGCGTTTCTCTGAAAGAGAAGCAGTCTGTTCCAACACTTCAATTCACTGTGCGAAGTGAATGGAGTGTTGCTTCACTTTCTAAATTCTGTCCTTTCAGAGAAAATCACTTTCCTTTGAAAGTGCCTTAAGCTACATACAAGCATTCAACAGAAATTCACATGCGTTTCTCTGAAAGAGAAGCAGTCTGTTCCAACACTCCAATTCACTGTGCGAAGTGAATGGTGTGTTGCTTCACTTTCTAAATGCTCTCCTTTTAGAGAAAATCACTCTCTTTGAAACTGCCTTAAGCTACTTACAAGCATTCACAAGAAACTCACATCAGTTTCTCTGAAAGTGATGCAGTCTGTTCCAACACTTCAATTCACTGTGCGAAGTGAATGGAGTGTTGCTTCACTTTCCAAATGCTGTCCTTTCAAAGAAAATCACTTTCCTTTGAAAATGCCTTAAGCTACATACAAGAATTCAACAGAAATTCACATGCGTTTCTCTGAAAAAGAAGCAGTCTGTTCCAACACTTCAATTCACTGTGCGAAGTGAATGGAGTGTTGCTTCTCTTTCTATATGTTGTCTTTTCAGAGAAAATCACTTTCCTTTGAAAGTGCCTTAAGCTACTTACAAGCATTTAACAAAAATTCACATGCGTTTCTCTGAAAGAGAAGCAGTCTGTTCCATCACTTCAATTCACTGTGCGAAGTGAATGGAGTGTGGCTTCACTTTCTAAATGCTGTCCTTTCAGAGAAAATCACTTTCCTTTGAACGTGCCTTAGCTACTTACAAGCATTTAACAGAAATTCACATGCTTTTCTCTGAAAGAGAAGCAGTCTGTTCCAACACTTCAATTTACTGTGCGAAGTGAATGGAGTGTTGCTTCACTTTCTAAATGCTGTCCTTTCAGAGAAAATCACTTTCCTTTTAAAATGCCTTAAGCTACATACAAGCATTCAACAGAAATTCACATGCGTTTCTCTGAAAGAGAAGCAGTCTGTTCCAACACTTCAATTCACTGTGCGAAGTGACTGGAGTGTTGCTTCACTTTCTAAATGCTGTCCTTTCAGAGAAAATCACTTTCCTTTGAAAATGCCTTAAGCTACATAAAAGCATTCAACAGAAATTCACATGCGTTTCTCTGAAAGAGAAGCAGTCTGTTCCAACACTTCAATTCACTGTGCGAAGTGAATGGAGTGTTGCTTCACTTTCTAAATGCTGTCCTTTTAGAGAAAATCACTTTCCTTTGAAAGTGCCTCACGCTACTTCCAAGCATTCACAAAAAACTAACATCCGTTTCTCTGAAAGAGAAGCAGTCTGTTCCAACACTTCAATTCACTGTGCGAAGTGACTGGAGTGTTGCTTCACTTTCTAAATGCTGTCCTTTCAGAGAAAATCACTTTCCTTTGAAAATGCCTTAAGCTACATAAAAGCATTCAACAGAAATTCACATGCGTTTCTCTGAAAGAGAAGCAGTCTGTTCCAACACTTCAATTCACTGTGCGAAGTGAATGGAGTGTTGCTTCACTTTCTAAATGCTGTCCTTTCAGAGAAAATCACTTTCCTTTGAAAGGGCCTTAATCTACTTACAAGCATTCACAAGAAACTCACATGCATTTTTCTGAAAGTGCAGCAGTCTGTTCCAACATTTCAATTCACTGTGCGAAGTGAATGGAGTGTGGCTTCACTTTCTAAATGCTGTCCTTTCAGAGAAAATCACTTTCCTTTGAAAGTGCCTTAAGCTACTTACAAGCATTTAACAGAAATTCACATGCATTTCTCTGAAAGTGATGCAGTCTGTTCCAACACTTCAATTCACTGTGCGAAGTGAATGGAGTGTGGCTTCACTTTCTAAATGCTGTCATTTCAGAGAAAATCACTTTCCTTTGAAAGTGCCTTAAGCTACTTACAAGCATTCACAAAAAACTCACATCCGTTTCTCTGAAAGAGAAGCAGTCTGTTCCAACACTTCAATTCACTGTGCGAAGTGAATGGAGTGTTGCTTCACTTTCTAAATGCTGTCCTTTCAGAGAAAATCACTTTCCTTTTAAAGTGCCTTAAGCTACCTACAAGCATTTAACAGAAATTCACATGCGTTTCTCTGAAAGAGAAGCAGTCTGTTCCAACACTTCAATTCACTGTGTGAAGTGAATGGAGTGTTGCATCACTTTCTAAATGCTGTCCTTTCAGAGAAAATCACTTTCCTTTGAAAGTGCCTTAAGCTACTTACAAGCATTTAACAGAAATTCACATGCGTTTCTCTGAAAGTGATGCAGTCTGTTCCAACACTTCAATTCACTGTGCGAAGTGAATGGAGTGTGGCTTCACTTTCTAAATGCTGTCCTTTCAGAGATAATCACTTTCCTTTGAAAGTGCCTTAAGCTACTTACAAGCATTTAACAGAAATTCACATGCTTTTCTCTTAAAGAGAAGCAGTCTGTTCCAACCCTTCAATTCACTGTGCGAAGTGAATGGAGTGTTGCTTCACTTTCTAAATGCTGTCCTTTCAGAGAAAATCACTTTCATTTGAAAGTGCCTTAAGCTACTTACAAGCATTCACAAAAAACTCACATCCGTTTCTCTGAAAGAGAAGTAGTGTGTTCCAACAATTCAATTCACTGTGCGTAGTGAATGGAGTGTTGCTTCACTTTCTAAATGCTGTCCTTTCAGAGAAAATCACTTTCCTTTGAAAGTGCCTTAAGCTACTTACAAGCATTCACAAGAAACTCACATGCATTTTTCTGAAAGAGCAGCAGTGTGTTCCAACACTTCAATTCACTGTGCGAAGTGAATGGTGTGTTGCTTCACTTTCTATATTCTCTCCTTTTAGAGAAAGTCACTCTCTTTTGAAACTGCCTTAAGCTACTTACAAGCATTCACATGAAACTCACATCTGTTTCTCTGAAAGAGATGCAGTCTGTTTCAACACTTCAATTCACTGTGCGAAGTGAATGGAGTGTGGCTTCACTTTCTAAATGCTGTCCTTTCAGAGAAAATCACTCTCCTTTGAAAGTGCCTTAAGCTACTTACAAGCATTTAACAGAAATTCACGTGCTTTTCTCTGAAAGAGAAGCAGTCTATTCCAACACTTCAATTCACTGTGCGAAGTGAATGGAGTGTTGCTTCACTTTCTAAATGCTGTCCTTTCAGAGAAAATCACTTTCCTTTAAAAATGCCTTAAGCTACATACAAGAATTCAACAGAAATTCACATGCGTTTCTCTGAAAGAGAAGCAGTCTGTTGCAACACTTCAATTCACTGTGCGAAGTGAATGGTGTGTTGCTTCACTTTCTAAATGCTCTCCTTTCAGAGAAAATCACTCTTTTTGAAACTGCCTTAAGCTACTTACAAGCATTCACAAAAAACTCACATCTATTTCTCTGAAAGAGAAGCAGTCTGTTCCAACACTTCAATTCACTGTGCGAAGTGAATGGTGTGTTGCTTCACTTTCTAAATGCTCTCCTTTCAGAGAAAATCACTCTTTTTTGAAACTGCCTTAAGCTGCTTACAAGCATTCACAAGAAACTCACATCTGTTTCTCTGAAAGAGAAGCAGTCTGTTCCAACACTTCAATTCACTGTGCGAAGTGAATGCAGTGTTGCTTCACTTTCTAAATGCTGTCCTTTCAGAGAAAATCACTTTCCTTTGAAAGTGCCTTAAGCTACTTACAAGCATTTAATAGAAATTCACATGCATTTCTCTGAAAGTGATGCAGTCTGTTCCAACACTTCAATTCACTGTGCGAAGTGAATGGAGTGTGGCTTCACTTTCTAAATGCTGTCATTTCAGAGAAAATCACTTTCCTTTGAAAGTGCCTTAAGCTACTTACAAGCATTCACAAAAAACTCACATCCGTTTCTCTGAAAGAGAAGCAGTCTGTTCCAACACTTCAATTCACTGTGCGAAGTGAATGGAGTGTTGCTTCACTTTCTAAATGCTGTCCTTTCAGAGAAAATCACTTTCCTTTTAAAGTGCCTTAAGCTACCTACAAGCATTTAACAGAAATTCACATGCGTTTCTCTGAAAGAGAAGCAGTCTGTTCCAACACTTCAATTCACTGTGTGAAGTGAATGGAGTGTTGCATCACTTTCTAAATGCTGTCCTTTCAGAGAAAATCACTTTCCTTTGAAAGTGCCTTAAGCTACTTACAAGCATTTAACAGAAATTCACATGTGTTTCTCTGAAAGTGATGCAGTCTGTTCCAACACTTCAATTCACTGTGCGAAGTGAATGGAGTGTGGCTTCACTTTCTAAATGCTGTCCTTTCAGAGATAATCACTTTCCTTTGAAAGTGCCTTAAGCTACTTACAAGCATTTAATAGAAATTCACATGCTTTTCTCTTAAAGAGAAGCAGTCTGTTCCAACCCTTCAATTCACTGTGCGAAGTGAATGGAGTGTTGCTTCACTTTCTAAATGCTGTCCTTTCAGAGAAAATCACTTTCATTTGAAAGTGCCTTAAGCTACTTACAAGCATTCACAAAAAACTCACATCCGTTTCTCTGAAAGAGAAGTAGTGTGTTCCAACACTTCAATTCACTGTGCGTAGTGAATGGAGTGTTGCTTCACTTTCTAAATGCTGTCCTTTCAGAGAAAATCACTTTCCTTTGAAAGTGCCTTAAGCTACTTACAAGCATTCACAAGAAACTCACATGCATTTTTCTGAAAGAGCAGCAGTGTGTTCCAACACTTCAATTCACTGTGCGAAGTGAATGGTGTGTTGCTTCACTTTCTAAATGCTCTCCTTTTAGAGAAAGTCACTCTCTTTTGAAACTGCCTTAAGCTACTTACAAGCATTCACATGAAACTCACATCTGTTTCTCTGAAAGAGATGCAGTCTGTTTCAACACTTCAATTCACTGTGCGAAGTGAATGGAGTGTGGCTTCGCTTTCTAAATGCTGTCCTTTCAGAGAAAATCACTCTCCTTTGAAAGTGCCTTAAGCTACTTACAAGCATTTAACAGAAATTCACATGCTTTTCTCTGAAAGAGAAGCAGTCTATTCCAACACTTCAATTCACTGTTCGAAGTGAATGGAGTGTTGCTTCACTTTCTAAATGCTGTCCTTTCAGAGAAAATCACTTTCCTTTAAAAATGCCTTAAGCTACATACAAGAATTCAACAGAAATTCACATGCGTTTCTCTGAAAGAGAAGCAGTCTGTTCCAACACTTCAATTCACTGTGCGAAGTGAATGGTGTGTTGCTTCACTTTCTAAATGCTCTCCTTTCAGAGAAAATCACTCTTTTTGAAACTGCCTTAAGCTACTTACAAGCATTCACAAAAAACTCACATCTATTTCTCTGAAAGAGAAGCAGTCTGTTCCAACACTTCAATTCACTGTGCGAAGTGAATGGTGTGTTGCTTCACTTTCTAAATGCTCTCCTTTCAGAGAAAATCACTCTTTTTTGAAACTGCCTTAAGCTGCTTACAAGCATTCACAAGAAACTCACATCTGTTTCTCTGAAAGAGAAGCAGTCTGTTCCAACACTTCAATTCACTGTGCGAAGTGAATGCAGTGTTGCTTCACTTTCTAAATGCTGTCCTTTCAGAGAAAATCACTTTCCTTTGAAAGTGCCTTAGGCTACTTACAAGCATTTAACAGAAATTCACATGCGTTTCTCTGAAAGTGATGTAGTCTGTTCTAATACTTCAATTCACTGTGCGAAGTGAATGGAGTTTGGCTTCACTTTCTAAATGCTGTCCTTTCAGAGAAAATTACTTTCCTTTGAAAGTGCCTTAAGCTACCGACAAGCATTTAACAGAAATTCACATGCGTTTCTCTGAAAGAGAAGCAGTCTGTTCCAACACTTCAATTCACTGTGTGAAGTGAATGGAGTGTTGCATCACTTTCTAAATGCTGTCCTTTCAGAGAAAATCACTTTCCTTTGAAAGTGCCTTAAGCTACTTACAAGCATTTAATAGAAATTCACATCGTTTCTCTGAAAGAGAAGCAGTCTGTTCCAACACTTCAATTCACTGTGCGAAGTGAATGGAGTGTTGCTTCACTTTCTAAATGCTGTCCTTTCAGAGAAAATCACTTTCCTTTGAAAGTGCCTTAAGCTACTTACAAGCATTCACCAAAAACTCACATCCGTTTCTCTGAAAGAGAAGTAGTCTGTTCCAACACTTCAATTCACAGTGCGTAGTGAATGGAGTGTTGCTTCACTTTCTAAATGCTGTCCTTTCAGAGAAAATCACTTTCCTTTGAAAGTGCCTTAAGCTACCTACAAGCATTTAACAGAAATTCACATGCGTTTCTCTGAAAGAGAAGCAGTCTGTTCCAACACTTCAATTCACTGTGCGAAGTGAATGGAGTGTTGCTTCACTTTCTAAATGCTGTCCTTTCAGAGAAAATCACTTTCCTTTGAAAGAGCCTTAAGCTACTTACAAGCATTCACAAAAAACTCACATCCGTATCTCTGAAAGAGAAGTAGTCTGTTCCAACACTTCAATTCACTGTGCGTAGTGAATGGACTGTTGCTTCACTTTATAAATGCTGTCCTTTCAGAGAAAATCACTTTCCTTTGAAAGTGCCTTAAGCTACCTACAAGCATTAAACAGAAATTCACATGCGTTTCTCTGAAAGAGAAGCAGTCTGTTCCAACACTTCAATTCACTGTGTGAAGTGAATGGAGTGTTGCATCACTTTCTAAATGCTGTCCTTTCAGAGAAAATCACTTTCCTTTGAAAGTGCCCTAAGCTACTTACAAGCATTTAACAGAAATTCACATGCGTTTCTCTGAAAGAGAAGCAGTCTGTTCCAACACTTCAATTCACTGTGCGAACTGAATGGAGTGTTGCTTCACTTTCTAAATGCTGTCCTTTCAGAGAAAATCACTTTCCTTTGAAAGTGCCTTAAGCTACTTACAAGCATTCACCAAAAACTCACATCCGTTTCTCTGAAAGAGAAGTAGTCTGTTCCAACACTTCAATTCACTGTGCGTAGTGAATGGAGTGTTGCTTCACTTTCTAAATGCTGTCCTTTCAGAGAAAATCACTTTCCTTTGAAAGTGCCTTAAGCTACATACAAGCATTCAACAGAAATTCACATGCGTTTCTCTGAAAGAGAAGCAGTCTGTTCCAACACTTCAATTCACTGTGCGAAGTGAATGGAGTGTTGCTTCACTTTCTAAATGCTATCGTTTCAGAGAAAATCACTTTCCTTTGAAAGTGCCTTAAGCTACTTACAAGCATTTAACAGAAATTCACATGCGTTTCTCTGAAAGTGATGCAGTCTGTTCCAACACTTCAATTCACTGTGCGAAGTGAATGGAGTGTGGCTTCACTTTCTAAATGCAGTCTTTTCAGAGAAAATCACGTTCCTTTGAAAGTGCCTTAAGCTACTTACAAGCATTCACAAAAAACTCACATCCGTTTCTCAGCAAGAGAAGTAGTCTGTTCCAACACTTCAATTCACTGTGCGTAGTGAATGGAGTGTTGCTTCACTTTCTAAATGCTGTCCTTTCAGAGAAAATCACTTTCCTTTGAAAGTGCCTTAAGCTACCTACAAGCATTTAACAGAAATTCACATGCGTTTCTCTGAAAGTGATGCAGTCTGTTCCCACACTTCAATTCACTGTGCGAAGTGAATGGAGTTTGGCTTCACTTTCTAAATGCAGTCTTTTCAGAGAAAATCACTTTCCTTTGAAAGAGCCTTAAGCTACTTACAAGCATTCACAAAAAACTCACATCCGTATTTCTGAAAGAGAAGTAGTCTGTTCCAACACTTCAATTCACTGTGCGTAGTGAATGGACTGTTGCTTCACTTTATAAATGCTGTCCTTTCAGAGAAAATCACTTTCCTTTGAAAGTGCCTTAAGCTACCTACAAGCATTTAACAGATATTCACATGCATTTCTCTGAAAGAGAAGCAGTCTGTTCCAACACTTCAATTCACTGTGTGAAGTGAATGGACTGTTGCATCACTTTCTAAATGCTGTCCTTTCAGAGAAAATCACTTTCCTTTTATAGTGCCTTAAGCTACTTACAAGCATTTAACAGAAATTCACATGCGTTTCTCTGAAAGAGAAGCAGTCTGTTCCAACACTTCAATTCACTGTGCGAAGTGAATGGAGTGTTGCTTCACTTTCTAAATGCTGTCCTTTCAGAGAAAATCACTTTCCTTTGAAAGTGCCTTAAGCTACTTACAAGCATTCACCAAAAACTCACATCCGTTTCTCTGAAAGAGAAGTAGTCTGTTCCAACACTTCAATTCACTGTGCGTAGTGAATGGAGTGTTGCTTCACTTTCTAAATGCTGTCCTTTCAAAGAAAATCACTTTCCTTTGAAAATGCCTTAAGCTACATACAAGAATTCAACAGAAATTCACATGCGTTTCTCTGAAAAAGAAGCAGTCTGTTCCAACACTTCAATTCACTGTGCGAAGTGAATGGAGTGTTGCTTCTCTTTCTATATGTTGTCTTTTCAGAGAAAATCACTTTCCTTTGAAAGTGCCTTAAGCTACTTACAAGCATTTAACAAAAATTCACATGCGTTTCTCTGAAAGAGAAGCAGTCTGTTCCATCACTTCAATTCACTGTGCGAAGTGAATGGAGTGTGGCTTCACTTTCTAAATGCTGTCCTTTCAGAGAAAATCACTTTCCTTTGAACGTGCCTTAGCTACTTACAAGCATTTAACAGAAATTCACATGCTTTTCTCTGAAAGAGAAGCAGTCTGTTCCAACACTTCAATTTACTGTGCGAAGTGAATGGAGTGTTGCTTCACTTTCTAAATGCTGTCCTTTCAGAGAAAATCACTTTCCTTTTAAAATGCCTTAAGCTACATACAAGCATTCAACAGAAATTCACATGCGTTTCTCTGAAAGAGAAGCAGTCTGTTCCAACACTTCAATTCACTGTGCGAAGTGACTGGAGTGTTGCTTCACTTTCTAAATGCTGTCCTTTCAGAGAAAATCACTTTCCTTTGAAAATGCCTTAAGCTACATAAAAGCATTCAACAGAAATTCACATGCGTTTCTCTGAAAGAGAAGCAGTCTGTTCCAACACTTCAATTCACTGTGCGAAGTGAATGGAGTGTTGCTTCACTTTCTAAATGCTGTCCTTTTAGAGAAAATCACTTTCCTTTGAAAGTGCCTCACGCTACTTCCAAGCATTCACAAAAAACTAACATCCGTTTCTCTGAAAGAGAAGCAGTCTGTTCCAACACTTCAATTCACTGTGCGAAGTGACTGGAGTGTTGCTTCACTTTCTAAATGCTGTCCTTTCAGAGAAAATCACTTTCCTTTGAAAATGCCTTAAGCTACATAAAAGCATTCAACAGAAATTCACATGCGTTTCTCTGAAAGAGAAGCAGTCTGTTCCAACACTTCAATTCACTGTGCGAAGTGAATGGAGTGTTGCTTCACTTTCTAAATGCTGTCCTTTCAGAGAAAATCACTTTCCTTTGAAAGGGCCTTAATCTACTTACAAGCATTCACAAGAAACTCACATGCATTTTTCTGAAAGTGCAGCAGTCTGTTCCAACATTTCAATTCACTGTGCGAAGTGAATGGAGTGTGGCTTCACTTTCTAAATGCTGTCCTTTCAGAGAAAATCACTTTCCTTTGAAAGTGCCTTAAGCTACTTACAAGCATTTAACAGAAATTCACATGCATTTCTCTGAAAGTGATGCAGTCTGTTCCAACACTTCAATTCACTGTGCGAAGTGAATGGAGTGTGGCTTCACTTTCTAAATGCTGTCATTTCAGAGAAAATCACTTTCCTTTGAAAGTGCCTTAAGCTACTTACAAGCATTCACAAAAAACTCACATCCGTTTCTCTGAAAGAGAAGCAGTCTGTTCCAACACTTCAATTCACTGTGCGAAGTGAATGGAGTGTTGCTTCACTTTCTAAATGCTGTCCTTTCAGAGAAAATCACTTTCCTTTTAAAGTGCCTTAAGCTACCTACAAGCATTTAACAGAAATTCACATGCGTTTCTCTGAAAGAGAAGCAGTCTGTTCCAACACTTCAATTCACTGTGTGAAGTGAATGGAGTGTTGCATCACTTTCTAAATGCTGTCCTTTCAGAGAAAATCACTTTCCTTTGAAAGTGCCTTAAGCTACTTACAAGCATTTAACAGAAATTCACATGCGTTTCTCTGAAAGTGATGCAGTCTGTTCCAACACTTCAATTCACTGTGCGAAGTGAATGGAGTGTGGCTTCACTTTCTAAATGCTGTCCTTTCAGAGATAATCACTTTCCTTTGAAAGTGCCTTAAGCTACTTACAAGCATTTAACAGAAATTCACATGCTTTTCTCTTAAAGAGAAGCAGTCTGTTCCAACCCTTCAATTCACTGTGCGAAGTGAATGGAGTGTTGCTTCACTTTCTAAATGCTGTCCTTTCAGAGAAAATCACTTTCATTTGAAAGTGCCTTAAGCTACTTACAAGCATTCACAAAAAACTCACATCCGTTTCTCTGAAAGAGAAGTAGTGTGTTCCAACAATTCAATTCACTGTGCGTAGTGAATGGAGTGTTGCTTCACTTTCTAAATGCTGTCCTTTCAGAGAAAATCACTTTCCTTTGAAAGTGCCTTAAGCTACTTACAAGCATTCACAAGAAACTCACATGCATTTTTCTGAAAGAGCAGCAGTGTGTTCCAACACTTCAATTCACTGTGCGAAGTGAATGGTGTGTTGCTTCACTTTCTATATTCTCTCCTTTTAGAGAAAGTCACTCTCTTTTGAAACTGCCTTAAGCTACTTACAAGCATTCACATGAAACTCACATCTGTTTCTCTGAAAGAGATGCAGTCTGTTTCAACACTTCAATTCACTGTGCGAAGTGAATGGAGTGTGGCTTCACTTTCTAAATGCTGTCCTTTCAGAGAAAATCACTCTCCTTTGAAAGTGCCTTAAGCTACTTACAAGCATTTAACAGAAATTCACGTGCTTTTCTCTGAAAGAGAAGCAGTCTATTCCAACACTTCAATTCACTGTGCGAAGTGAATGGAGTGTTGCTTCACTTTCTAAATGCTGTCCTTTCAGAGAAAATCACTTTCCTTTAAAAATGCCTTAAGCTACATACAAGAATTCAACAGAAATTCACATGCGTTTCTCTGAAAGAGAAGCAGTCTGTTGCAACACTTCAATTCACTGTGCGAAGTGAATGGTGTGTTGCTTCACTTTCTAAATGCTCTCCTTTCAGAGAAAATCACTCTTTTTGAAACTGCCTTAAGCTACTTACAAGCATTCACAAAAAACTCACATCTATTTCTCTGAAAGAGAAGCAGTCTGTTCCAACACTTCAATTCACTGTGCGAAGTGAATGGTGTGTTGCTTCACTTTCTAAATGCTCTCCTTTCAGAGAAAATCACTCTTTTTTGAAACTGCCTTAAGCTGCTTACAAGCATTCACAAGAAACTCACATCTGTTTCTCTGAAAGAGAAGCAGTCTGTTCCAACACTTCAATTCACTGTGCGAAGTGAATGCAGTGTTGCTTCACTTTCTAAATGCTGTCCTTTCAGAGAAAATCACTTTCCTTTGAAAGTGCCTTAAGCTACTTACAAGCATTTAATAGAAATTCACATGCATTTCTCTGAAAGTGATGCAGTCTGTTCCAACACTTCAATTCACTGTGCGAAGTGAATGGAGTGTGGCTTCACTTTCTAAATGCTGTCATTTCAGAGAAAATCACTTTCCTTTGAAAGTGCCTTAAGCTACTTACAAGCATTCACAAAAAACTCACATCCGTTTCTCTGAAAGAGAAGCAGTCTGTTCCAACACTTCAATTCACTGTGCGAAGTGAATGGAGTGTTGCTTCACTTTCTAAATGCTGTCCTTTCAGAGAAAATCACTTTCCTTTTAAAGTGCCTTAAGCTACCTACAAGCATTTAACAGAAATTCACATGCGTTTCTCTGAAAGAGAAGCAGTCTGTTCCAACACTTCAATTCACTGTGTGAAGTGAATGGAGTGTTGCATCACTTTCTAAATGCTGTCCTTTCAGAGAAAATCACTTTCCTTTGAAAGTGCCTTAAGCTACTTACAAGCATTTAACAGAAATTCACATGTGTTTCTCTGAAAGTGATGCAGTCTGTTCCAACACTTCAATTCACTGTGCGAAGTGAATGGAGTGTGGCTTCACTTTCTAAATGCTGTCCTTTCAGAGATAATCACTTTCCTTTGAAAGTGCCTTAAGCTACTTACAAGCATTTAATAGAAATTCACATGCTTTTCTCTTAAAGAGAAGCAGTCTGTTCCAACCCTTCAATTCACTGTGCGAAGTGAATGGAGTGTTGCTTCACTTTCTAAATGCTGTCCTTTCAGAGAAAATCACTTTCATTTGAAAGTGCCTTAAGCTACTTACAAGCATTCACAAAAAACTCACATCCGTTTCTCTGAAAGAGAAGTAGTGTGTTCCAACACTTCAATTCACTGTGCGTAGTGAATGGAGTGTTGCTTCACTTTCTAAATGCTGTCCTTTCAGAGAAAATCACTTTCCTTTGAAAGTGCCTTAAGCTACTTACAAGCATTCACAAGAAACTCACATGCATTTTTCTGAAAGAGCAGCAGTGTGTTCCAACACTTCAATTCACTGTGCGAAGTGAATGGTGTGTTGCTTCACTTTCTAAATGCTCTCCTTTTAGAGAAAGTCACTCTCTTTTGAAACTGCCTTAAGCTACTTACAAGCATTCACATGAAACTCACATCTGTTTCTCTGAAAGAGATGCAGTCTGTTTCAACACTTCAATTCACTGTGCGAAGTGAATGGAGTGTGGCTTCGCTTTCTAAATGCTGTCCTTTCAGAGAAAATCACTCTCCTTTGAAAGTGCCTTAAGCTACTTACAAGCATTTAACAGAAATTCACATGCTTTTCTCTGAAAGAGAAGCAGTCTATTCCAACACTTCAATTCACTGTTCGAAGTGAATGGAGTGTTGCTTCACTTTCTAAATGCTGTCCTTTCAGAGAAAATCACTTTCCTTTAAAAATGCCTTAAGCTACATACAAGAATTCAACAGAAATTCACATGCGTTTCTCTGAAAGAGAAGCAGTCTGTTCCAACACTTCAATTCACTGTGCGAAGTGAATGGTGTGTTGCTTCACTTTCTAAATGCTCTCCTTTCAGAGAAAATCACTCTTTTTGAAACTGCCTTAAGCTACTTACAAGCATTCACAAAAAACTCACATCTATTTCTCTGAAAGAGAAGCAGTCTGTTCCAACACTTCAATTCACTGTGCGAAGTGAATGGTGTGTTGCTTCACTTTCTAAATGCTCTCCTTTCAGAGAAAATCACTCTTTTTTGAAACTGCCTTAAGCTGCTTACAAGCATTCACAAGAAACTCACATCTGTTTCTCTGAAAGAGAAGCAGTCTGTTCCAACACTTCAATTCACTGTGCGAAGTGAATGCAGTGTTGCTTCACTTTCTAAATGCTGTCCTTTCAGAGAAAATCACTTTCCTTTGAAAGTGCCTTAGGCTACTTACAAGCATTTAACAGAAATTCACATGCGTTTCTCTGAAAGTGATGTAGTCTGTTCTAATACTTCAATTCACTGTGCGAAGTGAATGGAGTTTGGCTTCACTTTCTAAATGCTGTCCTTTCAGAGAAAATTACTTTCCTTTGAAAGTGCCTTAAGCTACCGACAAGCATTTAACAGAAATTCACATGCGTTTCTCTGAAAGAGAAGCAGTCTGTTCCAACACTTCAATTCACTGTGTGAAGTGAATGGAGTGTTGCATCACTTTCTAAATGCTGTCCTTTCAGAGAAAATCACTTTCCTTTGAAAGTGCCTTAAGCTACTTACAAGCATTTAATAGAAATTCACATCGTTTCTCTGAAAGAGAAGCAGTCTGTTCCAACACTTCAATTCACTGTGCGAAGTGAATGGAGTGTTGCTTCACTTTCTAAATGCTGTCCTTTCAGAGAAAATCACTTTCCTTTGAAAGTGCCTTAAGCTACTTACAAGCATTCACCAAAAACTCACATCCGTTTCTCTGAAAGAGAAGTAGTCTGTTCCAACACTTCAATTCACAGTGCGTAGTGAATGGAGTGTTGCTTCACTTTCTAAATGCTGTCCTTTCAGAGAAAATCACTTTCCTTTGAAAGTGCCTTAAGCTACCTACAAGCATTTAACAGAAATTCACATGCGTTTCTCTGAAAGAGAAGCAGTCTGTTCCAACACTTCAATTCACTGTGCGAAGTGAATGGAGTGTTGCTTCACTTTCTAAATGCTGTCCTTTCAGAGAAAATCACTTTCCTTTGAAAGAGCCTTAAGCTACTTACAAGCATTCACAAAAAACTCACATCCGTATCTCTGAAAGAGAAGTAGTCTGTTCCAACACTTCAATTCACTGTGCGTAGTGAATGGACTGTTGCTTCACTTTATAAATGCTGTCCTTTCAGAGAAAATCACTTTCCTTTGAAAGTGCCTTAAGCTACCTACAAGCATTAAACAGAAATTCACATGCGTTTCTCTGAAAGAGAAGCAGTCTGTTCCAACACTTCAATTCACTGTGTGAAGTGAATGGAGTGTTGCATCACTTTCTAAATGCTGTCCTTTCAGAGAAAATCACTTTCCTTTGAAAGTGCCCTAAGCTACTTACAAGCATTTAACAGAAATTCACATGCGTTTCTCTGAAAGAGAAGCAGTCTGTTCCAACACTTCAATTCACTGTGCGAACTGAATGGAGTGTTGCTTCACTTTCTAAATGCTGTCCTTTCAGAGAAAATCACTTTCCTTTGAAAGTGCCTTAAGCTACTTACAAGCATTCACCAAAAACTCACATCCGTTTCTCTGAAAGAGAAGTAGTCTGTTCCAACACTTCAATTCACTGTGCGTAGTGAATGGAGTGTTGCTTCACTTTCTAAATGCTGTCCTTTCAGAGAAAATCACTTTCCTTTGAAAGTGCCTTAAGCTACATACAAGCATTCAACAGAAATTCACATGCGTTTCTCTGAAAGAGAAGCAGTCTGTTCCAACACTTCAATTCACTGTGCGAAGTGAATGGAGTGTTGCTTCACTTTCTAAATGCTATCGTTTCAGAGAAAATCACTTTCCTTTGAAAGTGCCTTAAGCTACTTACAAGCATTTAACAGAAATTCACATGCGTTTCTCTGAAAGTGATGCAGTCTGTTCCAACACTTCAATTCACTGTGCGAAGTGAATGGAGTGTGGCTTCACTTTCTAAATGCAGTCTTTTCAGAGAAAATCACGTTCCTTTGAAAGTGCCTTAAGCTACTTACAAGCATTCACAAAAAACTCACATCCGTTTCTCAGCAAGAGAAGTAGTCTGTTCCAACACTTCAATTCACTGTGCGTAGTGAATGGAGTGTTGCTTCACTTTCTAAATGCTGTCCTTTCAGAGAAAATCACTTTCCTTTGAAAGTGCCTTAAGCTACCTACAAGCATTTAACAGAAATTCACATGCGTTTCTCTGAAAGTGATGCAGTCTGTTCCCACACTTCAATTCACTGTGCGAAGTGAATGGAGTTTGGCTTCACTTTCTAAATGCAGTCTTTTCAGAGAAAATCACTTTCCTTTGAAAGAGCCTTAAGCTACTTACAAGCATTCACAAAAAACTCACATCCGTATTTCTGAAAGAGAAGTAGTCTGTTCCAACACTTCAATTCACTGTGCGTAGTGAATGGACTGTTGCTTCACTTTATAAATGCTGTCCTTTCAGAGAAAATCACTTTCCTTTGAAAGTGCCTTAAGCTACCTACAAGCATTTAACAGATATTCACATGCATTTCTCTGAAAGAGAAGCAGTCTGTTCCAACACTTCAATTCACTGTGTGAAGTGAATGGACTGTTGCATCACTTTCTAAATGCTGTCCTTTCAGAGAAAATCACTTTCCTTTTATAGTGCCTTAAGCTACTTACAAGCATTTAACAGAAATTCACATGCGTTTCTCTGAAAGAGAAGCAGTCTGTTCCAACACTTCAATTCACTGTGCGAAGTGAATGGAGTGTTGCTTCACTTTCTAAATGCTGTCCTTTCAGAGAAAATCACTTTCCTTTGAAAGTGCCTTAAGCTACTTACAAGCATTCACCAAAAACTCACATCCGTTTCTCTGAAAGAGAAGTAGTCTGTTCCAACACTTCAATTCACTGTGCGTAGTGAATGGAGTGTTGCTTCACTTTCTAAATGCTGTCCTTTCAGAGAAAATCACTTTCCTTTGAAAGTGCCTTAAGCTACTTACAAGCATTTAACAGAAATTCACATGCATTTCTCTGAAAGTGATGCAGTCTGTTCCAACACTTCAATTCACTGTGCGAAGTGAATGGAGTGTGGCTTCACTTTCTAAATGCAGTCTTTTCAGAGAAAATCACGTTCCTTTGAAAGTGCCTTAAGCTACTTACAAGCATTCACAAAAAACTCACATCCGTTTCTCAGCAAGAGAAGTAGTCTGTTCCAACACTTCAATTCACTGTGCGTAGTGAATGGAGTGTGGCTTCACTTTCTAAATGCTGTCCTTTCAGAGAAAATCACTTTCCTTTGAAAGTGCCTTAAGCTACCTACAAGCATTTAACAGAAATTCACATGTGTTTCTCTGAAAGAGAAGCAGTCTGTTCCAACACTTCAATTCACTGTGCGAAGTGAATGGAGTGTTGCTTCACTTTCTAAATGCTGTCCTTTCAGAGAAAATCACTTTCATTTGAAAGTGCCTTAAGCTACTTACAAGCATTCACAAAAAACTCACATCAGTTTCTCTGAAAGAGAAGTAGTGTGTTCCAACACTTCAATTAACTGTGCGTAGTGAATGGAGTGTTGCTTCACTTTATAAATGCTGTCCTTTCAGAGAAAATCACTTTCCTTTGAAAGGGCCTTAAGCTACTTACAAGCATTCACAAGAAACTCACATGCATTTTTCTGAAAGAGTAGCAGTGTGTTCCAACACTTCAATTCACTGTGCGAAGTGAATGGTGTGTTGCTTCACTTTCTAAATGCTCTCCTTTTAGAGAAAGTCACTCTCTTTTGAAACTGCCTTAAGCTACTTACAAGCATTCACAAGAAACTCACATCTGTTTCTCTGAAAGAGATGCAGTCTGTTCCAACACTTCAATTCACTGTGCGAAGTGAATGGAGTGTGGCTTCACTTTCTAAATGCAGTCTTTTCAGAGAAAATCACGTTCCTTTGAAAGTGCCTTAAGCTACTTACAAGCATTCACAAAAAACTCACATCCGTTTCTCAGCAAGAGAAGTAGTCTGTTCCAACACTTCAATTCACTGTGCGTAGTGAATGGAGTGTGGCTTCACTTTCTAAATGCTGTCCTTTCAGAGAAAATCACTTTCCTTTGAAAGTGCCTTAAGCTACCTACAAGCATTTAACAGAAATTCACATGTGTTTCTCTGAAAGAGAAGCAGTCTGTTCCAACACTTCAATTCACTGTGCGAAGTGAATGGAGTGTTGCTTCACTTTCTAAATGCTGTCCTTTCAGAGAAAATCACTTTCATTTGAAAGTGCCTTAAGCTACTTACAAGCATTCACAAAAAACTCACATCAGTTTCTCTGAAAGAGAAGTAGTGTGTTCCAACACTTCAATTCACTGTGCGTAGTGAATGGAGTGTTGCTTCACTTTATAAATGCTGTCCTTTCAGAGAAAATCACTTTCCTTTGAAAGGGCCTTAAGCTACTTACAAGCATTCACAAGAAACTCACATGCATTTTTCTGAAAGAGTAGCAGTGTGTTCCAACACTTCAATTCACTGTGCGAAGTGAATGGTGTGTTGCTTCACTTTCTAAATGCTCTCCTTTTAGAGAAAGTCACTCTCTTTTGAAACTGCCTTAAGCTACTTACAAGCATTCACAAGAAACTCACATCTGTTTCTCTGAAAGAGATGCAGTCTGTTCCAACACTTCAATTCACTGTGCGAAGTGAATGGAGTGTGGCTTCACTTTCTAAATGCAGTCTTTTCAGAGAAAATCACGTTCCTTTGAAAGTGCCTTAAGCTACTTACAAGCATTCACAAAAAACTCACATCCGTTTCTCAGCAAGAGAAGTAGTCTGTTCCAACACTTCAATTCACTGTGCGTAGTGAATGGAGTGTTGCTTCACTTTCTAAATGCTGTCCTTTCAGAGAAAATCACTTTCCTTTGAAAGTGCCTTAAGCTACCTACAAGCATTTAACAGAAATTCACATGCGTTTCTCTGAAAGTGATGCAGTCTGTTCCAACACTTCAATTCACTGTGCGAAGTGAATGGAGTTTGGCTTCACTTTCTAAATGCAGTCTTTTCAGAGAAAATCACTTTCCTTTGAAAGAGCCTTAAGCTACTTACAAGCATTCACAAAAAACTCACATCCGTATCTCTGAAAGAGAAGTAGTCTGTTCCAACACTTCAATTCACTGTGCGTAGTGAATGGACTGTTGCTTCACTTTCTAAATGCTGTCCTTTCAGAGAAAATCACTTTCCTTTGAAAGTGCCTTAAGCTACCTACAAGCATTTAACAGATATTCACATGCGTTTCTCTGAAAGAGAAGCAGTCTGTTCCAACACTTCAATTCACTGTGTGAAGTGAATGGAGTGTTGCATCACTTTCTAAATGCTGTCCTTTCAGAGAAAATCACTTTCCTTTTAAAGTGCCTTAAGCTACTTACAAGCATTTAACAGAAATTCACATGCATTTCTCTGAAAGAGAAGCAGTCTGTTCCAACACTTCAATTCACTGTGCGAAGTGAATGGAGTGTTGCTTCACTTTCTAAATGCTGTCCTTTCAGAGAAAATCACTTTCCTTTGAAAGTGCCTTAAGCTACTTACAAGCATTCACCAAAAACTCACATCCGTTTCGCTGAAAGAGAAGTAGTCTGTTCCAACACTTCAATTCACTGTGCGTAGTGAATGGAGTGTTGCTTCACTTTCTAAATGCTGTCCTTTCAGAGAAAATCACTTTCCTTTGAAAGTGCCTTAAGCTACATACAAGCATTCAACAGAAATTCACATGCCTTTCTCTGAAAGAGAAGCAGTCTGTTCCAACACTTCAATTCACTGTGCGAAGTGAATGGAGTGTTGCTTCACTTTCTAAATGCTGTCGTTTCAGAGAAAATCACTTTCCTTTGAAAGTGCCTTAAGCTACTTACAAGCATTTAACAGAAATTCACATGCATTTCTCTGAAAGTGATGCAGTCTGTTCCAACACTTCAATTCACTGTGCGAAGTGAATGGAGTGTGGCTTCACTTTCTAAATGCAGTCTTTTCAGAGAAAATCACGTTCCTTTGAAAGTGCCTTAAGCTACTTACAAGCATTCACAAAAAACTCACATCCGTTTCTCAGCAAGAGAAGTAGTCTGTTCCAACACTTCAATTCACTGTGCGTAGTGAATGGAGTGTGGCTTCACTTTCTAAATGCTGTCCTTTCAGAGAAAATCACTTTCCTTTGAAAGTGCCTTAAGCTACCTACAAGCATTTAACAGAAATTCACATGTGTTTCTCTGAAAGAGAAGCAGTCTGTTCCAACACTTCAATTCACTGTGCGAAGTGAATGGAGTGTTGCTTCACTTTCTAAATGCTGTCCTTTCAGAGAAAATCACTTTCATTTGAAAGTGCCTTAAGCTACTTACAAGCATTCACAAAAAACTCACATCCGTTTCTCTGAAAGAGAAGTAGTGTGTTCCAACACTTCAATTCACTGTGCGTAGTGAATGGAGTGTTGCTTCACTTTCTAAATGCTGTCCTTTCAGAGAAAATCACTTTCCTTTGAAAGGGCCTTAAGCTACTTACAAGCATTCACAAGAAACTCACATGCATTTTTCTGAAAGAGTAGCAGTGTGTTCCAACACTTCAATTCACTGTGCGAAGTGAATGGTGTGTTGCTTCACTTTCTAAATGCTCTCCTTTTAGAGAAAGTCACTCTCTTTTGAAACTGCCTTAAGCTACTTACAAGCATTCACAAGAAACTCACATCTGTTTCTCTGAAAGAGATGCAGTCTGTTCCAACACTTCAATTCACTGTGCGAAGTGAATGGAGTGTGGCTTCACTTTCTAAATGCAGTCTTTTCAGAGAAAATCACGTTCCTTTGAAAGTGCCTTAAGCTACTTACAAGCATTCACAAAAAACTCACATCCGTTTCTCAGCAAGAGAAGTAGTCTGTTCCAACACTTCAATTCACTGTGCGTAGTGAATGGAGTGTTGCTTCACTTTCTAAATGCTGTCCTTTCAGAGAAAATCACTTTCCTTTGAAAGTGCCTTAAGCTACCTACAAGCATTTAACAGAAATTCACATGCGTTTCTCTGAAAGTGATGCAGTCTGTTCCAACACTTCAATTCACTGTGCGAAGTGAATGGAGTTTGGCTTCACTTTCTAAATGCAGTCTTTTCAGAAAAAATCACTTTCCTTTGAAAGAGCCTTAAGCTACTTACAAGCATTCACAAAAAACTCACATCCGTATCTCTGAAAGAGAAGTAGTCTGTTCCAACACTTCAATTCACTGTGCGTAGTGAATGGACTGTTGCTTCACTTTATAAATGCTGTCCTTTCAGAGAAAATCACTTTCCTTTGAAAGTGCCTTAAGCTACCTACAAGCATTTAACAGATATTCACATGCGTTTCTCTGAAAGAGAAGCAGTCTGTTCCAACACTTCAATTCACTGTGTGAAGTGAATGGAGTGTTGCATCACTTTCTAAATGCTGTCCTTTCAGAGAAAATCACTTTCCTTTTAAAGTGCCTTAAGCTACTTACAAGCATTTAACAGAAATTCACATGCGTTTCTCTGAAAGAGAAGCAGTCTGTTCCAACACTTCAATTCACTGTGCGAAGTGAATGGAGTGTTGCTTCACTTTCTAAATGCTGTCCTTTCAGAGAAAATCACTTTCCTTTGAAAGTGCCTTAAGCTACTTACAAGCATTCACCAAAAACTCACATCCGTTTCTCTGAAAGAGAAGTAGTCTGTTCCAACACTTCAATTCACTGTGCGTAGTGAATGGAGTGTTGCTTCACTTTCTAAATGCTGTCCTTTCAGAGAAAATCACTTTCCTTTGAAAGTGCCTTAAGCTACATACAAGCATTCAACAGAAATTCACATGCCTTTCTCTGAAAGAGAAGCAGTCTGTTCCAACACTTCAATTCACTGTGCGAAGTGAATGGAGTGTTGCTTCACTTTCTAAATGCTGTCGTTTCAGAGAAAATCACTTTCCTTTGAAAGTGCCTTAAGCTACTTACAAGCATTTAACAGAAATTCACATGCATTTCTCTGAAAGTGATGCAGTCTGTTCCAACACTTCAATTCACTGTGCGAAGTGAATGGAGTGTGGCTTCACTTTCTAAATGCAGTCTTTTCAGAGAAAATCACGTTCCTTTGAAAGTGCCTTAAGCTACTTACAAGCATTCACAAAAAACTCACATCCGTTTCTCAGCAAGAGAAGTAGTCTGTTCCAACACTTCAATTCACTGTGCGTAGTGAATGGAGTGTGGCTTCACTTTCTAAATGCTGTCCTTTCAGAGAAAATCACTTTCCTTTGAAAGTGCCTTAAGCTACCTACAAGCATTTAACAGAAATTCACATGTGTTTCTCTGAAAGAGAAGCAGTCTGTTCCAACACTTCAATTCACTGTGCGAAGTGAATGGAGTGTTGCTTCACTTTCTAAATGCTGTCCTTTCAGAGAAAATCACTTTCATTTGAAAGTGCCTTAAGCTACTTACAAGCATTCACAAAAAACTCACATCCGTTTCTCTGAAAGAGAAGTAGTGTGTTCCAACACTTCAATTCACTGTGCGTAGTGAATGGAGTGTTGCTTCACTTTCTAAATGCTGTCCTTTCAGAGAAAATCACTTTCCTTTGAAAGGGCCTTAAGCTACTTACAAGCATTCACAAGAAACTCACATGCATTTTTCTGAAAGAGTAGCAGTGTGTTCCAACACTTCAATTCACTGTGCGAAGTGAATGGTGTGTTGCTTCACTTTCTAAATGCTCTCCTTTTAGAGAAAGTCACTCTCTTTTGAAACTGCCTTAAGCTACTTACAAGCATTCACAAGAAACTCACATCTGTTTCTCTGAAAGAGATGCAGTCTGTTCCAACACTTCAATTCACTGTGCGAAGTGAATGGAGTGTGGCTTCACTTTCTAAATGCAGTCTTTTCAGAGAAAATCACGTTCCTTTGAAAGTGCCTTAAGCTACTTACAAGCATTCACAAAAAACTCACATCCGTTTCTCAGCAAGAGAAGTAGTCTGTTCCAACACTTCAATTCACTGTGCGTAGTGAATGGAGTGTTGCTTCACTTTCTAAATGCTGTCCTTTCAGAGAAAATCACTTTCCTTTGAAAGTGCCTTAAGCTACCTACAAGCATTTAACAGAAATTCACATGCGTTTCTCTGAAAGTGATGCAGTCTGTTCCAACACTTCAATTCACTGTGCGAAGTGAATGGAGTTTGGCTTCACTTTCTAAATGCAGTCTTTTCAGAGAAAATCACTTTCCTTTGAAAGAGCCTTAAGCTACTTACAAGCATTCACAAAAAACTCACATCCGTATCTCTGAAAGAGAAGTAGTCTGTTCCAACACTTCAATTCACTGTGCGTAGTGAATGGACTGTTGCTTCCCTTTATAAATGCTGTCCTTTCAGAGAAAATCACTTTCCTTTGAAAGTGCCTTAAGCTACCTACAAGCATTTAACAGATATTCACATGCGTTTCTCTGAAAGAGAAGCAGTCTGTTCCAACACTTCAATTCACTGTGTGAAGTGAATGGAGTGTTGCATCACTTTCTAAATGCTGTCCTTTCAGAGAAAATCACTTTCCTTTTAAAGTGCCTTAAGCTACTTACAAGCATTTAACAGAAATTCACATGCGTTTCTCTGAAAGAGAAGCAGTCTGTTCCAACACTTCAATTCACTGTGCGAAGTGAATGGAGTGTTGCTTCACTTTCTAAATGCTGTCCTTTCAGAGAAAATCACTTTCCTTTGAAAGTGCCTTAAGCTACTTACAAGCATTCACCAAAAACTCACATCCGTTTCTCTGAAAGAGAAGTAGTCTGTTCCAACACTTCAATTCACTGTGCGTAGTGAATGGAGTGTTGCTTCACTTTCTAAATGCTGTCCTTTCAGAGAAAATCACTTTCCTTTGAAAGTGCCTTAAGCTACATACAAGCATTCAACAGAAATTCACATGCCTTTCTCTGAAAGAGAAGCAGTCTGTTCCAACACTTCAATTCACTGTGCGAAGTGAATGGAGTGTTGCTTCACTTTCTAAATGCTGTCGTTTCAGAGAAAATCACTTTCCTTTGAAAGTGCCTTAAGCTACTTACAAGCATTTAACAGAAATTCACATGCATTTCTCTGAAAGTGATGCAGTCTGTTCCAACACTTCAATTCACTGTGCGAAGTGAATGGAGTGTGGCTTCACTTTCTAAATGCAGTCTTTTCAGAGAAAATCACGTTCCTTTGAAAGTGCCTTAAGCTACTTACAAGCATTCACAAAAAACTCACATCCGTTTCTCAGCAAGAGAAGTAGTCTGTTCCAACACTTCAATTCACTGTGCGTAGTGAATGGAGTGTGGCTTCACTTTCTAAATGCTGTCCTTTCAGAGAAAATCACTTTCCTTTGAAAGTGCCTTAAGCTACCTACAAGCATTTAACAGAAATTCACATGTGTTTCTCTGAAAGAGAAGCAGTCTGTTCCAACACTTCAATTCACTGTGCGAAGTGAATGGAGTGTTGCTTCACTTTCTAAATGCTGTCCTTTCAGAGAAAATCACTTTCATTTGAAAGTGCCTTAAGCTACTTACAAGCATTCACAAAAAACTCACATCCGTTTCTCTGAAAGAGAAGTAGTGTGTTCCAACACTTCAATTCACTGTGCGTAGTGAATGGAGTGTTGCTTCACTTTCTAAATGCTGTCCTTTCAGAGAAAATCACTTTCCTTTGAAAGGGCCTTAAGCTACTTACAAGCATTCACAAGAAACTCACATGCATTTTTCTGAAAGAGTAGCAGTGTGTTCCAACACTTCAATTCACTGTGCGAAGTGAATGGTGTGTTGCTTCACTTTCTAAATGCTCTCCTTTTAGAGAAAGTCACTCTCTTTTGAAACTGCCTTAAGCTACTTACAAGCATTCACAAGAAACTCACATCTGTTTCTCTGAAAGAGATGCAGTCTGTTCCAACACTTCAATTCACTGTGCGAAGTGAATGGAGTGTGGCTTCACTTTCTAAATGCTGTCCTTTCAGAGAAAATCACTCTCCTTTGAAAGTGCCTTAAGCTACTTACAAGCATTTAACAGAAATTCACATGCTTTTCTCTGAAAGAGAAGCAGTCTATTCCAACACTTCAATTCACTGTGCGAAGTGAATGGAGTGTTGCTTCACTTTCTAAATGCTGTCCTTTCAGAGAAAATCACTTTCCTTTGAAAATGCCTTAAGCTACATACAAGCATTCAACAGAAATTCACATGCGTTTCTCTGAAAGAGAAGCAGTCTGTTCCAACACTTCAATTCACTGTGCGAAGTGAATGGAGTGTTGCTTCACTTTCTAAATGCTGTCCTTTCAGAGAAAATCACTTTCCTTTGAAAGTGCCTTAAGCTACTTCCAAGCATTCAAAAAAAACTCACATCCGTATCTCTGAAAGAGAAGTAGTCTGTTCCACCACTTCAATTCACTGTGCGTAGTGAATGGAGTGTTGCTTCACTTTCTAAATGCTGTCCTTTCAGAGAAAATCACTTTCCTTTGAAAGGGCCTTAAGCTACTTACAAGCATTCACAAGAAACTCACATGCATTTTTCTGAAAGAGCAGCAGTCTGTTCCATCACTTCAATTCACTGTGCGAAGTGAATGGTGTGTTGCTTCACTTTCTAAATGCTCTCCTTTCAGAGAAAATCACTCTTTTTTGAAACTGCCTTAAGCTACTTACAAGCATTCACAAGAAACTCACATCTGTTTCTCTGAAAGAGAAGCAGTCTGTTCCAACACTTCAATTCACTGTGCGAAGTGAATGCAGTGTTGCTTCACTTTCTAAATGCTGTCGTTTCAGAGAAAATCACTTTCCTTTGAAAGTGCCTTAAGCTACTTACAAGCATTTAACAGAAATTCACATGCTTTTCTCTGAAAGAGAAGCAGTCTGTTCCAACACTTCAATTCACTGTGCGAAGTGAATTGAGTGTTGCTTCACTTTCTAAATGCTGTCCTTTCAGAGAAAATCACTTTCCTTTGAAAGTGCCTTAATCTACTTACAAGCATTTAACAGAAATTCACATGCGTTTCTCTGAAAGTGATGCAGTCTGTTCCAACACTTCAATTCACTGTGCGAAGTGAATGGAGTGTGGCTTCACTTTCTAAATGCAGTCTTTTCAGAGAAAATCACTTTCCTTTGAAAGAGCCTTAAGCTACATACAAGCATTCAACAGAAATTCACATGCGTTTCTCTGAAAGAGAAGCAGTCTGTTCCAACACTTCAATTCACTGTGCGAAGTGAATGGAGTGTTCCTTCACTTTCTAAATGCTGTCGTTTCAGAGAAAATCACTTTCCTTTGAACGTGCCTTAAGCTACTTACAAGCATTTAACAGAAATTCACATGCATTTCTCTGAAAGTGATGCAGTCTGTTCCAACACTTCAATTCACTGTGCGAAGAGAATGGAGTGTGGCTTCACTTTCTAAATGCTGTCATTTCAGAGAAAATCACTTTCCTTTTAAAGTGCCTTAAGCTACTTACAAGCATTCACAAAAAACTCACATCCGTTTCTCTGAAAGAAAAGTAGTCTGTTCCAACACTTCAATTCACTGTGCGTAGTGAATGGAGTGTTGCTTCACTTTCTAAATGCTGTCCTTTCAGAGAAAATCACTTTCCTTTGAAAGGGCCTTAAGCTACTTACAAGCATTCACAAGAAACTCACATGCATTTTTCTGAAAGAGCAGCAGTGTGTTCCAACACTTCAATTCACTGTGCGAAGTGAATGGTGTGTTGCTTCACTTTCTAAATGCTCTCCTTTTAGAGAAAGTCACTCTCTTTAGAAACTGCCTTAAGCTACTTACAAGCATTCACAAGAAACCCACATCTGTTTCTCTGAAAGAAAAGCAGTCTTTTCCAACACTTCAATTCACTGTGCGAAGTGAATGGAGTGTGGCTTCACTTTCTAAATGCTGTCCTTTCAGAGAAAATCACTCTCCTTTGAAAGTGCCTTAAGCTACTTACAAGCATTTAACAGAAATTCACATGCTTTTCTCTGAAAGAGAAGCAGTCTATTCCAACACTTCAATTCACTGTGCGAAGTGAATGGAGTGTTGCTTCACTTTCTAAATGCTGTCCTTTCAGAGAAAATCACTTTCCTTTGAAAATGCCTTAAGCTACATACAAGCATTCAACAGAAATTCACATGCGTTTCTCTGAAAGAGAAGCAGTCTGTTCCAACACTTCAATTCACTGTGTGAAGTGAATGGAGTGTTGCTTCACTTTCTAAATGCTGTCCTTTCAGAGAAAATCACTTTCCTTTGAAAGTGCCTTAAGCTACTTCCAAGCATTCACAAAAAACTCAAATCCGTTTCTCTGAAAGAGAAGTAGTCTGTTCCAACACTTCAATTCACTGTGCATAGTGAATGGAGTGTTGCTTCACTTTCTAAATGCTGTCTTTTCAGAGAAAATCACTTTCCTTTGAAAGGGCCTTAAGCTACTTACAAGCATTCACAAGAAACTCACATGCATTTTTCTGAAAGAGCAGCAGTCTGTTCCAACATTTCAATTCACTGTGCGAAGTGAATGGTGTGTTGCTTCACTTTCTAAATGCTCTCCTTTCAGAGAAAATCACTCTTTTTTGAAACTGCCTTAAGCTACTTACAAGCATTCACAAGAAACTCACATCTGTTTCTCTGAAAGAGAAGCAGTCTGTTCCAACACTTCAATTCACTGTGCGAAGTGAATGCAGTGTTGCTTCACTTTCTAAATGCTGTCTTTCAGAGAAAATCACTTTCCTTTGAAAGTGCCTTAGGCTACTTACAAGCATTTAACAAAAATTCACATGCGTTTCTCTGAAAGTGATGCAGTCTGTTCCAATACTTCAATTCATTGTGCGAAGTGAATGGAGAGTGGCTTCACTTTCTAAATGCTGTCCTTTCTGAGAAAATTACTTTCCTTTGAAAGTGCCTTAAGCTACTTACAAGCATTTAATAGAATTTCACATGCTTTTCTCTGAAAGAGAAGCAGTCTGTTCCAACACTTCAATTCACTGTGTGAAGTGAATGGAGTGTTGCTTCACTTTCTAAATGCTGTCCTTTCAGAGAAAATCACTTTCCTTTGAAAGTGCCTTAATCTACTTACAAGCATTTAACAGAAATTCACATGCGTTTCTCTGAAAGTGATGCAGTCTGTTCCAACACTTCAATTCACTGTGCGAAGTGAATGAAGTGTGGTTTCACTTTCTAAATGCAGTCTTTTCAGAGAAAATCACTTTCCTGTGAAAGAGCCTTAAGCTACTTCCAAGCATTCAAAAAAAACTCACATCCGTATCTCTGAAAGAGAAGTAGTCTGTTCCAACACTTCAATTCACTGTGCGTAGTGAATGGAGTGTTGCTTCACTCTATAAATGCTGTCCTTTCAGAGAAAATCACTTTCCTTTGAAAGTGCCTTAAGCTACCTACAAGCATTTAACAGAAATTCACATGCGTTTCTCTGAAAGAGAAGCAGTCTGTTCCAACACTTCAATTCACTGTGTGAAGTGAATGGAGTGTTTCTTCACTTTCTAAATGCTGTCCTTTCAGAGAAAATCACATTCCTTTGAAAGTGCCTTAAGCTACTTACAAGCATTTAACAGAAATTCACATGCGTATCTCTGAAAGAGAAGCAGTCTGTTCCAACACTTCAATTCACTGTGCGAAGTGAATGGAGTGTTGCTTCACTTTCTAAATGCTGTCCTTTCAGAGAAAATCACTTTTCTTTGAAAGGGCCTTAAGCTACTTACAAGCATTCACCAAAAACTCACATCCGTTTCTCTGAAAGAGAAGTAGTCTGTTCCAACACTTCAATTCACTGTGCGTAGTGAATGGAGTGTTGTTTCACTTTCTAAATGCTGTCCTTTCAGAGAAAATTACTTTCCTTTGAAAGTGCCTTAAGCTACATACAAGCATTCAACAGAAATTCACATGCGTTTCTCTGAAAGAGAAGCAGTCTGTTCCAACACTTCAATTCACTGTGCGAAGTGAATGGAGTGTTCCTTCACTTTCTAAATGCTGTCGTTTCAGAGAAAATCACTTTCCTTTGAACGTGCCTTAAGCTACTTACAAGCATTTAACAGAAATTCACATGCATTTCTCTGAAAGTGATGCAGTCTGTTCCAACACTTCAATTCACTGTGCGAAGAGAATGGAGTGTGGCTTCACTTTCTAAATGCTGTCATTTCAGAGAAAATCACTTTCCTTTTAAAGTACCTTAAGCTACTTACAAGCATTCACAAAAAACTCACATCCGTTTCTCTGAAAGAAAAGTAGTCTGTTCCAACACTTCAATTCACTGTGTGTAGTGAATGGAGTGTTGCTTCACTTTCTAAATGCTGTCCTTTCAGAGAAAATCACTTTCCTTTGAAAGTGCCTTAAGCTACCTACAAGCATTTAACAGAAATTCACATGCGTTTCTCTGAAAGAGAAGCAGTCTGTTCCAACACTTCAATTCACTGTGCGAAGTGAATGGAGTGTTCCTTCACTTTCTAAATGCTGTCCTTTCAGAGAAAATCACTTTCATATGAAAGTGCCTTAAGCTACTTACAAGCATTCACAAAAAACTCACATCCGTTTCTCTGAAAGAGAAGTAGTGTGTTCCAACACTTCAATTCACTGTGCGTAGTGAATGGAGTGTTGCTTCACTTTCTAAATGCTGTCCTTTCAGAGAAAATCACTTTCCTTTGAAAGGGCCTTAAGCTACTTACAAGCATTCACAAGAAACTCACATGCATTTTTCTGAAAGAGCAGCAGTGTGTTCCAACACTTCAATTCACTCTGCGAAGTGAATGGTGTGTTGCTTCACTTTCTAAATGCTCTCCTTTTAGAGAAAGTCACTCTCTTTTGAAACTGCCTTAAGCTACTTACAAGCATTCACAAGAAACCCACATCTGTTTCTCGGAAAGAGATGCAGTCTGTTCCAACACTTCAATTCACTGTGCGAAGTGAATGGAGTGTGGCTTCACTTTCTAAATGCTGTCCTTTCAGAGAAAATCACTCTCCTTTGAAAGTGCCTTAAGCTACTTACAAGCATTTAACAGAAATTCACATGCTTTTCTCTGAAAGAGAAGCAGTCTATTCCAACACTTCAATTCACTGTGCGAAGTGAATGGAGTGTTGCTTCACTTTCTAAATGCTGTCCTTTCAGAGAAAATCACTTTCCTTTGAACATGCCTTAAGCTACATACAAGCATTCAACAGAAATTCACATGCGTTTCTCTGAAAGAGAAGCAGTCTGTTCCAACACTTCAATTCACTGTGCGAAGTGAATGGAATGTTGCTTCACTTTCTAAATGCTGTCCTTTCAGAGAAAATCACTTTCCTTTGAAAGTGCCTTAAGCTACTTCCAAGCATTCACAAAAAACTCAAATCCGTTTCTCTGAAAAAGAAGTAGTCTGTTCCAACACTTCAATTCACTGTGCATAGTGAATGGAGTGTTGCTTCACTTTCTAAATGCTGTCTTTTCAGAGAAAATCACTTTCCTTTGAAAGGGCCTTAAGCTACTTACAAGCATTCACAAGAAACTCACATGCATTTTTCTGAAAGAGCAGCAGTCTGTTCCAGCATTTCAATTCACTGTGCGAAGTGAATGGTGTGTTGCTTCACTTTCTAAATGCTCTCCTTTCAGAGAAAATCACTCTTTTTTGAAACTGCCTTAAGCTACTTACAAGCATTCACAAGAAACTCACATCTGTTTCTCTGAAAGAGAAGCAGTCTGTTCCAACACTTCAATTCACTGTGCGAAGTGAATGCAGTGTTGCTTCACTTTCTAAATGCTGTCCTTTCAGAGAAAATCACTTTCCTTTGAAAGTGCCTTAGGCTACTTACAAGCATTTAACAAAAATTCACATGCGTTTCTCTGAAAGTGATGCAGTCTGTTCCAATACTTCAATTCACTGTGCGAACGAATGGAGTGTGGCTTCACTTTCTAAATGCTGTCCTTTCAGAGAAAATTACTTTCCCTTGAAAGTGCCTTAAGCTACTTACAAGCATTTAACAGAATTTCACATGCTTTTCTCTGAAAGAGAAGCAGTCTGTTCCAACACTTCAATTCACTGTGTGAAGTGAATGGAGTGTTGCTTCACTTTCTAAATGCTGTCCTTTCAGAGAAAATCACTTTCCTTTGAAAGTGCCTTAATCTACTTACAAGCATTTAACAGAAATTCACATGCGTTTCTCTGAAAGTGATGCAGTCTGTTCCAACACTTCAATTCACTGTGCGAAGTGAATGGAGTGTGGTTTCACTTTCTAAATGCAGTCTTTTCAGAGAAAATCACTTTCCTATGAAAGAGCCTTAAGCTACTTACAAGCATTCACAAAAAACTCACATCCGTATCTCTGAAAGAGAAGTAGTCTGTTCCAACACTTCAATTCACTGTGCGTAGTGAATGGAGTGTTGCTTCACTCTATAAATGCTGTCCTTTCAGAGAAAATCACTTTCCTTTGAAAGTGCCTTAAAGTACCTACAAGCATTTAACAGAAATTCACATGCGTTTCTTTGAAAGAGAAGCAGTCTGTTCCAACAATTCAATTCACGGTGTGAAGTGAATGGAGTGTTGCATCACTTTCTAAATGCTGTCCTTTCAGAGAAAATCACTTTCCTTTGAAAGGGCCTTAAGCTACTTACAAGCATTCACAAGAAACTCACATGCATTTTTCTGAAAGAGCAGCAGTGTGTTCCAACACTTCAATTCACTGTGCGAAGTGAATGGTGTGTTGCTTCACTTTCTAAATGCTCTCCTTTTAGAGAAAGTCACTCTCTTTTGAAACTGCCTTAAGCTACTTACAAGCATTCACAAGAAACCCACATCTGTTTCTCTGAAAGAGATGCAGTCTGTTCCAACACTTCAAATCACTGTGCGAAGTGAATGGAGTGTGGCTTCACTTTCTAAATGCTGTCCTTTCAGAGATAATCACTCTCCTTTGAAAGTGCCTTAAGCTACTTACAAGCATTTAACAGAAATTCACATGCTTTTCTCTGAAAGAGAAGCAGTCTATTCCAACACTTCAATTCACTGTGCGAAGTGAATGGAGTGTTGCTTCACTTTCTAAATGCTGTCCTTTCAGAGAAAATCACTTTCCTTTGAAAATGCCTTAAGCTACATACAAGCATTCAACAGAAATTCACATGCGTTTCTCTGAAAGAGAAGCAGTCTGTTCCAACACTTCAATTCACTGTGCGAAGTGAATGGAGTGTTGCTTCACTTTCTAAATGCTGTCCTTTCAGAGAAAATCACTTTCCTTTGAAAGTGCCTTAAGCTACTTCCAAGCATTCACAAAAACCTCACATCCGTTTCTCTGAAAGAGACGTAGTCTGTTCCAACACTTCAATTCACTGTGCGTAGTGAATGGAGTGTTGCTTCACTTTCTAAATGCTGTCCTTTCAGAGAAAATCACTTTCCTTTGAAAGGGCCTTAAGCTACTTACAAGCATTCACAAGAAACTCACATGCATTTTTCTGAAAGAGCAGCAGTCTGTTCCAACACTTCAATTCACTGTGCGAAGTGAATGGTGTGTTGCTTCACTTTCTAAATGCTCTCCTTTTAGAGAAAATCACTCTTTTTTGAAACTGCCTTAAGCTACTGACAAGCATTCACAAGAAATTCACATCTGTTTCTCTGAAAGAGAAGCAGTCTGTTCCAACACTTCAATTCACTGTGCGAAGTGAATGGAGTGTTGCTTCACTTTCTAAATGCTGTCCTTTCAGAGAAAATCACTTTCCTTTGAAAGTGCCTTAAGCTACTTACAAGCATTTAACAGAAATTCACATGCGTTTCTCTGAAAGTGATGCAGTCTGTTCCAACACTTCATTTCACTGTGCGAAGTGAATGGAGTGTGGCTTCACTTTCTAAATGCTGTCCTTTCAGAGAAAATCACTATCCTTTGAAAGTGCCTTAAGCTACTTACAAGCATTTAATAGAAACTCACATGCTTTTCTCTGAAAGAGAAGCAGTCTGTTCCAACACTTCAATTCACTGTGCGAAGTGACTGGAGTGTTGCTTCACTTTCTAAATGCTGTCCTTTCAGAGAAAATCACTTTCCTTTGAAAATGCCTTAAGCTACATACAAGCATTCAACAGAAATTCACATGCGTTTCTCTGAAAGAGAAGCAGTCTGTTCCAACACTTCAATTCACTGTGCGAAGTGAATGGAGTGTTGCTTCACTTTCTAAATGCTGTCCTTTCAGAGAAAATCACTTTCCTTTGAAAGTGCCTTAAGCTACTTCCAAGCATTCACAAAAAACTCACATCCGTTTCTCTGAAAGAGACGTAGTCTGTTCCAACACTTCAATTCACTGTGCGTAGTGAATGGAGTGTTGCTTCACTTTCTAAATGCTGTCCTTTCAGAGAAAATCACTTTCCTTTGAAAGGGCCTTAAGCTACTTACAAGCATTCACAAGAAACTCACATGCATTTTTCTGAAAGAGCAGCAGTCTGTTCCAACACTTCAATTCACTGTGCGAAGTGAATGGTGTGTTGCTTCACTTTCTAAATACTCTCCTTTTAGAGAAAATCACTTTTTTTTGAAACTGCCTTAAGCTACTTACAAGCATTCACAAGAAATTCACATCTGTTTCTCTGAAAGAGAAGCAGTCTGTTCCAACACTTCAATTCACTGTGCGAAGTGAATGGAGTGTTGCTTCACTTTCTAAATGCTGTCCTTTCAGAGAAAATCACTTTCCTTTGAAAGTGCCTTAAGCTACTTACAAGCATTTAACAGAAATTCACATGCGTTTCTCTGAAAGTGATGCAGTCTGTTCCAACACTTCATTTCACTGTGCGAAGTGAATGGAGTGTGGCTTCACTTTCTAAATGCTGTCCTTTCAGAGAAAATCACTATCCTTTGAAAGTGCCTTAAGCTACTTACAAGCATTTAACAGAAACTCACATGCTTTTCTCTGAAAGAGAAGCAGTCTGTTCCAACACTTCAATTCACTGTGCTAAGTGACTGGAGTGTTTCTTCACTTTCTAAATGCTGTCCTTTCAGAGAAAATCACTTTCCTTTGAAAATGCCTTAAGCTACATAAAAGCATTCAACAGAAATTCACATGCGTTTCTCTAAAAGAGAAGCAGTCTGTTCCAACACTTCAATTCACTGTGCGAAGTGAATGGAGTGTTGCTTCACTTTCTAAATGCTGTCCTTTCAGAGAAAATCACTTTCCTTTGAAAGTGCCTTAAGCTACTTCCAAGCATTCACAAAAAACTCACATCCGTTTCTCTGAAAGTGAAGTAGTCTGTTCCAACACTTCAATTCACTGTACGTAGTGAATGGAGTATTGCTTCACTTTCTAAATGCTCTCCTTTCAGAGAAAATCACTTTCCTTTGAAAGGGCCTTAAGCTACTTACAAGCATTAACAAGAAACTCACATGCATTTTTCTGAAAGAGAAGCAGTCTGTTCCAACATTTCAATTCACTGTGCGAAGTGAATGGAGTGTTGCTTCACTTTCTAAATGCTGTCCTTTCAGAGAAAATTACTTTCCTTTGAAAGTGCCTTAAGCTACATACAAGCATTTAACAGAAATTCACATGCTTTTCTCTGAAAGAGAAGCAGTCTGTTCCAACATTCAATTCACTGTGCGAAGTGAATGGAGTGTTGCTTCACTTTCTAAATGCTGTCCTTTCAGAGAAAATCACTTTCCTTTGAAAGTGCCTTAAGCTACTTACAAGCATTTAACAGAAATTCACATGCATTTCTCTGAAAGTGATGCAGTCTGTTCCAACACTTCAATTCACTGTGCGAAGTGAATGGAGTGTGGCTTCACTTTCTAAATGCTGTCATTTCAGAGAAAATCACTCTTTTTTGAAACTGCCTTAAGCTACTTACAAGCATTCACAAGAAACTCACATCTGTTTCTCTGAAAGAGAAGCAGTCTGTTCCAACACTTCAATTCACTGTGCGAAGTGAATGCAGTGTTGCTTCACTTTCTAAATGCTGTCCTTTCAGAGAAAATCACTTTCTTTGAAAGTGCCTTAGGCTACTTACAAGCATTTAACAGAAATTCACATGCGTTTCTCTGAAAGTGATGCAGTCTGTTCCAATACTTCAATTCACTGTGCGAAGTGAATGGAGTGTGGCTTCACTTTCTAAATGCTGTCCTTTCAGAGAAAATTACTTTCCTTTGAAAGTGCCTTAAGCTACTTACAAGCATTTAACAGAATTTCACATGCTTTTCTCTGAAAGAGAAGCAGTCTGTTCCAACACTTCAATTCACTGTGTGAAGTGAATGGAGTGTTGCTTCACTTTCTAAATGCTGTCCTTTCAGAGAAAATCACTTTCCTTTGAAAGTGCCTTAATCTACTTACAAGCATTTAACAGAAATTCACATGCGTTTCTCTGAAAGTGATGCAGTCTGTTCCAACACTTCAATTCACTGTGCGAAGTGAATGGAGTGTGGTTTCACTTTCTAAATGCAGTCTTTTCAGAGAAAATCACTTTCCTATGAAAGAGCCTTAAGCTACTTACAAGCATTCACAAAAAACTCACATCCGTATCTCTGAAAGGGAAGTAGTGTGTTCCAACACTTCAATTCACTGTGCGTAGTGAATGGAATGTTGCTTCACTTTCTAAATGCTGTCCTTTCAGAGAAAATCACTTTCCTTTGAAAGTGCCTTAAGCTACCTACAAGCATTTAACAGAAATTCACATGCGTTTCTCTGAAAGAGAAGCAGTCTGTTCCAACACTTCAATTCACTGTGTGAAGTGAATGGAGTGTTGCATCACTTTCTAAATGCTGTCCTTTCAGAGAAAATCACTTTCCTTTGAAAGGGCCTTAAGCTACTTACAAGCATTCACAAGAAACTCACATGCATTTTTCTGAAAGAGCAGCAGTGTGTTCGAACACTTCAATTCACTGTGCGAAGTGAATGGTGTGTTGCTTCAATTTCTAAATGCTCTCCTTTTAGAGAAAGTCACTCTCTTTTGAAACTGCCTTAAGCTACTTACAAGCATTCACAAGAAACCCACATCTGTTTCTCTGAAAGAGATGCAGTCTGTTCCAACACTTCAAATCACTGTGCGAAGTGAATGGAGTGTGGCTTCACTTTCTAAATGCTGTCCTTTCAGAGATAATCACTCTCCTTAGAAAGTGCCTTAAGCTACTTACAAGCATTTAACAGAAATTCACATGCTTTTCTCTGAAAGAGAAGCAGTCTATTCCAACACTTCAATTCACTGTGCGAAGTGAATGGAGTGTTGCTTCACTTTCTAAATGCTGTCCTTTCAGAGAAAATCACTTTCCTTTGAAAATGCCTTAAGCTACATACAAGCATTCAACAGAAATTCACATGCGTTTCTCTGAAAGAGAAGCAGTCTGTTCCAACACTTCAATTCACTGTGCGAAGTGAATGGAGTGTTGCTTCACTTTCTAAATGCTGTCCTTTCAGAGAAAATCACTTTCATATGAAAGTGCCTTAAGCTACTTACAAGCATTCACAAAAAACTCACATCCGTTTCTCTGAAAGAGAAGTAGTGTGTTCCAACACTTCAATTCACTGTGCATAGTGAATGGAGTGTTGCTTCACTTTCTAAATGCTGTCCTTTCAGAGAAAATCACTTTCCTTTGAAAGGGCCTTAAGCTACTTACAAGCATTCACAAGAAACTCACATGCATTTTTCTGAAAGAGCAGCAGTCTGTTCCAACACTTCAATTCACTGTGCGAAGTGAATGGTGTGTTGCTTCACTTTCTAAATGCTCTCCTTTCAGAGAAAATCACTCTTTTTTGAAACTGCCTTAAGCTACTTACAAGCATTCACAAGAAATTCACATCTGTTTCTCTGAAAGAGAAGCAGTCTGTTCCAACACTTCATTTCACTGTGCGAAGTGAATGGAGTGTGGCTTCACTTTCTAAATGCTGTCCTTTCAGAGAAAATCACTTTCCTTTGAAAGTGCCTTAAGCTACTTACAAGCATTTAACAGAAATTCACATGCGTTTCTCTGAAAGTGATGCAGTCTGTTCCAACACTTCATTTCACTGTGCGAAGTGAATGGAGTGTGGCTTCACTTTCTAAATGCTGTCCTTTCAGAGAAAATCACTATCCTTTGAAAGTGCCTTAAGCTACTTACAAGCATTTAACAGAAACTCACATGCCTTTCTCTGAAAGAGAAGCAGTCTGTTCCAACACTTCAATTCACTGTGCGAAGTGACTGGAGTGTTGCTTCACTTTCTAAATGCTGTCCTTTCAGAGAAAATCACTTTCCTTTGAAAGGGCCTTAAGCTACTTACAAGCATTCACAAGAAACTCACATGCATTTTTCTGAAAGAGCAGCAGTCTTTTCAAACACTTCAATTCACTGTGCGAAGTGAATGGTGTGTTGCTTCACTTTCTAAATGCTCTCCTTTCAGAGAAAATCACTCTTTTTTGAAACTGCCTTAAGCTACTTACAAGCATTCACAAGAAACTCACATCTGTTTCTCTGAAAGAGAAGCAGTCTGTTCCAACACTTCAATTCACTGTGCGAAGTGAATGCAGTGTTGCTTCACTTTCTAAATGCTGTCCTTTCAGAGAAAATCACTTTCCTTTGAAAGTGCCTTAGGCTACTTACAAGCATTTAACAGAAATTCACATGCGTTTCTCTGAAAGTGATGCAGTCTGTTCCAATACTTCAATTCACTGTGCGAAGTGAATGGAGTGTGGCTTCACTTTCTAAATGCTGTCCTTTCAGAGAAAATTACTTTCCTTTGAACGTGCCTTAAGCTACTTACAAGCATTTAACAGAAATTCACATGCTCTTCTCTGAAAGAGAAGCAGTCTGTTCCAACACTTCAATTCACTGTCCGAAGTGAATGGAGTGTTGCTTCACTTTCTAAATGCTGTCCTTTCAGAGAAAATCACTTTCCTTTGAAAGTGCCTTAATCTACTTACAAGCATTTAACAGAAATTCACATGCGTTTCTCTGAAAGTGATGCAGTCTGTTCCAACACTTCAATTCACTGTGCGAAGTGAATGGAGTGTGGCTTCACTTTCTAAATGCAGTCATTTCAGAGAAAATCACTTTCCTTTGAAAGAGCCTTAAGCTACTTACAAGCATTCACAAAAAACTCACATCCGTATCTCTGAAAGAGAAGTAATCTGTTCCAACACTTCAATTCACTGTGCGTAGTGAATGGAGTGTTGCTTCACTTTATAAATGCTGTCCTTTCAGAGAAAATCACTTTCCTTTGAAAGTGCCTTAAGCTACCTACAAGCATTTAACAGAAATTCACATGCGTTTCTCTGAAAGAGAAGCAGTCTGTTCCAACACTTCAATTCACTGTGTGAAGTGAATGGAGTGTTGCATCACTTTCTAAATGCTGTCCTTTCAGAGAAAATCACTTTCCTTTGAAAGGGCCTTAAGCTACTTACAAGCATTCACACAAACTCACATGCATTTTTCTGAAAGAGCAGCAGTGTCTTCCAACCCTTCATTTCACTGTGCGAAGTGAATGGTGTGTTGCTTCACTTTCTAAATGCTCTCCTTTTAGAGAAAGTCACTCTCTTTTGAAACTGCCTTAAGCTACTTACAAGCATTCACAAGAAACCCACATCTGTTTCTCTGAAAGAGATGCAGTCTGTTCCAACACTTCAATTCACTGTGCGAAGTGAATGGAGTGTGGCTTCACTTTCTAAATGCAGTCTTTTCAGAGAAAATCACTTTCCTTTGAAAGAGCCTTAAGCTACATACAAGCATTCAACAGAAATTCACATGCGTTTCTCTGAAAGAGAAGCAGTCTGTTCCAACACTTCAATTCACTGTGCGAAGTGAATGGAGTGTTCCTTCACTTTCTAAATGCTGTCGTTTCAGAGAAAATCACTTTCCTTTGAACGTGCCTTAAGCTACTTACAAGCATTTAACAGAAATTCACATGCATTTCTCTGAAAGTGATGCAGTCTGTTCCAACACTTCAATTCACTGTGCGAAGAGAATGGAGTGTGGCTTCACTTTCTAAATGCTGTCATTTCAGAGAAAATCACTTTCCTTTTAAAGTGCCTTAAGCTACTTACAAGCATTCACAAAAAACTCACATCCGTTTCTCTGAAAGAAAAGTAGTCTGTTCCAACACTTCAATTCACTGTGCGTAGTGAATGGAGTGTTGCTTCACTTTCTAAATGCTGTCCTTTCAGAGAAAATCACTTTCCTTTGAAAGGGCCTTAAGCTACTTACAAGCATTCACAAGAAACTCACATGCATTTTTCTGAAAGAGCAGCAGTGTGTTCCAACACTTCAATTCACTGTGCGAAGTGAATGGTGTGTTGCTTCACTTTCTAAATGCTCTCCTTTTAGAGAAAGTCACTCTCTTTAGAAACTGCCTTAAGCTACTTACAAGCATTCACAAGAAACCCACATCTGTTTCTCTGAAAGAAAAGCAGTCTTTTCCAACACTTCAATTCACTGTGCGAAGTGAATGGAGTGTGGCTTCACTTTCTAAATGCTGTCCTTTCAGAGAAAATCACTCTCCTTTGAAAGTGCCTTAAGCTACTTACAAGCATTTAACAGAAATTCACATGCTTTTCTCTGAAAGAGAAGCAGTCTATTCCAACACTTCAATTCACTGTGCGAAGTGAATGGAGTGTTGCTTCACTTTCTAAATGCTGTCCTTTCAGAGAAAATCACTTTCCTTTGAAAATGCCTTAAGCTACATACAAGCATTCAACAGAAATTCACATGCGTTTCTCTGAAAGAGAAGCAGTCTGTTCCAACACTTCAATTCACTGTGTGAAGTGAATGGAGTGTTGCTTCACTTTCTAAATGCTGTCCTTTCAGAGAAAATCACTTTCCTTTGAAAGTGCCTTAAGCTACTTCCAAGCATTCACAAAAAACTCAAATCCGTTTCTCTGAAAGAGAAGTAGTCTGTTCCAACACTTCAATTCACTGTGCATAGTGAATGGAGTGTTGCTTCACTTTCTAAATGCTGTCTTTTCAGAGAAAATCACTTTCCTTTGAAAGGGCCTTAAGCTACTTACAAGCATTCACAAGAAACTCACATGCATTTTTCTGAAAGAGCAGCAGTCTGTTCCAACATTTCAATTCACTGTGCGAAGTGAATGGTGTGTTGCTTCACTTTCTAAATGCTCTCCTTTCAGAGAAAATCACTCTTTTTTGAAACTGCCTTAAGCTACTTACAAGCATTCACAAGAAACTCACATCTGTTTCTCTGAAAGAGAAGCAGTCTGTTCCAACACTTCAATTCACTGTGCGAAGTGAATGCAGTGTTGCTTCACTTTCTAAATGCTGTCTTTCAGAGAAAATCACTTTCCTTTGAAAGTGCCTTAGGCTACTTACAAGCATTTAACAAAAATTCACATGCGTTTCTCTGAAAGTGATGCAGTCTGTTCCAATACTTCAATTCATTGTGCGAAGTGAATGGAGAGTGGCTTCACTTTCTAAATGCTGTCCTTTCTGAGAAAATTACTTTCCTTTGAAAGTGCCTTAAGCTACTTACAAGCATTTAATAGAATTTCACATGCTTTTCTCTGAAAGAGAAGCAGTCTGTTCCAACACTTCAATTCACTGTGTGAAGTGAATGGAGTGTTGCTTCACTTTCTAAATGCTGTCCTTTCAGAGAAAATCACTTTCCTTTGAAAGTGCCTTAATCTACTTACAAGCATTTAACAGAAATTCACATGCGTTTCTCTGAAAGTGATGCAGTCTGTTCCAACACTTCAATTCACTGTGCGAAGTGAATGAAGTGTGGTTTCACTTTCTAAATGCAGTCTTTTCAGAGAAAATCACTTTCCTGTGAAAGAGCCTTAAGCTACTTCCAAGCATTCAAAAAAAACTCACATCCGTATCTCTGAAAGAGAAGTAGTCTGTTCCAACACTTCAATTCACTGTGCGTAGTGAATGGAGTGTTGCTTCACTCTATAAATGCTGTCCTTTCAGAGAAAATCACTTTCCTTTGAAAGTGCCTTAAGCTACCTACAAGCATTTAACAGAAATTCACATGCGTTTCTCTGAAAGAGAAGCAGTCTGTTCCAACACTTCAATTCACTGTGTGAAGTGAATGGAGTGTTTCTTCACTTTCTAAATGCTGTCCTTTCAGAGAAAATCACATTCCTTTGAAAGTGCCTTAAGCTACTTACAAGCATTTAACAGAAATTCACATGCGTATCTCTGAAAGAGAAGCAGTCTGTTCCAACACTTCAATTCACTGTGCGAAGTGAATGGAGTGTTGCTTCACTTTCTAAATGCTGTCCTTTCAGAGAAAATCACTTTTCTTTGAAAGGGCCTTAAGCTACTTACAAGCATTCACCAAAAACTCACATCCGTTTCTCTGAAAGAGAAGTAGTCTGTTCCAACACTTCAATTCACTGTGCGTAGTGAATGGAGTGTTGTTTCACTTTCTAAATGCTGTCCTTTCAGAGAAAATTACTTTCCTTTGAAAGTGCCTTAAGCTACATACAAGCATTCAACAGAAATTCACATGCGTTTCTCTGAAAGAGAAGCAGTCTGTTCCAACACTTCAATTCACTGTGCGAAGTGAATGGAGTGTTCCTTCACTTTCTAAATGCTGTCGTTTCAGAGAAAATCACTTTCCTTTGAACGTGCCTTAAGCTACTTACAAGCATTTAACAGAAATTCACATGCATTTCTCTGAAAGTGATGCAGTCTGTTCCAACACTTCAATTCACTGTGCGAAGAGAATGGAGTGTGGCTTCACTTTCTAAATGCTGTCATTTCAGAGAAAATCACTTTCCTTTTAAAGTACCTTAAGCTACTTACAAGCATTCACAAAAAACTCACATCCGTTTCTCTGAAAGAAAAGTAGTCTGTTCCAACACTTCAATTCACTGTGCGTAGTGAATGGAGTGTTGCTTCACTTTCTAAATGCTGTCCTTTCAGAGAAAATCACTTTCCTTTGAAAGTGCCTTAAGCTACCTACAAGCATTTAACAGAAATTCACATGCGTTTCTCTGAAAGAGAAGCAGTCTGTTCCAACACTTCAATTCACTGTGCGAAGTGAATGGAGTGTTCCTTCACTTTCTAAATGCTGTCCTTTCAGAGAAAATCACTTTCATATGAAAGTGCCTTAAGCTACTTACAAGCATTCACAAAAAACTCACATCCGTTTCTCTGAAAGAGAAGTAGTGTGTTCCAACACTTCAATTCACTGTGCGTAGTGAATGGAGTGTTGCTTCACTTTCTAAATGCTGTCCTTTCAGAGAAAATCACTTTCCTTTGAAAGGGCCTTAAGCTACTTACAAGCATTCACAAGAAACTCACATGCATTTTTCTGAAAGAGCAGCAGTGTGTTCCAACACTTCAATTCACTCTGCGAAGTGAATGGTGTGTTGCTTCACTTTCTAAATGCTCTCCTTTTAGAGAAAGTCACTCTCTTTTGAAACTGCCTTAAGCTACTTACAAGCATTCACAAGAAACCCACATCTGTTTCTCGGAAAGAGATGCAGTCTGTTCCAACACTTCAATTCACTGTGCGAAGTGAATGGAGTGTGGCTTCACTTTCTAAATGCTGTCCTTTCAGAGAAAATCACTCTCCTTTGAAAGTGCCTTAAGCTACTTACAAGCATTTAACAGAAATTCACATGCTTTTCTCTGAAAGAGAAGCAGTCTATTCCAACACTTCAATTCACTGTGCGAAGTGAATGGAGTGTTGCTTCACTTTCTAAATGCTGTCCTTTCAGAGAAAATCACTTTCCTTTGAACATGCCTTAAGCTACATACAAGCATTCAACAGAAATTCACATGCGTTTCTCTGAAAGAGAAGCAGTCTGTTCCAACACTTCAATTCACTGTGCGAAGTGAATGGAATGTTGCTTCACTTTCTAAATGCTGTCCTTTCAGAGAAAATCACTTTCCTTTGAAAGTGCCTTAAGCTACTTCCAAGCATTCACAAAAAACTCAAATCCGTTTCTCTGAAAAAGAAGTAGTCTGTTCCAACACTTCAATTCACTGTGCATAGTGAATGGAGTGTTGCTTCACTTTCTAAATGCTGTCTTTTCAGAGAAAATCACTTTCCTTTGAAAGGGCCTTAAGCTACTTACAAGCATTCACAAGAAACTCACATGCATTTTTCTGAAAGAGCAGCAGTCTGTTCCAGCATTTCAATTCACTGTGCGAAGTGAATGGTGTGTTGCTTCACTTTCTAAATGCTCTCCTTTCAGAGAAAATCACTCTTTTTTGAAACTGCCTTAAGCTACTTACAAGCATTCACAAGAAACTCACATCTGTTTCTCTGAAAGAGAAGCAGTCTGTTCCAACACTTCAATTCACTGTGCGAAGTGAATGCAGTGTTGCTTCACTTTCTAAATGCTGTCCTTTCAGAGAAAATCACTTTCCTTTGAAAGTGCCTTAGGCTACTTACAAGCATTTAACAAAAATTCACATGCGTTTCTCTGAAAGTGATGCAGTCTGTTCCAATACTTCAATTCACTGTGCGAACGAATGGAGTGTGGCTTCACTTTCTAAATGCTGTCCTTTCAGAGAAAATTACTTTCCCTTGAAAGTGCCTTAAGCTACTTACAAGCATTTAACAGAATTTCACATGCTTTTCTCTGAAAGAGAAGCAGTCTGTTCCAACACTTCAATTCACTGTGTGAAGTGAATGGAGTGTTGCTTCACTTTCTAAATGCTGTCCTTTCAGAGAAAATCACTTTCCTTTGAAAGTGCCTTAATCTACTTACAAGCATTTAACAGAAATTCACATGCGTTTCTCTGAAAGTGATGCAGTCTGTTCCAACACTTCAATTCACTGTGCGAAGTGAATGGAGTGTGGTTTCACTTTCTAAATGCAGTCTTTTCAGAGAAAATCACTTTCCTATGAAAGAGCCTTAAGCTACTTACAAGCATTCACAAAAAACTCACATCCGTATCTCTGAAAGAGAAGTAGTCTGTTCCAACACTTCAATTCACTGTGCGTAGTGAATGGAGTGTTGCTTCACTCTATAAATGCTGTCCTTTCAGAGAAAATCACTTTCCTTTGAAAGTGCCTTAAAGTACCTACAAGCATTTAACAGAAATTCACATGCGTTTCTTTGAAAGAGAAGCAGTCTGTTCCAACAATTCAATTCACGGTGTGAAGTGAATGGAGTGTTGCATCACTTTCTAAATGCTGTCCTTTCAGAGAAAATCACTTTCCTTTGAAAGGGCCTTAAGCTACTTACAAGCATTCACAAGAAACTCACATGCATTTTTCTGAAAGAGCAGCAGTGTGTTCCAACACTTCAATTCACTGTGCGAAGTGAATGGTGTGTTGCTTCACTTTCTAAATGCTCTCCTTTTAGAGAAAGTCACTCTCTTTTGAAACTGCCTTAAGCTACTTACAAGCATTCACAAGAAACCCACATCTGTTTCTCTGAAAGAGATGCAGTCTGTTCCAACACTTCAAATCACTGTGCGAAGTGAATGGAGTGTGGCTTCACTTTCTAAATGCTGTCCTTTCAGAGATAATCACTCTCCTTTGAAAGTGCCTTAAGCTACTTACAAGCATTTAACAGAAATTCACATGCTTTTCTCTGAAAGAGAAGCAGTCTATTCCAACACTTCAATTCACTGTGCGAAGTGAATGGAGTGTTGCTTCACTTTCTAAATGCTGTCCTTTCAGAGAAAATCACTTTCCTTTGAAAATGCCTTAAGCTACATACAAGCATTCAACAGAAATTCACATGCGTTTCTCTGAAAGAGAAGCAGTCTGTTCCAACACTTCAATTCACTGTGCGAAGTGAATGGAGTGTTGCTTCACTTTCTAAATGCTGTCCTTTCAGAGAAAATCACTTTCCTTTGAAAGTGCCTTAAGCTACTTCCAAGCATTCACAAAAACCTCACATCCGTTTCTCTGAAAGAGACGTAGTCTGTTCCAACACTTCAATTCACTGTGCGTAGTGAATGGAGTGTTGCTTCACTTTCTAAATGCTGTCCTTTCAGAGAAAATCACTTTCCTTTGAAAGGGCCTTAAGCTACTTACAAGCATTCACAAGAAACTCACATGCATTTTTCTGAAAGAGCAGCAGTCTGTTCCAACACTTCAATTCACTGTGCGAAGTGAATGGTGTGTTGCTTCACTTTCTAAATGCTCTCCTTTTAGAGAAAATCACTCTTTTTTGAAACTGCCTTAAGCTACTGACAAGCATTCACAAGAAATTCACATCTGTTTCTCTGAAAGAGAAGCAGTCTGTTCCAACACTTCAATTCACTGTGCGAAGTGAATGGAGTGTTGCTTCACTTTCTAAATGCTGTCCTTTCAGAGAAAATCACTTTCCTTTGAAAGTGCCTTAAGCTACTTACAAGCATTTAACAGAAATTCACATGCGTTTCTCTGAAAGTGATGCAGTCTGTTCCAACACTTCATTTCACTGTGCGAAGTGAATGGAGTGTGGCTTCACTTTCTAAATGCTGTCCTTTCAGAGAAAATCACTATCCTTTGAAAGTGCCTTAAGCTACTTACAAGCATTTAATAGAAACTCACATGCTTTTCTCTGAAAGAGAAGCAGTCTGTTCCAACACTTCAATTCACTGTGCGAAGTGACTGGAGTGTTGCTTCACTTTCTAAATGCTGTCCTTTCAGAGAAAATCACTTTCCTTTGAAAATGCCTTAAGCTACATACAAGCATTCAACAGAAATTCACATGCGTTTCTCTGAAAGAGAAGCAGTCTGTTCCAACACTTCAATTCACTGTGCGAAGTGAATGGAGTGTTGCTTCACTTTCTAAATGCTGTCCTTTCAGAGAAAATCACTTTCCTTTGAAAGTGCCTTAAGCTACTTCCAAGCATTCACAAAAAACTCACATCCGTTTCTCTGAAAGAGACGTAGTCTGTTCCAACACTTCAATTCACTGTGCGTAGTGAATGGAGTGTTGCTTCACTTTCTAAATGCTGTCCTTTCAGAGAAAATCACTTTCCTTTGAAAGGGCCTTAAGCTACTTACAAGCATTCACAAGAAACTCACATGCATTTTTCTGAAAGAGCAGCAGTCTGTTCCAACACTTCAATTCACTGTGCGAAGTGAATGGTGTGTTGCTTCACTTTCTAAATACTCTCCTTTTAGAGAAAATCACTTTTTTTTGAAACTGCCTTAAGCTACTTACAAGCATTCACAAGAAATTCACATCTGTTTCTCTGAAAGAGAAGCAGTCTGTTCCAACACTTCAATTCACTGTGCGAAGTGAATGGAGTGTTGCTTCACTTTCTAAATGCTGTCCTTTCAGAGAAAATCACTTTCCTTTGAAAGTGCCTTAAGCTACTTACAAGCATTTAACAGAAATTCACATGCGTTTCTCTGAAAGTGATGCAGTCTGTTCCAACACTTCATTTCACTGTGCGAAGTGAATGGAGTGTGGCTTCACTTTCTAAATGCTGTCCTTTCAGAGAAAATCACTATCCTTTGAAAGTGCCTTAAGCTACTTACAAGCATTTAACAGAAACTCACATGCTTTTCTCTGAAAGAGAAGCAGTCTGTTCCAACACTTCAATTCACTGTGCTAAGTGACTGGAGTGTTTCTTCACTTTCTAAATGCTGTCCTTTCAGAGAAAATCACTTTCCTTTGAAAATGCCTTAAGCTACATAAAAGCATTCAACAGAAATTCACATGCGTTTCTCTAAAAGAGAAGCAGTCTGTTCCAACACTTCAATTCACTGTGCGAAGTGAATGGAGTGTTGCTTCACTTTCTAAATGCTGTCCTTTCAGAGAAAATCACTTTCCTTTGAAAGTGCCTTAAGCTACTTCCAAGCATTCACAAAAAACTCACATCCGTTTCTCTGAAAGTGAAGTAGTCTGTTCCAACACTTCAATTCACTGTACGTAGTGAATGGAGTATTGCTTCACTTTCTAAATGCTCTCCTTTCAGAGAAAATCACTTTCCTTTGAAAGGGCCTTAAGCTACTTACAAGCATTAACAAGAAACTCACATGCATTTTTCTGAAAGAGAAGCAGTCTGTTCCAACATTTCAATTCACTGTGCGAAGTGAATGGAGTGTTGCTTCACTTTCTAAATGCTGTCCTTTCAGAGAAAATTACTTTCCTTTGAAAGTGCCTTAAGCTACATACAAGCATTTAACAGAAATTCACATGCTTTTCTCTGAAAGAGAAGCAGTCTGTTCCAACATTCAATTCACTGTGCGAAGTGAATGGAGTGTTGCTTCACTTTCTAAATGCTGTCCTTTCAGAGAAAATCACTTTCCTTTGAAAGTGCCTTAAGCTACTTACAAGCATTTAACAGAAATTCACATGCATTTCTCTGAAAGTGATGCAGTCTGTTCCAACACTTCAATTCACTGTGCGAAGTGAATGGAGTGTGGCTTCACTTTCTAAATGCTGTCATTTCAGAGAAAATCACTCTTTTTTGAAACTGCCTTAAGCTACTTACAAGCATTCACAAGAAACTCACATCTGTTTCTCTGAAAGAGAAGCAGTCTGTTCCAACACTTCAATTCACTGTGCGAAGTGAATGCAGTGTTGCTTCACTTTCTAAATGCTGTCCTTTCAGAGAAAATCACTTTCTTTGAAAGTGCCTTAGGCTACTTACAAGCATTTAACAGAAATTCACATGCGTTTCTCTGAAAGTGATGCAGTCTGTTCCAATACTTCAATTCACTGTGCGAAGTGAATGGAGTGTGGCTTCACTTTCTAAATGCTGTCCTTTCAGAGAAAATTACTTTCCTTTGAAAGTGCCTTAAGCTACTTACAAGCATTTAACAGAATTTCACATGCTTTTCTCTGAAAGAGAAGCAGTCTGTTCCAACACTTCAATTCACTGTGTGAAGTGAATGGAGTGTTGCTTCACTTTCTAAATGCTGTCCTTTCAGAGAAAATCACTTTCCTTTGAAAGTGCCTTAATCTACTTACAAGCATTTAACAGAAATTCACATGCGTTTCTCTGAAAGTGATGCAGTCTGTTCCAACACTTCAATTCACTGTGCGAAGTGAATGGAGTGTGGTTTCACTTTCTAAATGCAGTCTTTTCAGAGAAAATCACTTTCCTATGAAAGAGCCTTAAGCTACTTACAAGCATTCACAAAAAACTCACATCCGTATCTCTGAAAGGGAAGTAGTGTGTTCCAACACTTCAATTCACTGTGCGTAGTGAATGGAATGTTGCTTCACTTTCTAAATGCTGTCCTTTCAGAGAAAATCACTTTCCTTTGAAAGTGCCTTAAGCTACCTACAAGCATTTAACAGAAATTCACATGCGTTTCTCTGAAAGAGAAGCAGTCTGTTCCAACACTTCAATTCACTGTGTGAAGTGAATGGAGTGTTGCATCACTTTCTAAATGCTGTCCTTTCAGAGAAAATCACTTTCCTTTGAAAGGGCCTTAAGCTACTTACAAGCATTCACAAGAAACTCACATGCATTTTTCTGAAAGAGCAGCAGTGTGTTCGAACACTTCAATTCACTGTGCGAAGTGAATGGTGTGTTGCTTCAATTTCTAAATGCTCTCCTTTTAGAGAAAGTCACTCTCTTTTGAAACTGCCTTAAGCTACTTACAAGCATTCACAAGAAACCCACATCTGTTTCTCTGAAAGAGATGCAGTCTGTTCCAACACTTCAAATCACTGTGCGAAGTGAATGGAGTGTGGCTTCACTTTCTAAATGCTGTCCTTTCAGAGATAATCACTCTCCTTAGAAAGTGCCTTAAGCTACTTACAAGCATTTAACAGAAATTCACATGCTTTTCTCTGAAAGAGAAGCAGTCTATTCCAACACTTCAATTCACTGTGCGAAGTGAATGGAGTGTTGCTTCACTTTCTAAATGCTGTCCTTTCAGAGAAAATCACTTTCCTTTGAAAATGCCTTAAGCTACATACAAGCATTCAACAGAAATTCACATGCGTTTCTCTGAAAGAGAAGCAGTCTGTTCCAACACTTCAATTCACTGTGCGAAGTGAATGGAGTGTTGCTTCACTTTCTAAATGCTGTCCTTTCAGAGAAAATCACTTTCATATGAAAGTGCCTTAAGCTACTTACAAGCATTCACAAAAAACTCACATCCGTTTCTCTGAAAGAGAAGTAGTGTGTTCCAACACTTCAATTCACTGTGCATAGTGAATGGAGTGTTGCTTCACTTTCTAAATGCTGTCCTTTCAGAGAAAATCACTTTCCTTTGAAAGGGCCTTAAGCTACTTACAAGCATTCACAAGAAACTCACATGCATTTTTCTGAAAGAGCAGCAGTCTGTTCCAACACTTCAATTCACTGTGCGAAGTGAATGGTGTGTTGCTTCACTTTCTAAATGCTCTCCTTTCAGAGAAAATCACTCTTTTTTGAAACTGCCTTAAGCTACTTACAAGCATTCACAAGAAATTCACATCTGTTTCTCTGAAAGAGAAGCAGTCTGTTCCAACACTTCATTTCACTGTGCGAAGTGAATGGAGTGTGGCTTCACTTTCTAAATGCTGTCCTTTCAGAGAAAATCACTTTCCTTTGAAAGTGCCTTAAGCTACTTACAAGCATTTAACAGAAATTCACATGCGTTTCTCTGAAAGTGATGCAGTCTGTTCCAACACTTCATTTCACTGTGCGAAGTGAATGGAGTGTGGCTTCACTTTCTAAATGCTGTCCTTTCAGAGAAAATCACTATCCTTTGAAAGTGCCTTAAGCTACTTACAAGCATTTAACAGAAACTCACATGCCTTTCTCTGAAAGAGAAGCAGTCTGTTCCAACACTTCAATTCACTGTGCGAAGTGACTGGAGTGTTGCTTCACTTTCTAAATGCTGTCCTTTCAGAGAAAATCACTTTCCTTTGAAAGGGCCTTAAGCTACTTACAAGCATTCACAAGAAACTCACATGCATTTTTCTGAAAGAGCAGCAGTCTTTTCAAACACTTCAATTCACTGTGCGAAGTGAATGGTGTGTTGCTTCACTTTCTAAATGCTCTCCTTTCAGAGAAAATCACTCTTTTTTGAAACTGCCTTAAGCTACTTACAAGCATTCACAAGAAACTCACATCTGTTTCTCTGAAAGAGAAGCAGTCTGTTCCAACACTTCAATTCACTGTGCGAAGTGAATGCAGTGTTGCTTCACTTTCTAAATGCTGTCCTTTCAGAGAAAATCACTTTCCTTTGAAAGTGCCTTAGGCTACTTACAAGCATTTAACAGAAATTCACATGCGTTTCTCTGAAAGTGATGCAGTCTGTTCCAATACTTCAATTCACTGTGCGAAGTGAATGGAGTGTGGCTTCACTTTCTAAATGCTGTCCTTTCAGAGAAAATTACTTTCCTTTGAACGTGCCTTAAGCTACTTACAAGCATTTAACAGAAATTCACATGCTCTTCTCTGAAAGAGAAGCAGTCTGTTCCAACACTTCAATTCACTGTCCGAAGTGAATGGAGTGTTGCTTCACTTTCTAAATGCTGTCCTTTCAGAGAAAATCACTTTCCTTTGAAAGTGCCTTAATCTACTTACAAGCATTTAACAGAAATTCACATGCGTTTCTCTGAAAGTGATGCAGTCTGTTCCAACACTTCAATTCACTGTGCGAAGTGAATGGAGTGTGGCTTCACTTTCTAAATGCAGTCATTTCAGAGAAAATCACTTTCCTTTGAAAGAGCCTTAAGCTACTTACAAGCATTCACAAAAAACTCACATCCGTATCTCTGAAAGAGAAGTAATCTGTTCCAACACTTCAATTCACTGTGCGTAGTGAATGGAGTGTTGCTTCACTTTATAAATGCTGTCCTTTCAGAGAAAATCACTTTCCTTTGAAAGTGCCTTAAGCTACCTACAAGCATTTAACAGAAATTCACATGCGTTTCTCTGAAAGAGAAGCAGTCTGTTCCAACACTTCAATTCACTGTGTGAAGTGAATGGAGTGTTGCATCACTTTCTAAATGCTGTCCTTTCAGAGAAAATCACTTTCCTTTGAAAGGGCCTTAAGCTACTTACAAGCATTCACACAAACTCACATGCATTTTTCTGAAAGAGCAGCAGTGTCTTCCAACCCTTCATTTCACTGTGCGAAGTGAATGGTGTGTTGCTTCACTTTCTAAATGCTCTCCTTTTAGAGAAAGTCACTCTCTTTTGAAACTGCCTTAAGCTACTTACAAGCATTCACAAGAAACCCACATCTGTTTCTCTGAAAGAGATGCAGTCTGTTCCAACACTTCAATTCACTGTGGGAAGTGAATGGAGTGTGGCTTCACTTTCTAAATGCTGTCCTTTCAGAGAAAATCACTCTCCTTTGAAAGTGACTTAAGCTACTTACAAGCATTTAACAGTAATTCACATGCTTTTCTCTGAAAGAGAAGCAGTCTATTCCAACACTTCAATTCACTTTGCGAAGTGAATGGAGTGTTGCTTCACTTTCTAAATGCTGTCCTTTCAGAGAAAATCACTTTCCTTTGAAAATGCCTTAAGCTACATACAAGCATTCAACAGAAATTCACATGCGTTTCTCTGAAAGAGAAGCAGTCTGTTCCAACACTTCAATTCACTGTGCGAAGTGATTGGAGTGTTGCTTCACTTTCTAAATGCTGTCCTTTCAGAGAAAATCACTTTCCTTTGAAAGTGCCTTAAGCTACTTCCAAGCATTCACAAAAAACTCAAATCCGTTTCTGTGAAAGAGAAGTAGTCTGTTCCAACACTTCAATTCACTGTGCATAGTGAATGGAGTGTTGCTTCACTTTCTAAATGCTGTCCTTTCAGAGAAAATCACTTTCCTTTGAAAGGGCCTTAAGCTACTTACAAGCATTCACAAGAAACTCACATGCATTTTTCTGAAAGAGCAGCAGTCTGTTCAAACACTTCAATTCACTGTGCGAAGTGAATGGTGTGTTGCTTCACTTTCTAAATGCTCTCCTTTCAGAGAAAATCACTCTTTTTTGAAACTGCCTTAAGCTACTTACAAGGATTCACAAGAAACTCACATCTGTTTCTCTGAAAGAGAAGCAGTCTGTTCCAACACTTCAATTCACTGTGCGAAGTGAATGCAGTGTTGCTTCACTTTCTAAATGCTGTCCTTTCAGAGAAAATCACTTTCCTTTGAAAGTGCCTTAGGCTACTTACAAGCATTTAACAGAAATTCAAATGCGTTTCTCTGAAAGTGATGCAGTCTGTTCCAATACTTCAATTCACTGTGCGAAGTGAATGGAGTGTGGCTTCACTTTCTAAATGTTGTCCTTTCAGAGAAAATTACTTTCCTTTGAAAGTGCCTTAAGCTACTTACAAGCATTTAACAGAAATTCACATGCTTTTCTCTGAAAGAGAAGCAGTCTGTTCCAACACTTCAATTCACTGTGCGAAGTGAATGGAGTGTTGCTTCACTTTCTAAATGCTGTCCTTTCAGAGAAAATCACTTTCCTTTGAAAGTGCCTTAATCTACTTACAAGCATTTAACAGAAATTCACATGCGTTTCTCTGAAAGTGATGCAGTCTGTTCCAACACTTCAATTCACTGTGCGAAGTGAATGGAGTGTGGCTTCACTTTCTAAATGCAGTCTTTTCAGAGAAAATCACTTTCCTTTGAAAGAGCCTTAAGCTACTTACAAGCATTCACAAAAAACTCACATCCGTATCTCTGAAAGAGAAGTAGTCTGTTCCAACACTTCAATTCACTGTGCGTAGTGAATGGAGTGTTGCTTCACTTTATAAATGCTGTCCTTTCAGAGAAAATCACTTTCCTTTGAAAGTGCCTTAAGCTACCTACAAGCATTTAACAGAAATTCACATGCGTTTCTCTGAAAGAGAAGCAGTCTGTTCCATCACTTCAATTCACTGTGTGAAGTGAATGGAGTGTTGCATCACTTTCTAAAAGCTGTCCTTTCAGAGAAAATCACTTTCCTTTGAAAGGGCCTTAAGCTACTTACAAGCATTCACAACAAACTCACATGCATTTTTCTGAAAGAGCAGCAGTGTGTTCCAACACTTCAATTCACTGTGCGAAGTGAATGGTGTGTTGCTTCACTTTCTAAATGCTCTCCTTTTAGAGAAAGTCACTCTTTTTTGAAACTGCCTTAAGCTACTTACAAGCATTCACAAGAAACCCACATCTGTTTCTCTGAAAGAGATGCAGTCTGTTCCAACACTTCAATTCACTGTGCGAAGTGAATGGAGTGTTGCCTCACTTTCAAAATGCTGTCCTTTCAGAGAAAATCACTTTCCTTTGAAAGTGCCTTAAGCTACTTCCAAGCATTCACAAAAAACTCACATCCGTTTCTCTGAAAGTGAAGTAGTCTGTTCCAACACTTCAATTCACTGTACGTAGTGAATGGAGTGTTGCTTCACTTTCTAAATGCTCTCCTTTCAGAGAAAATCACTTTCCTTTGAAAGGGCCTTAAGCTACTTACAAGCATTAACAAGAAACTCACATGCATTTTTCTGAAAGAGCAGCAGTCTGTTCCAACATTTCAATTCACTGTGCGAAGTGAATGGAGTGTTGCTTCACTTTCTAAATGCTGTCCTTTCAGAGAAAATTACTTTCCTTTGAAAGTGCCTTAAGCTACATACAAGCATTTAACAGAAATTCACATGCTTTTCTCTGAAAGAGAAGCAGTCTGTTCCAACATTCAATTCACTGTGCGAAGTGAATGGAGTGTTGCTTCACTTTCTAAATGCTGTCATTTCAGAGAAAATCACTTTCCTATGAAAGTGCCTTAAGCTACATACAAGCATTCAACAGAAATTCACATGCGTTTCTCTGAAAGAGAAGCAGTCTGTTCCAACACTTCAATTCACTGTGCGAAGTGAATGGAGTGTTGCTTCACTTTCTAAATGCTGTCCTTTCAGAGAAAATCACTTTCCTTTGAAAGTGCCTTAAGCTACTTCCATGCATTCACAAAAAACTCAAATCCGTTTCTGTGAAAGAGAAGTAGTCTGTTCCAACACTTCAATTCACTGTGCGTAGTGAATGGAGTGTTGCTTCACTTTCTAAATGCTGTCCTTTCAGAGAAAATCACTTTCCTTTGAAAGGGCCTTAAGCTACTTACAAGCATTCACAAGAAACACACATGCATTTTTCTGAAAGAGCAGCAGTCTGTTCAAACACTTCAATTCACTGTGCGAAGTGAATGGTGTGTTGCTTCACTTTCTAAATGCTCTCCTTTCAGAGAAAATCACTCTTTTTTGAAACTGCCTTAAGCTACTTACAAGCATTCACAAGAAACTCACATCTGTTTCTCTGAAAGAGAAGCAGTCTGTTCCAACACTTCAATTCACTGTGCGAAGTGAATGCAGTGTTGCTTCACTTTCTAAATGCTGTCCTTTCAGAGAAAATCACTTTCCTTTGAAAGTGCCTTAGGCTACTTACAAGCATTTAACAGAAATTCACATGCGTTTCTCTGAAAGTGATGCAGTCTGTTCCAATACTTCAATTCACTGTGCGAAGTGAATGGAGTGTGGCTTCACTTTCTAAATGCTGTCCTTTCAGAGAAAATTACTTTCCTTTGAACGTGCCTTAAGCTACTTACAAGCATTTAACAGAAATTCACATGCTCTTCTCTGAAAGAGAAGCAGTCTGTTCCAACACTTCAATTCACTGTGCGAAGTGAATGGAGTGTTGCTTCACTTTCTAAATGCTGTCCTTTCAGAGAAAATCACTTTCCTTTGAAAGTGCCTTAATCTACTTTCAAGCATTTAACAGAAATTCACATGCGTTTCTCTGAAAGTGATGCAGTTTGTTCCAACACTTCAATTCACTGTGCGAAGTGAATGGAGTGTGGCTTCACTTTCTAAATGCAGTCTTTTCAGAGAAAATCACTTTCCTTTGAAAGAGCCTTAAGCTACTTACAAGCATTCACAAAAAACTCACATCCGTATCTCTGAAAGAGAAGTAGTCTGTTCCAACACTTCAATTCACTGTGCGAAGTGAATGGAGTGTTGCTTCACTTTCTATATGCTGTCTTTTCAGAGAAAATCACTTTCCTTTGAAAGTGCCTTAAGCTACTTACAAGCATTCACAACAAACTCACATGCATTTTTCTGAAAGAGCAGCAGTGTGTTCGAACACTTCAATTCACTGTGCGAAGTGAATGGTGTGTTGCTTCACTTTCTAAATGCTCTCCTTTTAGAGAAAGTCACTCTCTTTTGAAACTGCCTTAAGCTACTTACAAGCATTCACAAGAAACCCACATCTGTTTCTCTGAAAGAGATGCAGTCTGTTCCAACACTTCAATTCACTGTGGGAAGTGAATGGAGTGTGGCTTCACTTTCTAAATGCTGTCCTTTCAGAGAAAATCACTCTCCTTTGAAAGTGCCTTAAGCTACTTACAAGCATTTAACAGTAATTCACATGCTTTTCTCTGAAAGAGAAGCAGTCTATTCCAACACTTCAATTCACTTTGCGAAGTGAATGGAGTGTTGCTTCACTTTCTAAATGCTGTCCTTTCAGAGAAAATCACTTTCCTTTGAAAATGCCTTAAGCTACATACAAGCATTCAACAGAAATACACATGCGTTTCTCTGAAAGAGAAGCAGTCTGTTCCAACACTTCAATTCACTGTGCGAAGTGAATGGAGTGTTGCTTCACTTTCTAAATGCTGTCCTTTCAGAGAAAATCACTTTCCTTTGAAAGTGCCTTAAGCTACTTCCAAGCATTCACAAAAAACTCAAATCCGTTTCTGTGAAAGAGAAGTAGTCTGTTCCAACACTTCAATTCACTGTGCGAAGTGAATGGAGTGTTGCTTCACTTTCTAAATGCTGTCCTTTCAGAGAAAATCACTTTCCTTTGAAAGAGCCTTAAGCTACTTACAAGCATTCACAAAAAACTCACATCCGTATCTCTGAAAGAGAAGTAGTCTGTTCCAACACTTCAATTCACTGTGCGTAGTGAATGGAGTGTTGCTTCACTTCATAAATGCTGTCCTTTCAGAGAAAATCACTTTCCTTTGAAAGTGCCTTAAGCTACCTACAAGCATTTAACAGAAATTCACATGCGTTTCTCTGAAAGAGAAGCAGTCTGTTCCAACACTTCAATCCACTGTGTGATGTGAATGGAGTGTTGCATCACTTTCTAAATGCTGTCCTTTCAGAGAAAATCACTTTCCTTTGAAAGGGCCTTAAGCTACTTACAAGCATTCACAACAAACTCACATGCATTTTTCTGAAAGAGCAGCAGTGTGTTCGAACACTTCAATTCACTGTGCGAAGTGAATGGTGTGTTGCTTCACTTTCTAAATGCTCTCCTTTTAGAGAAAGTCACTCTCTTTTGAAACTGCCTTAAGCTACTTACAAGCATTCACAAGAAACCCACATCTGTTTCTCTGAAAGAGATGCAGTCTGTTCCAACACTTCAATTCACTGTGCGAAGTGAATGCAGTGTTGCTTCACTTTCTAAATGCTGTCCTTTCAGAGAAAATCACTTTCCTTTGAAAGTGCCTTAAGCTACTTCCAAGCATTCAGAAAAAACTCACATCCGTTTCTCTGAAAGTGAAGTAGTCTGTTCCAACACTTCAATTCACTGTACGTAGTGAATGGAGTGTTGCTTCACTTTCTAAATGCTCTCCTTTCAGAGAAAATCACTTTCCTTTGAAAGGGCCTTAAGCTACTTACAAGCATTAACAAGAAACTCACATGCATTTTTCTGAAAGAGCAGCAGTCTGTTCCAACATTTCAATTCACTGTGCGAAGTGAATGGAGTGTTGCTTCACTTTCTAAATGCTGTCCTTTCAGAGAAAATTACTTTCCTTTGAAAGTGCCTTAAGCTACATACAAGCATTTAACAGAAATTCACATGCTTTTCTCTGAAAGAGAAGCAGTCTGTTCCAACATTCAATTCACTGTGCGAAGTGAATGGAGTGTTGCTTCACTTTCTAAATGCTGTCCTTTCAGAGAAAATCACTTTCCTTTGAAAGTGCCTTAAGCTACTTACAAGCATTTAACAGAAATTCACATGCATTTCTCTGAAAGTGATGCAGTCTGTTCCAACACTTCAATTCACTGTGTGAAGTGAATGGAGTGTGGCTTCACTTTCTAAATGCTGTCATTTCAGAGAAAATCACTTTCCTTTGAAAGAGCCTTAAGCTACTTACAAGCATTCACAAAAAACTCACATCCGTTTCTCTGAAAGAAATGTAGTCTGTTCCAACACTTCAATTCACTGTGCTATAGTGAATGGAGTGTTGCTTCACTTTCTAAATGCTGTCCTTTCAGAGGAAATCACTTTCCTTTGAAAGTGCCTTAAGCTACCTACAAGCATTTAACAGAAATTCACATGTGTTTCTCTGAAAGAGAAGCAGTCTCTTCCAACACTTCAATTCACTGTGCGAAGTGAATGGAGTGTTGCTTCACTTTCTAAATGCTGTCCTTTCAGAGAAAATAACTTTCATTTGAAAGTGCCTTAAGCTACTTACAAGCATTCACAAAAAACTCACATCCGTTTCTCTGAAAGAGAAGTAGTGTGTTCCAACACTTCAATTCACTGTGCGTAGTGAATGGAGTGTTGCTTCACTTTCTAAATGCTGTCCTTTCAGAGAAAATCACTTTCCTATGAAAGGGCCTTAAGCTACTTACAAGCATTCACAAGAAACTCACATGCATTTTTCTGAAAGAGCAGCAGTGTGTTCCAACACTTCAATTCACTGTTCGAAGTGAATGGTGTGTTGCTTCACTTTCTAAATGCTCTCCTTTTAGAGAAAGTCACTCTCTTTTGAAACTGATTTAAGCTACTTACAAGCATTCACAAGAAACCCACATCTGTTTCTTGAAAGAGATGCAGTCTGTTCCAACACTTCAATTCACTGTGGTAAGTGAATGGAGTGTGGCTTCACTTTCTAAATGCTGTCCTTTCAGAGAAAATCACTCTCCTTTGAAAGTGCCTTAAGCTACTTACAAGCATTTAACAGTAATTCACATGCTTTTCTCTGAAAGAGAAGCAGTCTATTCCAACACTTCAATTCACTGTGCGAAGTGAATGGAGTGTTGCTTCACTTTCTAAATGCTGTCCTTTCAGAGAAAATCACTTTCCTTTGAAAATGCGTTAAGCTACATACAAGCATTCAACAGAAATTCACATGCGTTTCTCTGAAAGAGAAGCAGTCTGTTCCAACACTTCAATTCACTGTGCGAAGTGAATGGAGTGTTGCTTCACTTTCTAAATGCTGTCCTTTCAGAGAAAATCACTTTCCTTTGAAAGTGCCTTAAGCTACTTCCATGCATTCACAAAAAACTCAAATCCGTTTCTGTGAAAGAGAAGTAGTCTGTTCCAACACTTCAATTCACTGTGCGTAGTGAATGGAGTGTTGCTTCACTTTCTAAATGCTGTCCTTTCAGAGAAAATCACTTTCCTTTGAAAGGGCCTTAAGCTACTTACAAGCATTCACAAGAAACTCACATGCATTTTTCTGAAAGAGCAGCAGTCTGTTCAAACACTTCAATTCACTGTGCGAAGTGAATGGTGTGTTGCTTCACTTTCTAAATGCTCTCCTTTCAGAGAAAATCACTCTTTTTTGAAACTGCCTTAAGCTACTTACAAGCATTCACAAGAAACTCACATCTGTTTCTCTGAAAGAGAAGCAGTCTGTTCCAACACTTCAATTCACTGTGCGAAGTGAATGCAGTGTTGCTTCACTTTCTAAATGCTGTCCTTTCAGAGAAAATCACTTTCCTTTGAAAGTGCCTTAGGCTACTTACAAGCATTTAACAGAAATTCACATGCGTTTCTCTGAAAGTGATGCAGTCTGTTCCAATACTTCAATTCACTGTGCGAAGTGAATGGAGTGTGGCTTCACTTTCTAAATGCTGTCCTTTCAGAGAAAATTACTTTCCTTTGAACGTGCCTTAAGCTACTTACAAGCATTTAACAGAAATTCACATGCTCTTCTCTGAAAGAGAAGCAGTCTGTTCCAACACTTCAATTCACTGTGCGAAGTGAATGGAGTGTTGCTTCACTTTCTAAATGCTGTCCTTTCAGAGAAAATCACTTTCCTTTGAAAGTGCCTTAATCTACTTACAAGCATTTAACAGAAATGCACATGCGTTTCTCTGAAAGTGATGCAGTCTGTTCCAACACTTCAATTCACTGTGCGAAGTGAATGGAGTGTGGCTTCACTTTCTAAATGCAGTCTTTTCAGAGAAAATCACTTTCCTTTGAAAGAGCCTTAAGCTACTTACAAGCATTCACAAAAAACTCACATCCGTATCTCTGAAAGAGAAGTAGTCTGTTCCAACACTTCAATTCACTGTGCGTAGTGAATGGAGTGTTGCTTCACTTCATAAATGCTGTCCTTTCAGAGAAAATCACTTTCCTTTGAAAGTGCCTTAAGCTACCTACAAGCATTTAACAGAAATTCACATGCGTTTCTCTGAAAGAGAAGCAGTCTGTTCCAACACTTCAATTCACTGTGTGAAGTGAATGGAGTGTTGCATCACTTTCTAAATGCTGTCCTTTCAGAGAAAATCACTTTCCTTTGAAAGGGCCTTAAGCTACTTACAAGCATTCACAAGAAACTCACATGCATTTTTCTGAAAGAGCAGCAGTGTGTTCCAACACTTCAATTCACTGTGCGAAGTGAATGGTGTGTTGCTTCACTTTCTAAATGCTCTCCTTTTAGAGAAAGTCACTCTCTTTTGAAACTGCCTTAAGCTACTTACAAGCATTTACAAGAAACCCACATCTGTTTCTCTGAAAGAGATGCAGTCTGTTCCAACACTTCAATTCACTGTGGGAAGTGAATGGAGTGTGGCTTCACTTTCTAAATGCTGTCCTTTCAGAGAAAATCACTCTCCTTTGAAAGTGCCTTAAGCTACTTACAAGCATTTAACAGTAATTCACATGCTTTTCTCTGAAAGAGAAGCAGTCTATTCCAACACTTCAATTCACTTTGCGAAGTGAATGGAGTGTTGCTTCACTTTCTAAATGCTGTCCTTTCAGAGAAAATCACTTTCCTTTGAAAATGCCTTAAGCTACATACAAGCATTCAACAGAAATTCACATGCGTTTCTCTGAAAGAGAAGCAGTCTGTTCCAACACTTCAATTCACTGTGCGAAGTGAATGGAGTGTTGCTTCACTTTCTAAATGCTGTCCTTTCAGAGAAAATCACTTTCCTTTGAAAGTGCCTTAAGCTACTTCCAAGCATTCACAAAAAACTCACATCCGTTTCTGTGAAAGAGAAGTAGTCTGTTCCAACACTTCAATTCACTGTGCGAAGTGAATGGAGTGTTGCTTCACTTTCTAAATGCTGTCCTTTCAGAGAAAATCACTTTCCTTTGAAAGGGCCTTAAGCTACTTAAAAGCATTCACAAGAAACTCACATGCATTTTTCTGAAAGAGCAGCAGTCTGTTCCAACACTTCAATTCACTGTGCGAAGTGAATGGTGTGTTGCTTCACTTTCTAAATGCTCTCCTTTCAGAGAAAATCACTCTTTTTTGAAACTGCCTTAAGCTACTTACAAGGATTCACAAGAAACTCACATCTGTTTCTCTGAAAGAGAAGCAGTCTGTTCCAACACTTCAATTCACTGTGCGAAGTGAATGCAGTGTTGCTTCACTTTCTAAATGCTGTCCTTTCAGAGAAAATCACTTTCCTTTGAAAGTGCCTTAGGCTACTTACAAGCATTTAACAGAAATTCACATGCGTTTCTCTGAAAGTGATGTAGTCTGTTCCAACACTTCAATTCACTGTGCGAAGTGAATGGAGTGTGGCTTCACTTTCTAAATGCAGTCTTTTCAGAGAAAATCACTTTCCTTTGAAAGAGCCTTAAGCAACTTACAAGCATTCACAAAAAACTCACATCCGTATCTCTGAAAGAGAAGTAGTCTGTTCCAACACTTCAATTCACTGTGCGTAGTGAATGGAGTGTTGCTTCACTTTATAAATGCTGTCCTTTCAGAGAAAATCACTTTCCTTTGAAAGTGCCTTAAGCTACCTACAAGCATTTAACAGAAATTCACATGCGTTACTCTGAAAGAGAAGCAGTCTGTTCCAACACTTCAATTCACTGTGTGAAGTGAATGGAGTGTTGCATCACTTTCTAAATGCTGTCCTTTCAGAGAAAATCACTTTCCTTTGAAAGTGCCTTAAGCTACTTACAAGCATTTAACACAAATTCACATGCGTTTCTCTGAAAGTGATGCAGTCTGTTTCAACACTTCAATTCACTGTGCGAAGTGAATGGAGTGTGGCTTCACTTTCTAAATGCAGTCTTTTCATAGAAAATCACATTCCTTTGAAAGTGCCTTAAGCTACTTACAAGCATTCACAAAAAACTCACATCCGTTTCTCAGCAAGAGAACTAGTCTGTTCCAACAATTCAATTCACTGTGCGTAGTGAACGGAGTGTTGGTTCACTTTCTAAATGCTGTCCTTTCAGAGAAAATCACTTTCCTTTGAAAGTGCCTTAAGCTACCTACAAGCATTTAACAGAAATTCACATGCGTTTCCCTGAAAGAGAAGCAGTATGTTCCAACACTTCAATTCACTGTGCGAAGTGAATGGAGTGTGGCTTCACTTTCTAAAGGCAGTCTTTTCAGAGAAAATCACGTTCCTTTGAAAGTGCCTTAAGCTACTTACAAGCATTCACAAAAAACTCACATCCGTTTCTCAGCAAGAGAAGTAGTCTGTTTCAACAATTCAATTCACTGTGCGTAGTGAACGGAGTGTTGCTTCACTTTCTAAATGCTGTCCTTTCAAAGAAAATCACTTTCCTTTGAAAGTGCCTTAAGCTATCTACAAGCATTTAACAGAAATTCACATGCGTTTCCCTGAAAGAGAAGCAGTCTGTTCCAACACTTCAATTCACTGTGCGAAGTGAATGGAGTGTGGCTTCACTTTCTAAATGCAGTCTTTTCAGAGAAAATCACTTTCCTTTGAAAGTGCCTTAAGCTACTTACAAGCATTCACAAAAAACTCACATCCGTTTCTCAGCAAGAGAAGTAGTCTGTTTCAACAATTCAATTCACTGTGCGTAGTGAACGGAGTGTTGCTTCACTTTCTAAATGCTGTCCTTTCAGAGAAAATCACTTTCCTTTGAAAGTGCCTTAAGCTACCTACAAGCATTTAACAGAAATTCACATGCGTTTCCCTGAAAGAGAAGCAGTCTGTTCCAACACTTCAATTCACTGTGCGAAGTGAATGGAGTGTGGCTTCACTTTCTAAAGGCAGTCTTTTCAGAGAAAATCAAGTTCCTTTGAAAGTGCCTTAAGCTACTTACAAGCATTCACAAAAAACTCACATCCGTTTCTCAGCAAGAGAAGTAGTCTGTTCCAACACTTCAATTCACTGTGCGAAGTGAATGGAGTGTTGCTTCACTTTCTAAATGCTGTCCTTTCAGAGAAAATCACTTTCCTTTGAAAGGGCCTTAAGCTACTTACAAGCATTCACAAGAAACTCACATGCATTTTTCTGAAAGAGCAGCAGTCTGTTCCAACACTTCAATTCACTGTGCGAAGTGAATGGTGTGTTGCTTCACTTTCTAAATGCTCTCCTTTCAGAGAAAATCACTCTTTTTTGAAACTGCCTTAAGCTACTTACAAGGATTCACAAGAAACTCACATCTGTTTCTCTGAAAGAGAAGCAGTCTGTTCCAACACTTCAATTCACTGTGCGAAGTGAATGCAGTGTTGCTTCACTTTCTAAATGCTGTCCTTTCAGAGAAAATCACTTTCCTTTGAAAGTGCCTTAGGCTACTTACAAGCATTTAACAGAAATTCACATGCGTTTCTCTGAAAGTGATGCAGTCTGTTCCAATACTTCAATTCACTGTGCGAAGTGAATGGAGTGTGGCTTCACTTTCTAAATGCTGTCCTTTCAGAGAAAATTACTTTCCTTTGAACGTGCCTTAAGCTACTTACAAGCATTTAACAGAAATTCACATGCTTTTCTCTGAAAGAGAAGCAGTCTGTTCCAACACTTCAATTCACTGTGCGAAGTGAATGGAGTGTTGCTTCACTTTCTAAATGCTGTCCTTTCAGAGAAAATCACTTTCCTTTGAAAGTGCCTTAATCTACTTACAAGCATTTAACAGAAATTCACATGCGTTTCTCTGAAAGTGATGTAGTCTGTTCAAACACTTCAATTCACTGTGCGAAGTGAATGGAGTGTGGCTTCACTTTCTAAATGCAGTCTTTTCAGAGAAAATCACTTTCCTTTGAAAGAGCCTTAAGCTACTTACAAGCATTCACAAAAAACTCACATCCGTATCTCTGAAAGAGAAGTAGTCTGTTCCAACACTTCAATTCACTGTGCGTAGTGAATGGAGTGTTGCTTCACTTTATAAATGCTGTCCTTTCAGAGAAAATCACTTTCCTTTGAAAGTGCCTTAAGCTACCTACAAGCATTTAACAGAAATTCACATGCGTTTCTCTGAAAGAGAAGCAGTCTGTTCCAACACTTCAATTCACTGTGTGAAGTGAATGGAGTGTTGCATCACTTTCTAAATGCTGTCCTTTCAGAGAAAATCACTTTCCTTTGAAAGTGCCTTAAGCTACTTACAAGCATTTAACACAAATTCACATGCGTTTCTCTGAAAGTGATGCAGTCTGTTCCAACACTTCAATTCACTGTGCGAGGTGAATGGAGTGTGGCTTCACTTTCTAAATGCAGTCTTTTCAGAGAAAATCACATTCCTTTGAAAGTGCCTTAAGCTACTTACAAGCATTCACAAAAAACTCACATCCGTTTCTCAGCAAGAGAACTAGTCTGTTCCAACAATTCAATTCACTGTGCGTAGTGAACGGAGTGTTGGTTCACTTTCTAAATGCTGTCCTTTCAGAGAAAATCACTTTCCTTTGAAAGTGCCTTAAGCTACCTACAAGCATTTAACAGAAATTCACATGCGTTTCTCTGAAAGAGAAGCAGTCTGTTCCAACACTTCAATTCACTGTGCGAAGTGAATGGAGTGTGGCTTCACTTTCTAAAGGCAGTCTTTTCAGAGAAAATCACGTTCCTTTGAAAGTGCCTTAAGCTACTTACAAGCATTCACAAAAAACTCACATCCGTTTCTCAGCAAGAGAAGTAGTCTGTTTCAACAATTCAATTCACTGTGCGTAGTGAACGGAGTGTTGCTTCACTTTCTAAATGCTGTCCTTTCAGAGAAAATCACTTTCCTTTGAAAGTGCCTTAAGCTACCTACAAGAATTTAACAGAAATTCACATGCGTTTCTCTGAAAGAGAAGCACTCTGTTCCAACACTTCAATTCACTGTGTGAAGTGAATGGAGTGTTGCTTCACTTTCTAAATGCTGTCCTTTCAGAGAAAATCACTTTCCTTTGAATGTGCCTTAAGCTACTTACAAGCATTTAACAGAAATTCATATGCGTTTCTCTGAAAGAGAAGCAGTCTGTTCCAACACTTCAATTCACTGTGCGAAGTGAATGGAGTGTTGCTTCACTTTCTAAATGCTGTCCTTTCAGAGAAAATCACTTTCCTTTGAAAGTGCCTTAAGCTACTTACAAGCATTCACCAAAACTCACATCCGTTTCTCTGAAAGAGAAGTAGTCTGTTCCAACACTTCAATTCACTGTTCGAAGTGAATGGAGTGTTGCTTCACTTTCTAAATGCTCTCCTTTCAAAGAAAATCACTTTCCTTTGAAATTGCCTTAAGCTACCTACAAGCATTTAACAGAAATTCACATGCGTTTCCCTGAAAGAGAAGCAGTCTGTTCCAACACTTCAATTCACTGTGCGAAGTGAATGGAGTGTGGCTTCACTTTCTAAAGGCAGTCTTTTCAGAGAAAATCACGTTCCTTTGAAAGTGCCTTAAGCTACTTACAAGCATTCACAAAAAACTCACATCCGTTTCTCAGCAAGAGAAGTAGTCTGTTTCAACAAGTCAATTCACTGTGCGTAGTGAACGGAGTGTTGCTTCACTTTCTAAATGCTGTCCTTTCAGAGAAAATCACTTTCCTTTGAAAGTGCCTTAAGCTACCTACAAGCATTTAACAGAAATTCACATGCGTTTCTCTGAAAGAGAAGCACTCTGTTCCAACACTTCAATTCACTGTGTGAAGTGAATGGAGTGTTGCTTCACTTTCTAAATGCTGTCCTTTCAGAGAAAATCACTTTCCTTTGAATGTGCCTTAAGCTACTTACAAGCATTTAACAGAAATTCATATGCGTTTCTCTGAAAGAGAAGCAGTCTGTTCCAACACTTCAATTCACTGTGCGAAGTGAATGGAGTGTTGCTTCACTTTCTAAATGCTGTCCTTTCAGAGAAAATCACTTTCCTTTGAAAGTGCCTTAAGCTACTTCCAAGCATTCACAAAAAACTCAAATCCGTTTCTGTGAAAGAGAAGTAGTCTGTTCCAACACTTCAATTCACTGTGCGAAGTGAATGGAGTGTTGCTTCACTTTCTAAATGCTGTCCTTTCAGAGAAAATCACTTTCCTTTGAAAGGGCCTTAAGCTACTTACAAGCATTCACAAGAAACTCACATGCATTTTTCTGAAAGAGCAGCAGTCTGTTCCAACACTTCAATTCACTGTGCGAAGTGAATGGTGTGTTGCTTCACTTTCGAAATGCTGTCCTTTCAGAGAAAATCACTCTTTTTTGAAACTGCCTTAAGCTACTTACAAGGATTCACAAGAAACTCACATCTGTTTCTCTGAAAGAGAAGCAGTCTGTTCCAACACTTCAATTCACTGTGCGAAGTGAATGCAGTGTTGCTTCACTTTCTAAATGCTGTCCTTTCAGAGAAAATCACTTTCCTTTGAAAGTGCCTTAGGCTACTTACAAGCATTTAACAGAAATTCACATGCGTTTCTCTGAAAGTGATGCAGTCTGTTCCAATACTTCAATTCACTGTGCGAAGTGAATGGAGTGTGGCTTCACTTTCTAAATGCTGTCCTTTCAGAGAAAATTACTTTCCTTTGAACGTGCCTTAAGCTACTTACAAGCATTTAACAGAAATTCACATGCTTTTCTCTGAAAGAGAAGCAGTCTGTTCCAACACTTCAATTCACTGTTCGAAGTGAATGGAGTGTTGCTTCACTTTCTAAATGCTGTCCTTTCAGAGAAAATCACTTTCCTTTGAAAGTGCCTTAATCTACTTACAAGCATTTAACAGAAATTCACATGCGTTTCTCTGAAAGTGATGCAGTCTGTTCCAACACTTCAATTCACTGTGCGAAGTGAATGGAGTGTGGCTTCACTTTCTAAATGCAGTCTTTTCAGAGAAAATCACTTTTCTTTGAAAGAGCCTTAAGCTACTTACAAGCATTCACAAAAAACTCACATCCGTATCTCTGAAAGAGAAGTAGTCTGTTCCAACACTTCAATTCACTGTGCGTAGTGAATGGAGTGTTGCTTCACTTTATAAATGCTGTCCTTTCAGAGAAAATCACTTTCCTTTGAAAGTGCCTTAAGCTACCTTCAAGCATTTAACAGAAATTCACATGCGTTTCTCTGAAAGAGAAGCAGTCTGTTCCAACACTTCAATTCACTGTGTGAAGTGAATGGAGTGTTGCATCACTTTCTAAATGCTGTCCTTTCAGAGAAAATCACTTTCCTTTGAAAGTGTCTTAAGCTACTTACAAGCATTTAACACAAATTCACATGCGTTTCTCTGAAAGTGATGCAGTCTGTTCCAACACTTCAATTCACTGTGCGAAGTGAATGGAGTGTGGCTTCACTTTCTAAATGCAGTCTTTTCAGAGAAAATCACATTCCTTTGAAAGTGCCTTAAGCTACTTACAAGCATTCACAAAAAACTCACATCCGTTTCTCAGCAAGAGAACTAGTCTGTTCCAACAATTCAATTCACTGTGCGTATTGAACGGAGTGTTGGTTCACTTTCTAAATGCTGTCCTTTCAGAGAAAATCACTTTCCTTTGAAAGTGCCTTAAGCTACCTACAAGCATTTAACAGAAATTCACATGCGTTTCCCTGAAAGAGAAGCAGTCTGTTCCAACACTTCAATTCACTGTGCGAAGTGAATGGAGTGTGGCTTCACTTTCTAAAGGCAGTCTTTTCAGAGAAAATCACGTTCCTTTGAAAGTGCCTTAAGCTACTTACAAGCAATCACAAAAAACTCACAACCGTTTCTCAGCAAGAGAAGTAGTCTGTTCCAACAATTCAATTCACTGTGCGTAGTGAACGGAGTGTTGCTTCACTTTCTAAATGCTGTCCTTTCAGAGAAAATCACTTTCCTTTGAAAGTGCCTTAAGCTACCTACAAGCATTTAACAGAAATTCACATGCGTTTCTCTGAAAGAGAAGCACTCTGTTCCAACACTTCAATTCACTGTGTGAAGTGAATGGAGTGTTGCTTCACTTTCTAAATGCTCTCCTTTCAGAGAAAATCACTTTCCTTTGAAAGGGCCTTAAGCTACTTACAAGCATTCACAAGAAACTCACATGCCTTTTTCTGAAAGAGCAGCAGTCTGTTCCAACACTTCAATTCACTGTGAGAAGGGAATGGTGTGTTGCTTCACTTTCTATATGCTCTCTTTTTAGAGAAAATCACTCTCTTTTGAAACTGCCTTAAGCTACTTACAAGCATTCACATGAAACTCACATCTGTTTCTCTGAAAGAGAAGCAGTTTTTTCCAACACTTCAATTCACTGTGCGAAGTGAATGGAGTGTTGCTTCACTTTCTAAATGCTGTCCTTTCAGAGAAAATCACTTTCCTTTGAAAGTGCCTTAAGCTACCTACAAGCATTTAACAGAAATTCACATGCGTTTCTCTGAAAGAGAAGCAGTCTGTTCCAACACTTCAATTCACTGTGCGAAGTGAATGGAGTGTTGCTTCACTTTCTAAATGCTGTCCTTTCAGAGAAAATCACTTTCCTTTGAAAGTGCCTTAATCTACTTACAAGCATTTAACAGAAATTCACATGCGTTTCTCTGAAAGTGATGTAGTCTGTTCCAACACTTCAATTCACTGTGCGAAGTGAATGGAGTGTGGCTTCACTTTCTAAATGCAGTCTTTTCAGAGAAAATCACTTTCCTTTGAAAGAGCCTTAAGCTACTTACAAGCATTCACAAAAAACTCACATCCGTATCTCTGAAAGAGAAGTAGTCTGTTCCAACACTTCAATTCACTGTGCGTAGTGAATGGAGTGTTGCTTCACTTTATAAATGCTGTCCTTTCAGAGAAAATCACTTTCCTTTGAAAGTGCCTTAAGCTACCTACAAGCATTTAACAGAAATTCACATGCGTTTCTCTGAAAGAGAAGCAGTCTGTTCCAACACTTCAATTCACTGTGTGAAGTGAATGGAGTGTTGCATCACTTTCTAAATGCTGTCCTTTCAGAGAAAATCACTTTCCTTTGAAAGTGCCTTAAGCTACTTACAAGCATTTAACACAAATTCACATGCGTTTCTCTGAAAGTGATGCAGTCTGTTCCAACACTTCAATTCACTGTGCGAAGTGAATGGAGTGTGGCTTCACTTTCTAAATGCAGTCTTTTCAGAGAAAATCACATTCCTTTGAAAGTGCCTTAAGCTACTTACAAGCATTCACAAAAAACTCACATCCGTTTCTCAGCAAGAGAACTAGTCTGTTCCAACAATTCAATTCACTGTGCGTAGTGAACGGAGTGTTGGTTCACTTTCTAAATGCTGTCCTTTCAGAGAAAATCACTTTCCTTTGAAAGTGCCTTAAGCTACCTACAAGCATTTAACAGAAATTCACATGCGTTTCCCTGAAAGAGAAGCAGTCTGTTTCAACACTTCAATTCACTGTGCGAAGTGAATGGAGTGTGGCTTCACTTTCTAAAGGCAGTCTTTTCAGAGAAAATCACGTTCCTTTGAAAGTGCCTTAAGCTACTTACAAGCATTCACAAAAAACTCACATCCGTTTCTCAGCAAGAGAAGTAGTCTGTTTCAACAATTCAATTCACTGTGTGTAGTGAACGGAGTGTTGCTTCACTTTCTAAATGCTGTCCTTTCAGAGAAAATCACTTTCCTTTGAAAGGGCCTTAAGCTACTTACAAGCATTCACAAGAAACTCACATGCCTCTTTCTGAAAGAGCAGCAGTCTGTTCCAACACTTCAATTCACTGTGAGAAGGGAATGGTGTGTTGCTTCACTTTCTATATGCTCTCTTTTTAGAGAAAATCACTCTCTTTTGAAACTGCCTTAAGCTACTTACAAGCATTCACATGAAACTCACATCTGTTTCTCTGAAAGAGAAGCAGTTTTTTCCAACACTTCAATTCACTGTGCGAAGTGAATGGAGTGTTGCTTCACTTTCTAAATGCTGTCCTTTCAGAGAAAATCACTTTCCTTTGAAAGTGCCTTAAGCTACCTACAAGCATTTAACAGAAATTCACATGCGTTTCTCTGAAAGAGAAGCAGTCTGTTCCAACACTTCAATTCACTGTGTGAAGTGAAAGGAGTGTTGCTTCACTTTCTAAATGCTGTCCTTTCAGAGAAAATCACTTTCCTTTGAATGTGCCTTAAGCTACTTACAAGCATTTAACAGAAATTCACATGCGTTTCTGTGAAAGAGAAGCAGTCTGTTCCAACACTTCAATTCACTGTGCGAAGTGAATGGAGTGTTGCTTCACTTTCTAAATGCTGTCCTTTCAGAGAAAATCACTTTCCTTTGAAAGTGCCTTAAGCTACCTACAAGCATTTAACAGAAATTCACATGCGTTTCTCTGAAAGAGAAGCAGTCTGTTCCAACACTTCAATTCACTGTGTGAAGTGAAAGGAGTGTTGCTTCACTTTCTAAATGCTGTCCTTTCAGAGAAAATCACTTTCCTTTGAATGTGCCTTAAGCTACTTAAAAGCATTTAACAGAAATTTACATGCGTTTCTCTGAAAGAGAAGCAGTCTGTTCCAACACTTCAATTCACTTTGCGAAGTGAATAGAGTGTTGCTTCACTTTCTAAATGCTGTCCTTTTAGAGAAAATCACTTTCCTTTGAAAGTGCCTTAAGCTACTTACAAGCATTAACAAAAACTCACATGCGTTTCTCTGAAAGAGCAGCAGTCTGTTCCAACACTTCAATTCACTGTGCGAAGGGAATGGTGTGTTGCTTCACTTTCTAAATGCTCTCCTTTTAGAGAAAATCACACTCTTTTGAAACTGCCTTAAGCTACTTACAAGCATTCACAAGAAACTCACATCTGTTTCTCTGAAAGAGAAGCAGTCTGTTCCAACAATTCAATTCACTGTGCGAAGTGAATGGAGTGTTGCTTCACTTTCTAAATGCTGTCCTTTCAGAGAAAATCACTTTCCTTTGAATGTGCCTTAAACTACTTACAAGCATTTAACAGAAATTCACATGCGTTTCTCTGAAAGTGATGCAGTCTGTTCCAACACTTCAATTCACTGTGGGAAGTGAATGGAGTGTGGCTTCACTTTCTAAATGCTGTCCTTTCAGAGAAAATCACTTTCCTTTGAAAATGCCTTAAGCTACAAACAAGCATTCAACAGAAATTCACATGCGTTTCTCTGAAAGAGAAGCAGTCTGTTCCATCACTTCAATTCACTGTGCGAAGTGAATGGAGTGTTGCTTCACTTTCTAAATGCTGTCCTTTCAGAGAAAATCACTTTCCTTTGAAAGTGCCTTAAGCTACTTACAAGCATTTAACAGAAATTCACATGCGTTTCTCTGAAAGTGATGCAGTCTGTTCCAACACTTCAATTCACTGTGCGAAGTGAATGGAGTGTGGCTTCACTTTCTAAATGCTGTCCTTTCAGAGAAAATCACTTTCCTTTGAAAGGGCCTTAAGCTACTTACAAGCATTCACAAGAAACTCACATGCATTTTTCTGAAAGAGCAGCAGTCTGTTCAAACACTTCAATTCACTGTGCGAAGTGAATGGTGTGTTGCTTCACTTTCTAAATGCTCTCCTTTCAGAGAAAATCACTCTTTTTTGAAACTGCCTTAAGCTACTTACAAGCATTCACAAGAAACTCACATCTGTTTCTCTGAAAGAGAAGCAGTCTGTTCCAACACTTCAATTCACTGTGCGAAGTGAATGCAGTGTTGCTTCACTTTCTAAATGCTGTCCTTTCAGAGAAAATCACTTTCCTTTGAAAGTGCCTTAGGCTACTTACAAGCATTTAACAGAAATTCACATGCGTTTCTCTGAAAGTGATGCAGTCTGTTCCAATACTTCAATTCACTGTGCGAAGTGAATGGAGTGTGGCTTCACTTTCTAAATGCTGTCCTTTCAGAGAAAATTACTTTCCTTTGAACGTGCCTTAAGCTACTTACAAGCATTTAACAGAAATTCACATGCTCTTCTCTGAAAGAGAAGCAGTCTGTTCCAACACTTCAATTCACTGTGCGAAGTGAATGGAGTGTTGCTTCACTTTCTAAATGCTGTCCTTTCAGAGAAAATCACTTTCCTTTGAAAGGGCCTTAAGCTACTTACAAGCATTTAACATAAATGCACATGCGTTTCTCTGAAAGTGATGCAGTCTGTTCCAACACTTCAATTCACTGTGCGAAGTGAATGGAGTGTGGCTTCACTTTCTAAATGCAGTCTTTTCAGAGAAAATCACTTTCCTTTGAAAGAGCCTTAAGCTACTTACAAGCATTCACAAAAAACTCACATCCGTATCTCTGAAAGAGAAGTAGTCTGTTCCAACACTTCAATTCACAGTGCGTAGTGAATGGAGTGTTGCTTCACTTCATAAATGCTGTCCTTTCAGAGAAAATCACTTTCCTTTGAAAGTGCCTTAAGCTACCTACAAGCATTTAACAGAAATTCACATGCGTTTCTCTGAAAGAGAAGCAGTCTGTTCCAACACTTCAATTCACTGTGTGAAGTGAATGGAGTGTTGCATCACTTTCTAAATGCTGTCCTTTCAGAGAAAATCACTTTCCTTTGAAAGGGCCTTAAGCTACTTACAAGCATTCACAAGAAACTCACATGCATTTTTCTGAAAGAGCAGCAGTGTGTTCCAACACTTCAATTCACTGTGCGAAGTGAATGGTGTGTTGCTTCACTTTCTAAATGCTCTCCTTTTAGAGAAAGTCACTCTCTTTTGAAACTGCCTTAAGCTACTTACAAGCATTTACAAGAAACCCACATCTGTTTCTCTGAAAGAGATGCAGTCTGTTCCAACACTTCAATTCACTGTGGGAAGTGAATGGAGTGTGGCTTCACTTTCTAAATGCTGTCCTTTCAGAGAAAATCACTCTCCTTTGAAAGTGCCTTAAGCTACTTACAAGCATTTAACAGTAATTCACATGCTTTTCTCTGAAAGAGAAGCAGTCTATTCCAACACTTCAATTCACTTTGCGAAGTGAATGGAGTGTTGCTTCACTTTCTAAATGCTGTCCTTTCAGAGAAAATCACTTTCCTTTGAAAATGCCTTAAGCTACATACAAGCATTCAACAGAAATTCACATGAGTTTCTCTGAAAGAGAAGCAGTCTGTTCCAACACTTCAATTCACTGTGCGAAGTGAATGGAGTGTTGCTTCACTTTCTAAATGCTGTCCTTTCAGAGAAAATCACTTTCCTTTGAAAGTGCCTTAAGCTACTTCCAAGCATTCACAAAAAACTCAAATCCGTTTCTGTGAAAGAGAAGTAGTCTGTTCCAACACTTCAATTCACTGTGCGAAGTGAATGGAGTGTTGCTTCACTTTCTAAATGCTGTCCTTTCAGAGAAAATCACTTTCCTTTGAAAGGGCCTTAAGCTACTTACAAGCATTCACAAGAAACTCACATGCATTTTTCTGAAAGAGCAGCAGTCTGTTCCAACACTTCAATTCACTGTGCGAAGTGAATGGTGTGTTGCTTCACTTTCGAAATGCTGTCCTTTCAGAGAAAATCACTCTTTTTTGAAACTGCCTTAAGCTACTTACAAGGATTCACAAGAAACTCACATCTGTTTCTCTGAAAGAGAAGCAGTCTGTTCCAACACTTCAATTCACTGTGCGAAGTGAATGCAGTGTTGCTTCACTTTCTAAATGCTGTCCTTTCAGAGAAAATCACTTTCCTTTGAAAGTGCCTTAGGCTACTTACAAGCATTTAACAGAAATTCACATGCGTTTCTCTGAAAGTGATGCAGTCTGTTCCAATACTTCAATTCACTGTGCGAAGTGAATGGAGTGTGGCTTCACTTTCTAAATGCTGTCCTTTCAGAGAAAATCACTTTCCTTTGAATGTGCCTTAAGCTACTTAAAAGCATTTAACAGAAATTTACATGCGTTTCTCTGAAAGAGAAGCAGTCTGTTCCAACACTTCAATTCACTTTGCGAAGTGAATAGAGTGTTGCTTCACTTTCTAAATGCTGTCCTTTTAGAGAAAATCACTTTCCTTTGAAAGTGCCTTAAGCTACTTACAAGCATTAACAAAAACTCACATGCGTTTCTCTGAAAGAGCAGCAGTCTGTTCCAACACTTCAATTCACTGTGCGAAGGGAATGGTGTGTTGCTTCACTTTCTAAATGCTCTCCTTTTAGAGAAAATCACACTCTTTTGAAACTGCCTTAAGCTACTTACAAGCATTCACAAGAAACTCACATCTGTTTCTCTGAAAGAGAAGCAGTCTGTTCCAACAATTCAATTCACTGTGCGAAGTGAATGGAGTGTTGCTTCACTTTCTAAATGCTGTCCTTTCAGAGAAAATCACTTTCCTTTGAATGTGCCTTAAGCTACTTACAAGCATTTAACAGAAATTCACATGCGTTTCTCTGAAAGTGATGCAGTCTGTTCCAACACTTCAATTCACTGTGGGAAGTGAATGGAGTGTGGCTTCACTTTCTAAATGCTGTCCTTTCAGAGAAAATCACTTTCCTTTGAAAATGCCTTAAGCTACAAACAAGCATTCAACAGAAATTCACATGCGTTTCTCTGAAAGAGAAGCAGTCTGTTCCATCACTTCAATTCACTGTGCGAAGTGAATGGAGTGTTGCTTCACTTTCTAAATGCTGTCCTTTCAGAGAAAATCACTTTCCTTTGAAAGTGCCTTAAGCTACTTACAAGCATTTAACAGAAATTCACATGCGTTTCTCTGATAGTGATGCAGTCTGTTCCAACACTTCAATTCACTGTGCGAAGTGAATGGAGTGTGGCTTCACTTTCTAAATGCTGTCCTTTCAGAGAAAATCACTTTCCTTTGAAAGGGCCTTAAGCTACTTACAAGCATTCACAAGAAACTCACATGCATTTTTCTGAAAGAGCAGCAGTCTGTTCAAACACTTCAATTCACTGTGCGAAGTGAATGGTGTGTTGCTTCACTTTCTAAATGCTCTCCTTTCAGAGAAAATCACTCTTTTTTGAAACTGCCTTAAGCTACTTACAAGCATTCACAAGAAACTCACATCTGTTTCTCTGAAAGAGAAGCAGTCTGTTCCAACACTTCAATTCACTGTGCGAAGTGAATGCAGTGTTGCTTCACTTTCTAAATGCTGTCCTTTCAGAGAAAATCACTTTCCTTTGAAAGTGCCTTAGGCTACTTACAAGCATTTAACAGAAATTCACATGCGTTTCTCTGAAAGTGATGCAGTCTGTTCCAATACTTCAATTCACTGTGCGAAGTGAATGGAGTGTGGCTTCACTTTCTAAATGCTGTCCTTTCAGAGAAAATTACTTTCCTTTGAACGTGCCTTAAGCTACTTACAAGCATTTAACAGAAATTCACATGCTCTTCTCTGAAAGAGAAGCAGTCTGTTCCAACACTTCAATTCACTGTGCGAAGTGAATGGAGTGTTGCTTCACTTTCTAAATGCTGTCCTTTCAGAGAAAATCACTTTCCTTTGAAAGTGCCTTAATCTACTTACAAGCATTTAACATAAATGCACATGCGTTTCTCTGAAAGTTATGCAGTCTGTTCCAACACTTCAATTCACTGTGCGAAGTGAATGGAGTGTGGCTTCACTTTCTAAATGCAGTCTTTTCAGAGAAAATCACTTTCCTTTGAAAGAGCCTTAAGCTACTTACAAGCATTCACAAAAAACTCACATCCGTATCTCTGAAAGAGAAGTAGTCTGTTCCAACACTTCAATTCACTGTGCGTAGTGAATGGAGTGTTGCTTCACTTCATGAATGCTGTCCTTTCAGAGAAAATCACTTTCCTTTGAAAGTGCCTTAAGCTACCTACAAGCATTTAACAGAAATTCACATGCGTTTCTCTGAAAGAGAAGCAGTCTGTTCCAACACTTCAATTCACTGTGTGAAGTGAATGGAGTGTTGCATCACTTTCTAAATGCTGTCCTTTCAGAGAAAATCACTTTCCTTTGAAAGGGCCTTAAGCTACTTACAAGCATTCACAAGAAACTCACATGCATTTTTCTGAAAGAGCAGCAGTCTGTTCCAACACTTCAATTCACTGTGCGAAGTGAATGGTGTGTTGCTTCACTTTCGAAATGCTGTCCTTTCAGAGAAAATCACTCTTTTTTGAAACTGCCTTAAGCTACTTACAAGGATTCACAAGAAACTCACATCTGTTTCTCTGAAAGAGAAGCAGTCTGTTCCAACACTTCAATTCACTGTGCGAAGTGAATGCAGTGTTGCTTCACTTTCTAAATGCTGTCCTTTCAGAGAAAATCACTTTCCTTTGAAAGTGCCTTAGGCTACTTACAAGCATTTAACAGAAATTCACATGCGTTTCTCTGAAAGTGATGCAGTCTGTTCCAATACTTCAATTCACTGTGCGAAGTGAATGGAGTGTGGCTTCACTTTCTAAATGCTGTCCTTTCAGAGAAAATCACTTTCCTTTGAATGTGCCTTAAGCTACTTAAAAGCATTTAACAGAAATTTACATGCGTTTCTCTGAAAGAGAAGCAGTCTGTTCCAACACTTCAATTCACTTTGCGAAGTGAATAGAGTGTTGCTTCACTTTCTAAATGCTGTCCTTTTAGAGAAAATCACTTTCCTTTGAAAGTGCCTTAAGCTACTTACAAGCATTAACAAAAACTCACATGCGTTTCTCTGAAAGAGCAGCAGTCTGTTCCAACACTTCAATTCACTGTGCGAAGGGAATGGTGTGTTGCTTCACTTTCTAAATGCTCTCCTTTTAGAGAAAATCACACTCTTTTGAAACTGCCTTAAGCTACTTACAAGCATTCACAAGAAACTCACATCTGTTTCTCTGAAAGAGAAGCAGTCTGTTCCAACAATTCAATTCACTGTGCGAAGTGAATGGAGTGTTGCTTCACTTTCTAAATGCTGTCCTTTCAGAGAAAATCACTTTCCTTTGAATGTGCCTTAAGCTACTTACAAGCATTTAACAGAAATTCACATGCGTTTCTCTGAAAGTGATGCAGTCTGTTCCAACACTTCAATTCACTGTGGGAAGTGAATGGAGTGTGGCTTCACTTTCTAAATGCTGTCCTTTCAGAGAAAATCACTTTCCTTTGAAAATGCCTTAAGCTACAAACAAGCATTCAACAGAAATTCACATGCGTTTCTCTGAAAGAGAAGCAGTCTGTTCCATCACTTCAATTCACTGTGCGAAGTGAATGGAGTGTTGCTTCACTTTCTAAATGCTGTCCTTTCAGAGAAAATCACTTTCCTTTGAAAGTGCCTTAAGCTACTTACAAGCATTTAACAGAAATTCACATGCGTTTCTCTGAAAGTGATGCAGTCTGTTCCAACACTTCAATTCACTGTGCGAAGTGAATGGAGTGTGGCTTCACTTTCTAAATGCTGTCCTTTCAGAGAAAATCACTTTCCTTTGAAAGGGCCTTAAGCTACTTACAAGCATTCACAAGAAACTCACATGCATTTTTCTGAAAGAGCAGCAGTCTGTTCAAACACTTCAATTCACTGTGCGAAGTGAATGGTGTGTTGCTTCACTTTCTAAATGCTCTCCTTTCAGAGAAAATCACTCTTTTTTGAAACTGCCTTAAGCTACTTACAAGCATTCACAAGAAACTCACATCTGTTTCTCTGAAAGAGAAGCAGTCTGTTCCAACACTTCAATTCACTGTGCGAAGTGAATGCAGTGTTGCTTCACTTTCTAAATGCTGTCCTTTCAGAGAAAATCACTTTCCTTTGAAAGTGCCTTAGGCTACTTACAAGCATTTAACAGAAATTCACATGCGTTTCTCTGAAAGTGATGCAGTCTGTTCCAATACTTCAATTCACTGTGCGAAGTGAATGGAGTGTGGCTTCACTTTCTAAATGCTGTCCTTTCAGAGAAAATTACTTTCCTTTGAACGTGCCTTAAGCTACTTACAAGCATTTAACAGAAATTCACATGCTCTTCTCTGAAAGAGAAGCAGTCTGTTCCAACACTTCAATTCACTGTGCGAAGTGAATGGAGTGTTGCTTCACTTTCTAAATGCTGTCCTTTCAGAGAAAATCACTTTCCTTTGAAAGTGCCTTAATCTACTTACAAGCATTTAACATAAATGCACATGCGTTTCTCTGAAAGTTATGCAGTCTGTTCCAACACTTCAATTCACTGTGCGAAGTGAATGGAGTGTGGCTTCACTTTCTAAATGCAGTCTTTTCAGAGAAAATCACTTTCCTTTGAAAGAGCCTTAAGCTACTTACAAGCATTCACAAAAAACTCACATCCGTATCTCTGAAAGAGAAGTAGTCTGTTCCAACACTTCAATTCACTGTGCGTAGTGAATGGAGTGTTGCTTCACTTCATGAATGCTGTCCTTTCAGAGAAAATCACTTTCCTTTGAAAGTGCCTTAAGCTACCTACAAGCATTTAACAGAAATTCACATCCGTTTCTCTGAAAGAGAAGCAGTCTGTTCCAACACTTCAATTCACTGTGTGAAGTGAATGGAGTGTTGCATCACTTTCTAAATGCTGTCCTTTCAGAGAAAATCACTTTCCTTTGAAAGGGCCTTAAGCTACTTACAAGCATTCACAAGAAACTCACATGCATTTTTCTGAAAGAGCAGCAGTGTGTTCCAACACTTCAATTCACTGTGCGAAGTGAATGGTGTGTTGCTTCACTTTCTAAATGCTCTCCTTTTAGAGAAAGTCACTCTCTTTTGAAACTGCCTTAAGCTACTTACAAGCATTTACAAGAAACCCACATCTGTTTCTCTGAAAGAGATGCAGTCTGTTCCAACACTTCAATTCACTGTGGGAAGTGAATGGAGTGTGGCTTCACTTTCTAAATGCTGTCCTTTCAGAGAAAATCACTCTCCTTTGAAAGTGCCTTAAGCTACTTACAAGCATTTAACAGTAATTCACATGCTTTTCTCTGAAAGAGAATCAGTCTATTCCAACACTTCAATTCACTTTGCGAAGTGAATGGAGTGTTGCTTCACTTTCTAAATGCTGTCCTTTCAGAGAAAATCACTTTCCTTTGAAAATGCCTTAAGCTACATACAAGCATTCAACAGAAATTCACATGAGTTTCTCTGAAAGAGAAGCAGTCTGTTCCAACACTTCAATTCACTGTGCGAAGTGAATGGAGTGTTGCTTCACTTTCTAAATGCTGTCCTTTCAGAGAAAATCACTTTCCTTTGAAAGTGCCTTAAGCTACTTCCAAGCATTCACAAAAAACTCAAATCCGTTTCTGTGAAAGAGAAGTAGTCTGTTCCAACACTTCAATTCACTGTGCGAAGTGAATGGAGTGTTGCTTCACTTTCTAAATGCTGTCCTTTCAGAGAAAATCACTTTCCTTTGAAAGGGCCTTAAGCTACTTACAAGCATTCACAAGAAACTCACATGCATTTTTCTGAAAGAGAAGCAGTCTGTTCCAACACTTCAATTCACTGTGTGAAGTGAATGGAGTGTTGCATCACTTTCTAAATGCTGTCCTTTCAGAGAAAATCACTTTCCTTTGAAAGGGCCTTAAGCTACTTACAAGCATTCACAAGAAACTCACATGCATTTTTCTGAAAGAGCAGCAGTCTGTTCCAACACTTCAATTCACTGTGCGAAGTGAATGGTGTGTTGCTTCACTTTCGAAATGCTGTCCTTTCAGAGAAAATCACTCTTTTTTGAAACTGCCTTAAGCTACTTACAAGGATTCACAAGAAACTCACATCTGTTTCTCTGAAAGAGAAGCAGTCTGTTCCAACACTTCAATTCACTGTGCGAAGTGAATGCAGTGTTGCTTCACTTTCTAAATGCTGTCCTTTCAGAGAAAATCACTTTCCTTTGAAAGTGCCTTAGGCTACTTACAAGCATTTAACAGAAATTCACATGCGTTTCTCTGAAAGTGATGCAGTCTGTTCCAATACTTCAATTCACTGTGCGAAGTGAATGGAGTGTGGCTTCACTTTCTAAATGCTGTCCTTTCAGAGAAAATCACTTTCCTTTGAATGTGCCTTAAGCTACTTAAAAGCATTTAACAGAAATTTACATGCGTTTCTCTGAAAGAGAAGCAGTCTGTTCCAACACTTCAATTCACTTTGCGAAGTGAATAGAGTGTTGCTTCACTTTCTAAATGCTGTCCTTTTAGAGAAAATCACTTTCCTTTGAAAGTGCCTTAAGCTACTTACAAGCATTAACAAAAACTCACATGCGTTTCTCTGAAAGAGCAGCAGTCTGTTCCAACACTTCAATTCACTGTGCGAAGGGAATGGTGTGTTGCTTCACTTTCTAAATGCTCTCCTTTTAGAGAAAATCACACTCTTTTGAAACTGCCTTAAGCTACTTACAAGCATTCACAAGAAACTCACATCTGTTTCTCTGAAAGAGAAGCAGTCTGTTCCAACAATTCAATTCACTGTGCGAAGTGAATGGAGTGTTGCTTCACTTTCTAAATGCTGTCCTTTCAGAGAAAATCACTTTCCTTTGAATGTGCCTTAAGCTACTTACAAGCATTTAACAGAAATTCACATGCGTTTCTCTGAAAGTGATGCAGTCTGTTCCAACACTTCAATTCACTGTGGGAAGTGAATGGAGTGTGGCTTCACTTTCTAAATGCTGTCCTTTCAGAGAAAATCACTTTCCTTTGAAAATGCCTTAAGCTACAAACAAGCATTCAACAGAAATTCACATGCGTTTCTCTGAAAGAGAAGCAGTCTGTTCCATCACTTCAATTCACTGTGCGAAGTGAATGGAGTGTTGCTTCACTTTCTAAATGCTGTCCTTTCAGAGAAAATCACTTTCCTTTGAAAGTGCCTTAAGCTACTTACAAGCATTTAACAGAAATTCACATGCGTTTCTCTGAAAGTGATGCAGTCTGTTCCAACACTTCAATTCACTGTGCGAAGTGAATGGAGTGTGGCTTCACTTTCTAAATGCTGTCCTTTCAGAGAAAATCACTTTCCTTTGAAAGGGCCTTAAGCTACTTCCAAGCATTCACAAAAAACTCAAATCCGTTTCTGTGAAAGAGAAGTAGTCTGTTCCAACACTTCAATTCACTGTGCGAAGTGAATGGAGTGTTGCTTCACTTTCTAAATGCTGTCCTTTCAGAGAAAATCACTTTCCTTTGAAAGGGCCTTAAGCTACTTACAAGCATTCACAAGAAACTCACATGCATTTTTCTGAAAGAGAAGCAGTCTGTTCCAACACTTCAATTCACTGTGTGAAGTGAATGGAGTGTTGCATCACTTTCTAAATGCTGTCCTTTCAGAGAAAATCACTTTCCTTTGAAAGGGCCTTAAGCTACTTACAAGCATTCACAAGAAACTCACATGCATTTTTCTGAAAGAGCAGCAGTCTGTTCCAACACTTCAATTCACTGTGCGAAGTGAATGGTGTGTTGCTTCACTTTCGAAATGCTGTCCTTTCAGAGAAAATCACTCTTTTTTGAAACTGCCTTAAGCTACTTACAAGGATTCACAAGAAACTCACATCTGTTTCTCTGAAAGAGAAGCAGTCTGTTCCAACACTTCAATTCACTGTGCGAAGTGAATGCAGTGTTGCTTCACTTTCTAAATGCTGTCCTTTCAGAGAAAATCACTTTCCTTTGAAAGTGCCTTAGGCTACTTACAAGCATTTAACAGAAATTCACATGCGTTTCTCTGAAAGTGATGCAGTCTGTTCCAATACTTCAATTCACTGTGCGAAGTGAATGGAGTGTGGCTTCACTTTCTAAATGCTGTCCTTTCAGAGAAAATCACTTTCCTTTGAATGTGCCTTAAGCTACTTAAAAGCATTTAACAGAAATTTACATGCGTTTCTCTGAAAGAGAAGCAGTCTGTTCCAACACTTCAATTCACTTTGCGAAGTGAATAGAGTGTTGCTTCACTTTCTAAATGCTGTCCTTTTAGAGAAAATCACTTTCCTTTGAAAGTGCCTTAAGCTACTTACAAGCATTAACAAAAACTCACATGCGTTTCTCTGAAAGAGCAGCAGTCTGTTCCAACACTTCAATTCACTGTGCGAAGGGAATGGTGTGTTGCTTCACTTTCTAAATGCTCTCCTTTTAGAGAAAATCACACTCTTTTGAAACTGCCTTAAGCTACTTACAAGCATTCACAAGAAACTCACATCTGTTTCTCTGAAAGAGAAGCAGTCTGTTCCAACAATTCAATTCACTGTGCGAAGTGAATGGAGTGTTGCTTCACTTTCTAAATGCTGTCCTTTCAGAGAAAATCACTTTCCTTTGAATGTGCCTTAAGCTACTTACAAGCATTTAACAGAAATTCACATGCGTTTCTCTGAAAGTGATGCAGTCTGTTCCAACACTTCAATTCACTGTGGGAAGTGAATGGAGTGTGGCTTCACTTTCTAAATGCTGTCCTTTCAGAGAAAATCACTTTCCTTTGAAAATGCCTTAAGCTACAAACAAGCATTCAACAGAAATTCACATGCGTTTCTCTGAAAGAGAAGCAGTCTGTTCCATCACTTCAATTCACTGTGCGAAGTGAATGGAGTGTTGCTTCACTTTCTAAATGCTGTCCTTTCAGAGAAAATCACTTTCCTTTGAAAGTGCCTTAAGCTACTTACAAGCATTTAACAGAAATTCACATGCGTTTCTCTGAAAGTGATGCAGTCTGTTCCAACACTTCAATTCACTGTGCGAAGTGAATGGAGTGTGGCTTCACTTTCTAAATGCTGTCCTTTCAGAGAAAATCACTTTCCTTTGAAAGGGCCTTAAGCTACTTCCAAGCATTCACAAAAAACTCAAATCCGTTTCTGTGAAAGAGAAGTAGTCTGTTCCAACACTTCAATTCACTGTGCGAAGTGAATGGAGTGTTGCTTCACTTTCTAAATGCTGTCCTTTCAGAGAAAATCACTTTCCTTTGAAAGGGCCTTAAGCTACTTACAAGCATTCACAAGAAACTCACATGCATTTTTCTGAAAGAGAAGCAGTCTGTTCCAACACTTCAATTCACTGTGTGAAGTGAATGGAGTGTTGCATCACTTTCTAAATGCTGTCCTTTCAGAGAAAATCACTTTCCTTTGAAAGGGCCTTAAGCTACTTACAAGCATTCACAAGAAACTCACATGCATTTTTCTGAAAGAGCAGCAGTCTGTTCCAACACTTCAATTCACTGTGCGAAGTGAATGGTGTGTTGCTTCACTTTCGAAATGCTGTCCTTTCAGAGAAAATCACTCTTTTTTGAACGTGCCTTAAGCTACTTACAAGCATTTAACAGAAATTCACATGCTCTTCTCTGAAAGAGAAGCAGTCTGTTCCAACACTTCAATTCACTGTGCGAAGTGAATGGAGTGTTGCTTCACTTTCTAAATGCTGTCCTTTCAGAGAAAATCACTTTCCTTTGAAAGTGCCTTAATCTACTTACAAGCATTTAACATAAATGCACATGCGTTTCTCTGAAAGTTATGCAGTCTGTTCCAACACTTCAATTCACTGTGCGAAGTGAATGGAGTGTGGCTTCACTTTCTAAATGCAGTCTTTTCAGAGAAAATCACTTTCCTTTGAAAGAGCCTTAAGCTACTTACAAGCATTCACAAAAAACTCACATCCGTATCTCTGAAAGAGAAGTAGTCTGTTCCAACACTTCAATTCACTGTGCGTAGTGAATGGAGTGTTGCTTCACTTCATGAATGCTGTCCTTTCAGAGAAAATCACTTTCCTTTGAAAGTGCCTTAAGCTACCTAAAAGCATTTAACAGAAATTCACATGCGTTTCTCTGAAAGAGAAGCAGTCTGTTCCAACACTTCAATTCACTGTGTGAAGTGAATGGAGTGTTGCATCACTTTCTAAATGCTGTCCTTTCAGAGAAAATCACTTTCCTTTGAAAGGGCCTTAAGCTACTTACAAGCATTCACAAGAAACTCACATGCATTTTTCTGAAAGAGCAGCAGTGTGTTCCAACACTTCAATTCACTGTGCGAAGTGAATGGTGTGTTGCTTCACTTTCTAAATGCTCTCCTTTTAGAGAAAGTCACTCTCTTTTGAAACTGCCTTAAGCTACTTACAAGCATTTACAAGAAACCCACATCTGTTTCTCTGAAAGAGATGCAGTCTGTTCCAACACTTCAATTCACTGTGGGAAGTGAATGGAGTGTGGCTTCACTTTCTAAATGCTGTCCTTTCAGAGAAAATCACTCTCCTTTGAAAGTGCCTTAAGCTACTTACAAGCATTTAACAGTAATTCACATGCTTTTCTCTGAAAGAGAATCAGTCTATTCCAACACTTCAATTCACTTTGCGAAGTGAATGGAGTGTTGCTTCACTTTCTAAATGCTGTCCTTTCAGAGAAAATCACTTTCCTTTGAAAATGCCTTAAGCTACATACAAGCATTCAACAGAAATTCACATGAGTTTCTCTGAAAGAGAAGCAGTCTGTTCCAACACTTCAATTCACTGTGCGAAGTGAATGGAGTGTTGCTTCACTTTCTAAATGCTGTCCTTTCAGAGAAAATCACTTTCCTTTGAAAGTGCCTTAAGCTACTTCCAAGCATTCACAAAAAACTCAAATCCGTTTCTGTGAAAGAGAAGTAGTCTGTTCCAACACTTCAATTCACTGTGCGAAGTGAATGGAGTGTTGCTTCACTTTCTAAATGCTGTCCTTTCAGAGAAAATCACTTTCCTTTGAAAGGGTCTTAAGCTACTTACAAGCATTCACAAGAAACTCACATGCATTTTTCTGAAAGAGAAGCAGTCTGTTCCAACACTTCAATTCACTGTGTGAAGTGAATGGAGTGTTGCATCACTTTCTAAATGCTGTCCTTTCAGAGAAAATCACTTTCCTTTGAAAGGGCCTTAAGCTACTTACAAGCATTCACAAGAAACTCACATGCATTTTTCTGAAAGAGCAGCAGTCTGTTCCAACACTTCAATTCACTGTGCGAAGTGAATGGTGTGTTGCTTCACTTTCGAAATGCTGTCCTTTCAGAGAAAATCACTCTTTTTTGAAACTGCCTTAAGCTACTTACAAGGATTCACAAGAAACTCACATCTGTTTCTCTGAAAGAGAAGCAGTCTGTTCCAACACTTCAATTCACTGTGCGAAGTGAATGCAGTGTTGCTTCACTTTCTAAATGCTGTCCTTTCAGAGAAAATCACTTTCCTTTGAAAGTGCCTTAGGCTACTTACAAGCATTTAACAGAAATTCACATGCGTTTCTCTGAAAGTGATGCAGTCTGTTCCAATACTTCAATTCACTGTGCGAAGTGAATGGAGTGTGGCTTCACTTTCTAAATGCTGTCCTTTCAGAGAAAATCACTTTCCTTTGAATGTGCCTTAAGCTACTTAAAAGCATTTAACAGAAATTTACATGCGTTTCTCTGAAAGAGAAGCAGTCTGTTCCAACACTTCAATTCACTTTGCGAAGTGAATAGAGTGTTGCTTCACTTTCTAAATGCTGTCCTTTTAGAGAAAATCACTTTCCTTTGAAAGTGCCTTAAGCTACTTACAAGCATTAACAAAAACTCACATGCGTTTCTCTGAAAGAGCAGCAGTCTGTTCCAACACTTCAATTCACTGTGCGAAGGGAATGGTGTGTTGCTTCACTTTCTAAATGCTCTCCTTTTAGAGAAAATCACACTCTTTTGAAACTGCCTTAAGCTACTTACAAGCATTCACAAGAAACTCACATCTGTTTCTCTGAAAGAGAAGCAGTCTGTTCCAACAATTCAATTCACTGTGCGAAGTGAATGGAGTGTTGCTTCACTTTCTAAATGCTGTCCTTTCAGAGAAAATCACTTTCCTTTGAATGTGCCTTAAGCTACTTACAAGCATTTAACAGAAATTCACATGCGTTTCTCTGAAAGTGATGCAGTCTGTTCCAACACTTCAATTCACTGTGGGAAGTGAATGGAGTGTGGCTTCACTTTCTAAATGCTGTCCTTTCAGAGAAAATCACTTTCCTTTGAAAATGCCTTAAGCTACAAACAAGCATTCAACAGAAATTCACATGCGTTTCTCTGAAAGAGAAGCAGTCTGTTCCATCACTTCAATTCACTGTGCGAAGTGAATGGAGTGTTGCTTCACTTTCTAAATGCTGTCCTTTCAGAGAAAATCACTTTCCTTTGAAAGTGCCTTAAGCTACTTACAAGCATTTAACAGAAATTCACATGCGTTTCTCTGAAAGTGATGCAGTCTGTTCCAACACTTCAATTCACTGTGCGAAGTGAATGGAGTGTGGCTTCACTTTCTAAATGCTGTCCTTTCAGAGAAAATCACTTTCCTTTGAAAGGGCCTTAAGCTACTTCCAAGCATTCACAAAAAACTCAAATCCGTTTCTGTGAAAGAGAAGTAGTCTGTTCCAACACTTCAATTCACTGTGCGAAGTGAATGGAGTGTTGCTTCACTTTCTAAATGCTGTCCTTTCAGAGAAAATCACTTTCCTTTGAAAGGGCCTTAAGCTACTTACAAGCATTCACAAGAAACTCACATGCATTTTTCTGAAAGAGAAGCAGTCTGTTCCAACACTTCAATTCACTGTGTGAAGTGAATGGAGTGTTGCATCACTTTCTAAATGCTGTCCTTTCAGAGAAAATCACTTTCCTTTGAAAGGGCCTTAAGCTACTTACAAGCATTCACAAGAAACTCACATGCATTTTTCTGAAAGAGCAGCAGTCTGTTCCAACACTTCAATTCACTGTGCGAAGTGAATGGTGTGTTGCTTCACTTTCGAAATGCTGTCCTTTCAGAGAAAATCACTCTTTTTTGAAACTGCCTTAAGCTACTTACAAGGATTCACAAGAAACTCACATCTGTTTCTCTGAAAGAGAAGCAGTCTGTTCCAACACTTCAATTCACTGTGCGAAGTGAATGCAGTGTTGCTTCACTTTCTAAATGCTGTCCTTTCAGAGAAAATCACTTTCCTTTGAAAGTGCCTTAGGCTACCTACAAGCATTTAACAGAAATTCACATGCGTTTCTCTGAAAGTGATGCAGTCTGTTCCAATACTTCAATTCACTGTGCGAAGTGAATGGAGTGTGGCTTCACTTTCTAAATGCTGTCCTTTCAGAGAAAATCACTTTCCTTTGAATGTGCCTTAAGCTACTTAAAAGCATTTAACAGAAATTTACATGCGTTTCTCTGAAAGAGAAGCAGTCTGTTCCAACACTTCAATTCACTTTGCGAAGTGAATAGAGTGTTGCTTCACTTTCTAAATGCTGTCCTTTTAGAGAAAATCACTTTCCTTTGAAAGTGCCTTAAGCTACTTACAAGCATTAACAAAAACTCACATGCGTTTCTCTGAAAGAGCAGCAGTCTGTTCCAACACTTCAATTCACTGTGCGAAGGGAATGGTGTGTTGCTTCACTTTCTAAATGCTCTCCTTTTAGAGAAAATCACACTCTTTTGAAACTGCCTTAAGCTACTTACAAGCATTCACAAGAAACTCACATCTGTTTCTCTGAAAGAGAAGCAGTCTGTTCCAACAATTCAATTCACTGTGCGAAGTGAATGGAGTGTTGCTTCACTTTCTAAATGCTGTCCTTTCAGAGAAAATCACTTTCCTTTGAATGTGCCTTAAGCTACTTACAAGCATTTAACAGAAATTCACATGCGTTTCTCTGAAAGTGATGCAGTCTGTTCCAACACTTCAATTCACTGTGGGAAGTGAATGGAGTGTGGCTTCACTTTCTAAATGCTGTCCTTTCAGAGAAAATCACTTTCCTTTGAAAATGCCTTAAGCTACAAACAATCATTCAACAGAAATTCACATGCGTTTCTCTGAAAGAGAAGCAGTCTGTTCCATCATTTCAATTCACTGTGCGAAGTGAATGGAGTGTTGCTTCACTTTCTAAATGCTGTCCTTTCAGAGAAAATCACTTTCCTTTGAAAGTGCCTTAAGCTACTTACAAGCATTTAACAGAAATTCACATGCGTTTCTCTGAAAGTGATGCAGTCTGTTCCAACACTTCAATTCACTGTGCGAAGTGAATGGAGTGTGGCTTCACTTTCTAAATGCTGTCCTTTCAGAGAAAATCACTTTCCTTTGAAAGGGCCTTAAGCTACTTCCAAGCATTCACAAAAAACTCAAATCCGTTTCTGTGAAAGAGAAGTAGTCTGTTCCAACACTTCAATTCACTGTGCGAAGTGAATGGAGTGTTGCTTCACTTTCTAAATGCTGTCCTTTCAGAGAAAATCACTTTCCTTTGAAAGGGCCTTAAGCTACTTACAAGCATTCACAAGAAACTCACATGCATTTTTCTGAAAGAGAAGCAGTCTGTTCCAACACTTCAATTCACTGTGTGAAGTGAATGGAGTGTTGCATCACTTTCTAAATGCTGTCCTTTCAGAGAAAATCACTTTCCTTTGAAAGGGCCTTAAGCTACTTACAAGCATTCACAAGAAACTCACATGCATTTTTCTGAAAGAGCAGCAGTCTGTTCCAACACTTCAATTCACTGTGCGAAGTGAATGGTGTGTTGCTTCACTTTCGAAATGCTGTCCTTTCAGAGAAAATCACTCTTTTTTGAAACTGCCTTAAGCTACTTACAAGGATTCACAAGAAACTCACATCTGTTTCTCTGAAAGAGAAGCAGTCTGTTCCAACACTTCAATTCACTGTGCGAAGTGAATGCAGTGTTGCTTCACTTTCTAAATGCTGTCCTTTCAGAGAAAATCACTTTCCTTTGAAAGTGCCTTAGGCTACTTACAAGCATTTAACAGAAATTCACATGCGTTTCTCTGAAAGTGATGCAGTCTGTTCCAATACTTCAATTCACTGTGCGAAGTGAATGGAGTGTGGCTTCACTTTCTAAATGCTGTCCTTTCAGAGAAAATCACTTTCCTTTGAATGTGCCTTAAGCTACTTAAAAGCATTTAACAGAAATTTACATGCGTTTCTCTGAAAGAGAAGCAGTCTGTTCCAACACTTCAATTCACTTTGCGAAGTGAATAGAGTGTTGCTTCACTTTCTAAATGCTGTCCTTTTAGAGAAAATCACTTTCCTTTGAAAGTGCCTTAAGCTACTTACAAGCATTAACAAAAACTCACATGCGTTTCTCTGAAAGAGCAGCAGTCTGTTCCAACACTTCAATTCACTGTGCGAAGGGAATGGTGTGTTGCTTCACTTTCTAAATGCTCTCCTTTTAGAGAAAATCACACTCTTTTGAAACTGCCTTAAGCTACTTACAAGCATTCACAAGAAACTCACATCTGTTTCTCTGAAAGAGAAGCAGTCTGTTCCAACAATTCAATTCACTGTGCGAAGTGAATGGAGTGTTGCTTCACTTTCTAAATGCTGTCCTTTCAGAGAAAATCACTTTCCTTTGAATGTGCCTTAAGCTACTTACAAGCATTTAACAGAAATTCACATGCGTTTCTCTGAAAGTGATGCAGTCTGTTCCAACACTTCAATTCACTGTGGGAAGTGAATGGAGTGTGGCTTCACTTTCTAAATGCTGTCCTTTCAGAGAAAATCACTTTCCTTTGAAAATGCCTTAAGCTACAAACAAGCATTCAACAGAAATTCACATGCGTTTCTCTGAAAGAGAAGCAGTCTGTTCCATCACTTCAATTCACTGTGCGAAGTGAATGGAGTGTTGCTTCACTTTCTAAATGCTGTCCTTTCAGAGAAAATCACTTTCCTTTGAAAGTGCCTTAAGCTACTTACAAGCATTTAACAGAAATTCACATGCGTTTCTCTGAAAGTGATGCAGTCTGTTCCAACACTTCAATTCACTGTGCGAAGTGAATGGAGTGTGGCTTCACTTTCTAAATGCTGTCCTTTCAGAGAAAATCACTTTCCTTTGAAAGGGCCTTAAGCTACTTACAAGCATTCACAAGAAACTCACATGCATTTTTCTGAAAGAGCAGCAGTCTGTTCAAACACTTCAATTCACTGTGCGAAGTGAATGGTGTGTTGCTTCACTTTCTAAATGCTCTCCTTTCAGAGAAAATCACTCTTTTTTGAAACTGCCTTAAGCTACTTACAAGCATTCACAAGAAACTCACATCTGTTTCTCTGAAAGAGAAGCAGTCTGTTCCAACACTTCAATTCACTGTGCGAAGTGAATGCAGTGTTGCTTCACTTTCTAAATGCTGTCCTTTCAGAGAAAATCACTTTCCTTTGAAAGTGCCTTAGGCTACTTACAAGCATTTAACAGAAATTCACATGCGTTTCTCTGAAAGTGATGCAGTCTGTTCCAATACTTCAATTCACTGTGCGAAGTGAATGGAGTGTGGCTTCACTTTCTAAATGCTGTCCTTTCAGAGAAAATTACTTTCCTTTGAACGTGCCTTAAGCTACTTACAAGCATTTAACAGAAATTCACATGCTCTTCTCTGAAAGAGAAGCAGTCTGTTCCAACACTTCAATTCACTGTGCGAAGTGAATGGAGTGTTGCTTCACTTTCTAAATGCTGTCCTTTCAGAGAAAATCACTTTCCTTTGAAAGTGCCTTAATCTACTTACAAGCATTTAACATAAATGCACATGCGTTTCTCTGAAAGTTATGCAGTCTGTTCCAACACTTCAATTCACTGTGCGAAGTGAATGGAGTGTGGCTTCACTTTCTAAATGCAGTCTTTTCAGAGAAAATCACTTTCCTTTGAAAGAGCCTTAAGCTACTTACAAGCATTCACAAAAAACTCACATCCGTATCTCTGAAAGAGAAGTAGTCTGTTCCAACACTTCAATTCACTGTGCGTAGTGAATGGAGTGTTGCTTCACTTCATGAATGCTGTCCTTTCAGAGAAAATCACTTTCCTTTGAAAGTGCCTTAAGCTACCTACAAGCATTTAACAGAAATTCACATGCGTTTCTCTGAAAGAGAAGCAGTCTGTTCCAACACTTCAATTCACTGTGTGAAGTGAATGGAGTGTTGCATCACTTTCTAAATGCTGTCCTTTCAGAGAAAATCACTTTCCTTTGAAAGGGCCTTAAGCTACTTACAAGCATTCACAAGAAACTCACATGCATTTTTCTGAAAGAGCAGCAGTGTGTTCCAACACTTCAATTCACTGTGCGAAGTGAATGGTGTGTTGCTTCACTTTCTAAATGCTCTCCTTTTAGAGAAAGTCACTCTCTTTTGAAACTGCCTTAAGCTACTTACAAGCATTTACAAGAAACCCACATCTGTTTCTCTGAAAGAGATGCAGTCTGTTCCAACACTTCAATTCACTGTGGGAAGTGAATGGAGTGTGGCTTCACTTTCTAAATGCTGTCCTTTCAGAGAAAATCACTCTCCTTTGAAAGTGCCTTAAGCTACTTACAAGCATTTAACAGTAATTCACATGCTTTTCTCTGAAAGAGAAGCAGTCTATTCCAACACTTCAATTCACTTTGCGAAGTGAATGGAGTGTTGCTTCACTTTCTAAATGCTGTCCTTTCAGAGAAAATCACTTTCCTTTGAAAATGCCTTAAGCTACATACAAGCATTCAACAGAAATTCACATGAGTTTCTCTGAAAGAGAAGCAGTCTGTTCCAACACTTCAATTCACTGTGCGAAGTGAATGGAGTGTTGCTTCACTTTCTAAATGCTGTCCTTTCAGAGAAAATCACTTTCCTTTGAAAGTGCCTTAAGCTACTTCCAAGCATTCACAAAAAACTCAAATCCGTTTCTGTGAAAGAGAAGTAGTCTGTTCCAACACTTCAATTCACTGTGCGAAGTGAATGGAGTGTTGCTTCACTTTCTAAATGCTGTCCTTTCAGAGAAAATCACTTTCCTTTGAAAGGGCCTTAAGCTACTTACAAGCATTCACAAGAAACTCACATGCATTTTTCTGAAAGAGCAGCAGTCTGTTCCAACACTTCAATTCACTGTGCGAAGTGAATGGTGTGTTGCTTCACTTTCGAAATGCTGTCCTTTCAGAGAAAATCACTCTTTTTTGAAACTGCCTTAAGCTACTTACAAGGATTCACAAGAAACTCACATCTGTTTCTCTGAAAGAGAAGCAGTCTGTTCCAACACTTCAATTCACTGTGCGAAGTGAATGCAGTGTTGCTTCACTTTCTAAATGCTGTCCTTTCAGAGAAAATCACTTTCCTTTGAAAGTGCCTTAGGCTACTTACAAGCATTTAACAGAAATTCACATGCGTTTCTCTGAAAGTGATGCAGTCTGTTCCAATACTTCAATTCACTGTGCGAAGTGAATGGAGTGTGGCTTCACTTTCTAAATGCTGTCCTTTCAGAGAAAATTACTTTCCTTTGAACGTGCCTTAAGCTACTTACAAGCATTTAACAGAAATTCACATGCTTTTCTCTGAAAGAGAAGCAGTCTGTTCCAACACTTCAATTCACTGTGCGAAGTGAATGGAGTGTTGCTTCACTTTCTAAATGCTGTCCTTTCAGAGAAAATCACTTTCCTTTGAAAGTGCCTTAATCTACTTACAAGCATTTAACAGAAATTCACATGCGTTTCTCTGAAAGTGATGCAGTCTGTTCCAACACTTCAATTCACTGTGCGAAGTGAATGGAGTGTGGCTTCACTTTCTAAATGCAGTCTTTTCAGAGAAAATCACTTTTCTTTGAAAGAGCCTTAAGCTACTTACAAGCATTCACAAAAAACTCACATCCGTATCTCTGAAAGAGAAGTAGTCTGTTCCAACACTTCAATTCACTGTGCGTAGTGAATGGAGTGTTGCTTCACTTTATAAATGCTGTCCTTTCAGAGAAAATCACTTTCCTTTGAAAGTGCCTTAAGCTACCTACAAGCATTTAACAGAAATTCACATGCGTTTCTCTGAAAGAGAAGCAGTCTGTTCCAACACTTCAATTCACTGTGTGAAGTGAATGGAGTGTTGCATCACTTTCTAAATGCTGTCCTTTCAGAGAAAATCACTTTCCTTTGAAAGTGTCTTAAGCTACTTACAAGCATTTAACACAAATTCACATGCGTTTCTCTGAAAGTGATGCAGTCTGTTCCAACACTTCAATTCACTGTGCGAAGTGAATGGAGTGTGGCTTCACTTTCTAAATGCAGTCTTTTCAGAGAAAATCACATTCCTTTGAAAGTGCCTTAAGCTACTTACAAGCATTCACAAAAAACTCACATCCGTTTCTCAGCAAGAGAACTAGTCTGTTCCAACAATTCAATTCACTGTGCGTAGTGAACGGAGTGTTGGTTCACTTTCTAAATGCTGTCCTTTCAGAGAAAATCACTTTCCTTTGAAAGTGCCTTAAGCTACCTACAAGCATTTAACAGAAATTCACATGCGTTTCCCTGAAAGAGAAGCAGTCTGTTCCAACACTTCAATTCACTGTGCGAAGTGAATGGAGTGTGGCTTCACTTTCTAAAGGCAGTCTTTTCAGAGAAAATCACGTTCCTTTGAAAGTGCCTTAAGCTACTTACAAGCAATCACAAAAAACTCACAACCGTTTCTCAGCAAGAGAAGTAGTCTGTTCCAACAATTCAATTCACTGTGCGTAGTGAACGGAGTGTTGCTTCACTTTCTAAATGCTGTCCTTTCAGAGAAAATCACTTTCCTTTGAAAGTGCCTTAAGCTACCTACAAGCATTTAACAGAAATTCACATGCGTTTCTCTGAAAGAGAAGCACTCTGTTCCAACACTTCAATTCACTGTGTGAAGTGAATGGAGTGTTGCTTCACTTTCTAAATGCTCTCCTTTCAGAGAAAATCACTTTCCTTTGAAAGGGCCTTAAGCTACTTACAAGCATTCACAAGAAACTCACATGCCTTTTTCTGAAAGAGCAGCAGTCTGTTCCAACACTTCAATTCACTGTGAGAAGGGAATGGTGTGTTGCTTCACTTTCTATATGCTCTCTTTTTAGAGAAAATCACTCTCTTTTGAAACTGCCTTAAGCTACTTACAAGCATTCACAAGAAACTCACATCTGTTTCTCTGAAAGAGAAGCAGTCTGTTCCAACACTTCAATTCACTGTGCGAAGTGAATGCAGTGTTGCTTCACTTTCTAAATGCTGTCCTTTCAGAGAAAATCACTTTCCTTTGAAAGTGCCTTAGGCTACTTACAAGCATTTAACAGAAATTCACATGCGTTTCTCTGAAAGTGATGCAGTCTGTTCCAATACTTCAATTCACTGTGCGAAGTGAATGGAGTGTGGCTTCACTTCCTAAATGCTGTCCTTTCAGAGAAAATTACTTTCCTTTGAACGTGCCTTAAGCTACTTACAAGCATTTAACAGAAATTCACATGCTCTTCTCTGAAAGAGAAGCAGTCTGTTCCAACACTTCAATTCACTGTGCGAAGTGAATGGAGTGTTGCTTCACTTTCTAAATGCTGTCCTTTCAGAGAAAATCACTTTCCTTTGAAAGTGCCTTAATCTACTTACAAGCATTTAACATAAATGCACATGCGTTTCTCTGAAAGTGATGCAGTCTGTTCCAACACTTCAATTCACTGTGCGAAGTGAATGGAGTGTGGCTTCACTTTCTAAATGCAGTCTTTTCAGAGAAAATCACTTTCCTTTGAAAGAGCCTTAAGCTACTTACAAGCATTCACAAAAAACTCACATCCGTATCTCTGAAAGAGAAGTAGTCTGTTCCAACACTTCAATTCACTGTGCGTAGTGAATGGAGTGTTGCTTCACTTCATAAATGCTGTCCTTTCAGAGAAAATCACTTTCCTTTGAAAGTGCCTTAAGCTACCTACAAGCATTTAACAGAAATTCACATGCGTTTCTCTGAAAGAGAAGCAGTCTGTTCCAACACTTCAATTCACTGTGTGAAGTGAATGGAGTGTTGCATCACTTTCTAAATGCTGTCCTTTCAGAGAAAATCACTTTCCTTTGAAAGGGCCTTAAGCTACTTACAAGCATTCACAAGAAACTCACATGCATTTTTCTGAAAGAGCAGCAGTGTGTTCCAACACTTCAATTCACTGTGCGAAGTGAATGGTGTGTTGCTTCACTTTCTAAATGCTCTCCTTTTAGAGAAAGTCACTCTCTTTTGAAACTGCCTTAAGCTACTTACAAGCATTTACAAGAAACCCACATCTGTTTCTCTGAAAGAGATGCAGTCTGTTCCAACACTTCAATTCACTGTGGGAAGTGAATGGAGTGTGGCTTCACTTTCTAAATGCTGTCCTTTCAGAGAAAATCACTCTCCTTTGAAAGTGCCTTAAGCTACTTACAAGCATTTAACAGTAATTCACATGCTTTTCTCTGAAAGAGAAGCAGTCTATTCCAACACTTCAATTCACTTTGCGAAGTGAATGGAGTGTTGCTTCACTTTCTAAATGCTGTCCTTTCAGAGAAAATCACTTTCCTTTGAAAATGCCTTAAGCTACATACAAGCATTCAACAGAAATTCACATGAGTTTCTCTGAAAGAGAAGCAGTCTGTTCCAACACTTCAATTCACTGTGCGAAGTGAATGGAGTGTTGCTTCACTTTCTAAATGCTGTCCTTTCAGAGAAAATCACTTTCCTTTGAAAGTACCTTAAGCTACTTCCAAGCATTCACAAAAAACTCAAATCCGTTTCTGTGAAAGAGAAGTAGTCTGTTCCAACACTTCAATTCACTGTGCGAAGTGAATGGAGTGTTGCTTCACTTTCTAAATGCTGTCCTTTCAGAGAAAATCACTTTCCTTTGAAAGGGCCTTAAGCTACTTACAAGCATTCACAAGAAACTCACATGCATTTTTCTGAAAGAGCAGCAGTCTGTTCCAACACTTCAATTCACTGTGCGAAGTGAATGGTGTGTTGCTTCACTTTCGAAATGCTGTCCTTTCAGAGAAAATCACTCTTTTTTGAAACTGCCTTAAGCTACTTACAAGGATTCACAAGAAACTCACATCTGTTTCTCTGAAAGAGAAGCAGTCTGTTCCAACACTTCAATTCACTGTGCGAAGTGAATGCAGTGTTGCTTCACTTTCTAAATGCTGTCCTTTCAGAGAAAATCACTTTCCTTTGAAAGTGCCTTAGGCTACTTACAAGCATTTAACAGAAATTCACATGCGTTTCTCTGAAAGTGATGCAGTCTGTTCCAATACTTCAATTCACTGTGCGAAGTGAATGGAGTGTGGCTTCACTTTCTAAATGCTGTCCTTTCAGAGAAAATTACTTTCCTTTGAACGTGCCTTAAGCTACTTACAAGCATTTAACAGAAATTCACATGCTTTTCTCTGAAAGAGAAGCAGTCTGTTCCAACACTTCAATTCACTGTGCGAAGTGAATGGAGTGTTGCTTCACTTTCTAAATGCTGTCCTTTCAGAGAAAATCACTTTCCTTTGAAAGTGCCTTAATCTACTTACAAGCATTTAACAGAAATTCACATGCGTTTCTCTGAAAGTGATGCAGTCTGTTCCAACACTTCAATTCACTGTGCGAAGTGAATGGAGTGTGGCTTCACTTTCTAAATGCAGTCTTTTCAGAGAAAATCACTTTTCTTTGAAAGAGCCTTAAGCTACTTACAAGCATTCACAAAAAACTCACATCCGTATCTCTGAAAGAGAAGTAGTCTGTTCCAACACTTCAATTCACTGTGCGTAGTGAATGGAGTGTTGCTTCACTTTATAAATGCTGTCCTTTCAGAGAAAATCACTTTCCTTTGAAAGTGCCTTAAGCTACCTACAAGCATTTAACAGAAATTCACATGCGTTTCTCTGAAAGAGAAGCAGTCTGTTCCAACACTTCAATTCACTGTGTGAAGTGAATGGAGTGTTGCATCACTTTCTAAATGCTGTCCTTTCAGAGAAAATCACTTTCCTTTGAAAGTGTCTTAAGCTACTTACAAGCATTTAACACAAATTCACATGCGTTTCTCTGAAAGTGATGCAGTCTGTTCCAACACTTCAATTCACTGTGAGAAGTGAATGGAGTGTGGCTTCACTTTCTAAATGCAGTCTTTTCAGAGAAAATCACATTCCTTTGAAAGTGCCTTAAGCTACTTACAAGCATTCACAAAAAACTCACATCCGTTTCTCAGCAAGAGAACTAGTCTGTTCCAACAATTCAATTCACTGTGCGTAGTGAACGGAGTGTTGGTTCACTTTCTAAATGCTGTCCTTTCAGAGAAAATCACTTTCCTTTGAAAGTGCCTTAAGCTACCTACAAGCATTTAACAGAAATTCACATGCGTTTCCCTGAAAGAGAAGCAGTCTGTTCCAACACTTCAATTCACTGTGCGAAGTGAATGGAGTGTGGCTTCACTTTCTAAAGGCAGTCTTTTCAGAGAAAATCACGTTCCTTTGAAAGTGCCTTAAGCTACTTACAAGCAATCACAAAAAACTCACAACCGTTTCTCAGCAAGAGAAGTAGTCTGTTCCAACAATTCAATTCACTGTGCGTAGTGAACGGAGTGTTGCTTCACTTTCTAAATGCTGTCCTTTCAGAGAAAATCACTTTCCTTTGAAAGTGCCTTAAGCTACCTACAAGCATTTAACAGAAATTCACATGCGTTTCTCTGAAAGAGAAGCACTCTGTTCCAACACTTCAATTCACTGTGTGAAGTGAATGGAGTGTTGCTTCACTTTCTAAATGCTCTCCTTTCAGAGAAAATCACTTTCCTTTGAAAGGGCCTTAAGCTACTTACAAGCATTCACAAGAAACTCACATGCCTTTTTCTGAAAGAGCAGCAGTCTGTTCCAACACTTCAATTCACTGTGAGAAGGGAATGGTGTGTTGCTTCACTTTCTATATGCTCTCTTTTTAGAGAAAATCACTCTCTTTTGAAACTGCCTTAAGCTACTTACAAGCATTCACATGAAACTCACATCTGTTTCTCTGAAAGAGAAGCAGTTTTTTCCAACACTTCAATTCACTGTGCGAAGTGAATGGAGTGTTGCTTCACTTTCTAAATGCTGTCCTTTCAGAGAAAATCTCTTTCCTTTGAAAGTGCCTTAAGCTACCTACAAGCATTTAACAGAAATTCACATGCGTTTCTCTGAAAGAGAAGCAGTCTGTTCCAACACTTCAATTCACTGTGTGAAGTGAAAGGAGTGTTGCTTCACTTTCTAAATGCTGTCCTTTTAAGAGAAAATCACTTTCCTTTGAATGTGCCTTAAGCTACTTACAAGCATTTAACAGAAATTCACATGCGTTTCTGTGAAAGAGAAGCAGTCTGTTCCAACACTTCAATTCACTGTGCGAAGTGAATGGAGTGTTGCTTCACTTTCTAAATGCTGTCCTTTCAGAGAAAATCACTTTCCTTTGAAAGTGCCTTAAGCTACCTACAAGCATTTAACAGAAATTCACATGCGTTTCTCGGAAAGAGAAGCAGTCTGTTCCAACACTTCAATTCACTGTGTGAAGTGAAAGTAGTGTTGCTTCACTTTCTAAATGCTGTCCTTTCAGAGAAAATCACTTTCCTTTGAATGTTCCTTAAGCTACTTAAAAGCATTTAACAGAAATTCACATGCGTTTCTCTGAAAGAGAAGCAGTCTGTTCCAACACTTCAATTCACTTTGCGAAGTGAATAGAGTGTTGCTTCACTTTCTAAATGCTGTCCTTTTAGAGAAAATCACTTTCCTTTGAAAGTGCCTTAAGCTACTTACAAGCATTAACAAAAACTCACATGCGTTTCTCTGAAAGAGCAGCAGTCTGTTCCAACACTTCAATTCACTGTGCGAAGGGAATGGTGTGTTGCTTCACTTTCTAAATGCTCTCCTTTTAGAGAAAATCACTCTCTTTTGAAACTGCCTTAAGCTACTTACAAGCATTCACAAGAAACTCACATCTGTTTCTCTGAAAGAGAAGCAGTCTGTTCCAACAATTCAATTCACTGTGCGAAGTGAATGGAGTGTTGCTTCACTTTCTAAATGCTGTCCTTTCAGAGAAAATCACTTTCCTTTGAATGTGCCTTAAGCTACTTACTAGCATTTAACAGAAATTCACATGCGTTTCTCTGAAAGTGATGCAGTCTGTTCCAACACTTCAATTCAATGTGGGAAGTGAATGGAGTGTGGCTTCACTTTCTAAATGCTGTCCTTTCAGAGAAAATCACTTTCCTTTGAAAATGCCTTAAGCTACAAAAAAGCATTCAACAGAAATTCACATGCGTTTCTCTGAAAGAGAAGCAGTCTGTTCCATCACTTCAATTCACTGTGCGAAGTGAATGGAGTGTTGCTTCACTTTCTAAATGCTGTCCTTTCAGAGAAAATCACTTTCCTTTGAAAGTGCCTTAAGCTACTTACAAGCATTTAACAGAAATTCACATGCGTTTCTCTGAAAGTGATGCAGTCTGTTCCAACACTTCAATTCACTGTGCGAAGTGAATGGAGTGTGGCTTCACTTTCTAAATGCAGTCTTTTCAGAGAAAATCACGTTCCTTTGAAAGTGCCTTAAGCTACTTACAAGCATTCACAAAAAACTCACATCCGTTTCTCAGGAAGAGAAATAGTCTGTTCCAACAATTCAATTCACTGTGCGTAGTGAACGGAGTGTTGCTTCACTTTCTAAATGCTGTCCTTTCAGAGAAAATCACTTTCCTTTGAAAGTGCCTTAAGCTACCTACAAGCATTTAACAGAAATTCACATGCGTTTCTCTGAAAGAGAAGCAGTCTGTTCCAACACTTCAATTCACTGTGTGAAGTGAAAGGAGTGTTGCTTCACTTTCTAAATGCTGTCCTTTCAGAGAAAATCACTTTCCTTTGAATGTGCCTTAAGCTACTTAAAAGCATTTAACAGAAATTAACATGCGTTTCTCTGAAAGAGAAGCAGTCTGTTCCAACACTTCAATTCACTTTGCGAAGTGAATAGAGTGTTGCTTCACTTTCGAAATGCTGTCCTTTCAGAGAAAATCACTTTCCTTTGAAAGTGCCTTAAGATACTTACAAGCATTAACAAAAACTCACATGCGTTTCTCTGAAAGAGCAGCAGTCTGTTCCAACACTTCAATTCACTGTGCGAAGGGAATGGTGTGTTGCTTCACTTTCTAAATGCTGTCCTTTCAGAGAAAATCACTTTCCTTTGAAAGTGCCTTAAGCTACCTACAAGCATTTAACAGAAATTCACATGCGTTTCCCTGAAAGAGAAGCAGTCTGTTCCAACACTTCAATTCACTGTGCGAAGTGAATGGAGTGTGGCTTCACTTTCTAAAGGCAGTCTTTTCAGAGAAAATCACGTTCCTTTGAAAGTGCCTTAAGCTACTTACAAGCAATCACAAAAAACTCACAACCGTTTCTCAGCAAGAGAAGTAGTCTGTTCCAACAATTCAATTCACTGTGCGTAGTGAACGGAGTGTTGCTTCACTTTCTAAATGCTGTCCTTTCAGAGAAAATCACTTTCCTTTGAAAGTGCCTTAAGCTACCTACAAGCATTTAACAGAAATTCACATGCGTTTCTCTGAAAGAGAAGCACTCTGTTCCAACACTTCAATTCACTGTGTGAAGTGAATGGAGTGTTGCTTCACTTTCTAAATGCTCTCCTTTCAGAGAAAATCACTTTCCTTTGAAAGGGCCTTAAGCTACTTACAAGCATTCACAAGAAACTCACATGCCTTTTTCTGAAAGAGCAGCAGTCTGTTCCAACACTTCAATTCACTGTGAGAAGGGAATGGTGTGTTGCTTCACTTTCTATATGCTCTCTTTTTAGAGAAAATCACTCTCTTTTGAAACTGCCTTAAGCTACTTACAAGCATTCACATGAAACTCACATCTGTTTCTCTGAAAGAGAAGCAGTTTTTTCCAACACTTCAATTCACTGTGCGAAGTGAATGGAGTGTTGCTTCACTTTCTAAATGCTGTCCTTTCAGAGAAAATCTCTTTCCTTTGAAAGTGCCTTAAGCTACCTACAAGCATTTAACAGAAATTCACATGCGTTTCTCTGAAAGAGAAGCAGTCTGTTCCAACACTTCAATTCACTGTGTGAAGTGAAAGGAGTGTTGCTTCACCTTCTAAATGCTGTCCTTTTAAGAGAAAATCACTTTCCTTTGAATGTGCCTTAAGCTACTTACAAGCATTTAACAGAAATTCACATGCGTTTCTGTGAAAGAGAAGCAGTCTGTTCCAACACTTCAATTCACTGTGCGAAGTGAATGGAGTGTTGCTTCACTTTCTAAATGCTGTCCTTTCAGAGAAAATCACTTTCCTTTGAAAGTGCCTTAAGCTACCTACAAGCATTTAACAGAAATTCACATGCGTTTCTCGGAAAGAGAAGCAGTCTGTTCCAACACTTCAATTCACTGTGTGAAGTGAAAGTAGTGTTGCTTCACTTTCTAAATGCTGTCCTTTCAGAGAAAATCACTTTCCTTTGAATGTTCCTTAAGCTACTTAAAAGCATTTAACAGAAATTCACATGCGTTTCTCTGAAAGAGAAGCAGTCTGTTCCAACACTTCAATTCACTTTGCGAAGTGAATAGAGTGTTGCTTCACTTTCTAAATGCTGTCCTTTTAGAGAAAATCACTTTCCTTTGAAAGTGCCTTAAGCTACTTACAAGCATTAACAAAAACTCACATGCGTTTCTCTGAAAGAGCAGCAGTCTGTTCCAACACTTCAATTCACTGTGCGAAGGGAATGGTGTGTTGCTTCACTTTCTAAATGCTCTCCTTTTAGAGAAAATCACTCTCTTTTGAAACTGCCTTAAGCTACTTACAAGCATTCACAAGAAACTCACATCTGTTTCTCTGAAAGAGAAGCAGTCTGTTCCAACAATTCAATTCACTGTGCGAAGTGAATGGAGTGTTGCTTCACTTTCTAAATGCTGTCCTTTCAGAGAAAATCACTTTCCTTTGAATGTGCCTTAAGCTACTTACTAGCATTTAACAGAAATTCACATGCGTTTCTCTGAAAGTGATGCAGTCTGTTCCAACACTTCAATTCAATGTGGGAAGTGAATGGAGTGTGGCTTCACTTTCTAAATGCTGTCCTTTCAGAGAAAATCACTTTCCTTTGAAAATGCCTTAAGCTACAAAAAAGCATTCAACAGAAATTCACATGCGTTTCTCTGAAAGAGAAGCAGTCTGTTCCATCACTTCAATTCACTGTGCGAAGTGAATGGAGTGTTGCTTCACTTTCTAAATGCTGTCCTTTCAGAGAAAATCACTTTCCTTTGAAAGTGCCTTAAGCTACTTACAAGCATTTAACAGAAATTCACATGCGTTTCTCTGAAAGTGATGCAGTCTGTTCCAACACTTCAATTCACTGTGCGAAGTGAATGGAGTGTGGCTTCACTTTCTAAATGCAGTCTTTTCAGAGAAAATCACGTTCCTTTGAAAGTGCCTTAAGCTACTTACAAGCATTCACAAAAAACTCACATCCGTTTCTCAGGAAGAGAAATAGTCTGTTCCAACAATTCAATTCACTGTGCGTAGTGAACGGAGTGTTGCTTCACTTTCTAAATGCTGTCCTTTCAGAGAAAATCACTTTCCTTTGAAAGTGCCTTAAGCTACCTACAAGCATTTAACAGAAATTCACATGCGTTTCTCTGAAAGAGAAGCAGTCTGTTCCAACACTTCAATTCACTGTGTGAAGTGAAAGGAGTGTTGCTTCACTTTCTAAATGCTGTCCTTTCAGAGAAAATCACTTTCCTTTGAATGTGCCTTAAGCTACTTAAAAGCATTTAACAGAAATTAACATGCGTTTCTCTGAAAGAGAAGCAGTCTGTTCCAACACTTCAATTCACTTTGCGAAGTGAATAGAGTGTTGCTTCACTTTCGAAATGCTGTCCTTTCAGAGAAAATCACTTTCCTTTGAAAGTGCCTTAAGATACTTACAAGCATTAACAAAAACTCACATGCGTTTCTCTGAAAGAGCAGCAGTCTGTTCCAACACTTCAATTCACTGTGCGAAGGGAATGGTGTGTTGCTTCACTTTCTAAATGCTGTCCTTTCAGAGAAAATCACTTTCCTTTGAAAGTGCCTTAAGCTACCTACAAGCATTTAACAGAAATTCACATGCGTTTCCCTGAAAGAGAAGCAGTCTGTTCCAACACTTCAATTCACTGTGCGAAGTGAATGGAGTGTGGCTTCACTTTCTAAAGGCAGTCTTTTCAGAGAAAATCACGTTCCTTTGAAAGTGCCTTAAGCTACTTACAAGCAATCACAAAAAACTCACAACCGTTTCTCAGCAAGAGAAGTAGTCTGTTCCAACAATTCAATTCACTGTGCGTAGTGAACGGAGTGTTGCTTCACTTTCTAAATGCTGTCCTTTCAGAGAAAATCACTTTCCTTTGAAAGTGCCTTAAGCTACCTACAAGCATTTAACAGAAATTCACATGCGTTTCTCTGAAAGAGAAGCACTCTGTTCCAACACTTCAATTCACTGTGTGAAGTGAATGGAGTGTTGCTTCACTTTCTAAATGCTCTCCTTTCAGAGAAAATCACTTTCCTTTGAAAGGGCCTTAAGCTACTTACAAGCATTCACAAGAAACTCACATGCCTTTTTCTGAAAGAGCAGCAGTCTGTTCCAACACTTCAATTCACTGTGAGAAGGGAATGGTGTGTTGCTTCACTTTCTATATGCTCTCTTTTTAGAGAAAATCACTCTCTTTTGAAACTGCCTTAAGCTACTTACAAGCATTCACATGAAACTCACATCTGTTTCTCTGAAAGAGAAGCAGTTTTTTCCAACACTTCAATTCACTGTGCGAAGTGAATGGAGTGTTGCTTCACTTTCTAAATGCTGTCCTTTCAGAGAAAATCTCTTTCCTTTGAAAGTGCCTTAAGCTACCTACAAGCATTTAACAGAAATTCACATGCGTTTCTCTGAAAGAGAAGCAGTCTGTTCCAACACTTCAATTCACTGTGTGAAGTGAAAGGAGTGTTGCTTCACTTTCTAAATGCTGTCCTTTTAAGAGAAAATCACTTTCCTTTGAATGTGCCTTAAGCTACTTACAAGCATTTAACAGAAATTCACATGCGTTTCTGTGAAAGAGAAGCAGTCTGTTCCAACACTTCAATTCACTGTGCGAAGTGAATGGAGTGTTGCTTCACTTTCTAAATGCTGTCCTTTCAGAGAAAATCACTTTCCTTTGAAAGTGCCTTAAGCTACCTACAAGCATTTAACAGAAATTCACATGCGTTTCTCGGAAAGAGAAGCAGTCTGTTCCAACACTTCAATTCACTGTGTGAAGTGAAAGTAGTGTTGCTTCACTTTCTAAATGCTGTCCTTTCAGAGAAAATCACTTTCCTTTGAATGTTCCTTAAGCTACTTAAAAGCATTTAACAGAAATTCACATGCGTTTCTCTGAAAGAGAAGCAGTCTGTTCCAACACTTCAATTCACTTTGCGAAGTGAATAGAGTGTTGCTTCACTTTCTAAATGCTGTCCTTTTAGAGAAAATCACTTTCCTTTGAAAGTGCCTTAAGCTACTTACAAGCATTAACAAAAACTCACATGCGTTTCTCTGAAAGAGCAGCAGTCTGTTCCAACACTTCAATTCACTGTGCGAAGGGAATGGTGTGTTGCTTCACTTTCTAAATGCTCTCCTTTTAGAGAAAATCACTCTCTTTTGAAACTGCCTTAAGCTACTTACAAGCATTCACAAGAAACTCACATCTGTTTCTCTGAAAGAGAAGCAGTCTGTTCCAACAATTCAATTCACTGTGCGAAGTGAATGGAGTGTTGCTTCACTTTCTAAATGCTGTCCTTTCAGAGAAAATCACTTTCCTTTGAATGTGCCTTAAGCTACTTACTAGCATTTAACAGAAATTCACATGCGTTTCTCTGAAAGTGATGCAGTCTGTTCCAACACTTCAATTCAATGTGGGAAGTGAATGGAGTGTGGCTTCACTTTCTAAATGCTGTCCTTTCAGAGAAAATCACTTTCCTTTGAAAATGCCTTAAGCTACAAAAAAGCATTCAACAGAAATTCACATGCGTTTCTCTGAAAGAGAAGCAGTCTGTTCCATCACTTCAATTCACTGTGCGAAGTGAATGGAGTGTTGCTTCACTTTCTAAATGCTGTCCTTTCAGAGAAAATCACTTTCCTTTGAAAGTGCCTTAAGCTACTTACAAGCATTTAACAGAAATTCACATGCGTTTCTCTGAAAGTGATGCAGTCTGTTCCAACACTTCAATTCACTGTGCGAAGTGAATGGAGTGTGGCTTCACTTTCTAAATGCAGTCTTTTCAGAGAAAATCACGTTCCTTTGAAAGTGCCTTAAGCTACTTACAAGCATTCACAAAAAACTCACATCCGTTTCTCAGGAAGAGAAATAGTCTGTTCCAACAATTCAATTCACTGTGCGTAGTGAACGGAGTGTTGCTTCACTTTCTAAATGCTGTCCTTTCAGAGAAAATCACTTTCCTTTGAAAGTGCCTTAAGCTACCTACAAGCATTTAACAGAAATTCACATGCGTTTCTCTGAAAGAGAAGCAGTCTGTTCCAACACTTCAATTCACTGTGTGAAGTGAAAGGAGTGTTGCTTCACTTTCTAAATGCTGTCCTTTCAGAGAAAATCACTTTCCTTTGAATGTGCCTTAAGCTACTTAAAAGCATTTAACAGAAATTCACATGCGTTTCTCTGAAAGAGAAGCAGTCTGTTCCAACACTTCAATTCACTTTGCGAAGTGAATAGAGTGTTGCTTCACTTTCGAAATGCTGTCCTTTCAGAGAAAATCACTTTCCTTTGAAAGTGCCTTAAGATACTTACAAGCATTAACAAAAACTCACATGCGTTTCTCTGAAAGAGCAGCAGTCTGTTCCAACACTTCAATTCACTGTGCGAAGGGAATGGTGTGTTGCTTCACTTTCTAAATGCTCTCCTTTTAGAGAAAATCACTCTCTTTTGAAACTGCCTTAAGCTACTTACAAGCATTCACAAGAAACTCACATCTGTTTCTCTGAAAGAGAAGAAGTCTGTTCCAACACTTCAATTCACTGTGTGAAGTGAAAGGAGTGTTGCTTCACTTTCTAAATGCTGTCCTTTCAGAGAAAATCACTTTCCTTTGAATGTGCCTTAAGCTACTTACAAGCATTTAACAGAAATTCACATGCGTTTCTGTGAAAGAGAAGCAGTCTGTTCCAACACTTCAATTCACTGTGCGAAGTGAATGGAGTGTTGCTTCACTTTCTAAATGCTGTCCTTTCAGAGAAAATCACTTTCCTTTGAAAGTGCCTTAAGCTACTTACAAGCATTCACAAAAACTCACATCCGTTTCTCTGAAAGAGAAGTAGTCTGTTCCAACACTTCAATTCACTGTGCGTAGTGAATGGAGTGTTGCTTCACTTTCTAAATGCTCTCCTTTCAGAGAAAATCACTTTCCTTTGAAAGGGCCTTAAGCTACTTACAAGCATTCACAAGAAACTCACATGCATTTTTCTGAAAGAGCAGCAGTCTGTTCCAACACTTCAATTCACTGTGCGAAGGGAATGGTGTGTTGCTTCACTTTCTAAATGCTGTCCTTTTAGAGAAAATCACTCTATTTTGAAACTGCCTTAAGCTACTTACAAGCATTCACAAGAAACTCACATCTGTTTCTCTGAAAGAGAAGCAGTCTTTTCCAACACTTCAATTCACTGTGCGAAGTGAATGGAGTGTTGCTTCACTTTCTAAATGCTGTCCTTTCAGAGAAAATCACTTTCCTTTGAAAGTGCCTTAAGCTACCTACAAGCATTTAACAGAAATTCACATGCGTTTCTCTGAAAGAGAAGCAGTCTGTTCCAACACTTCAATTCACTGTGTGAAGTGAAAGGAGTGTTGCTTCACTTTCTAAATGCTGTCCTTTCAGAGAAAATCACTTTCCTTTGAATGTGCCTTAAGCTACTTACAAGCATTTTACAGAAATTCACATGCGTTTTTCTGAAAGAGAAGCAGTCTGTTCCAACACTTCAATTCACTTTGCGAAGTGAATAGAGTGTTGCTTCACTTTCTAAATGCTGTCCTTTCAGAGAAAATCACTTTCCTTTGAAAGTGCCTTAAGCTACTTACAAGCATTAACAAAAACTCACATGCGTTTCTCTGAAAGAGAAGCAGTCTGTTCCAAAACTTCAATTCACTGTGCGTAGTTAATGGAGTGTTGCTTCACTTTCTAAATGCTCTCCTTTCAGAGAAAATCACTTTCCTTTGAAAGGGCCTTAAGCTACTTACAAGCATTCACAAGAAACTCACATGCATTTTTCTGAAAGAGCAGCAGTCTGTTCCAACACTTCAATTCACTGTGCGTAGTGAATGGAGTGTTGCTTCACTTTCTAAATGCTGTCCTTTCAGAGAAAATCACTTTCCTTTGAAAGTGCCTTAGGCTACTTACAAGCATTCACAAGAAACTCACATGCATTTTTCTGAAAGAGCAGCAGTCTGTTCCAACACTTCAATTCAGTGTGCGAAGGGAATGGTGTGTTGCTTCACTTTCTAAATGCTCTACTTTCAGAGAAAATCACTCTTTTTTGAAACTGCCTTAAGCTACTTACAAGCATTCACAAGAAACTCACATCTGTTTCTCTGAAAGAGAAGCAGTCTTTTCCAACACTTCAATTCACTGTGCGAAGTGAATGGAGTGTTGCTTCACTTTCTAAATGTTGTCCTTTCAGAGAAAATCACTTTCCTTTGAATGTGCCTTAAGCTACTTACAAGCATTTAACAGAAATTCACATGCGTTTCTCTGAAAGAGAAGCAGTCTGTTCCAACACTTCAATTCACTTTGCGAAGTGAATAGAGTGTTGCTTCACTTTCTAAATGCTGTCCTTTCAGAGAAAATCACTTTCCTTTGAAAGTGCCTTAAGCTACCTACAAGCATTAACAAAAAGTCACATGCGTTTCTCTGAAAGAGAAGCAGTCTGTTCCAACACTTCAATTCACTGTGCGTAGTTAATGGAGTGTTGCTTCACTTTCTAAATGCTGTCCTTTCAGAGAAAATCACTTTACTTTGAAAGGGCCTTAAGCTACTTACAAGCATTCACAAGAAACTCACATGCATTTTTCTGAAAGAGCAGCAGTCTGTTCCAACACTTCAATTCACTGTGCGAAGGGAATGGTGTGTTGCTTCACTTTCTAAATGCTCTCCTTTTAGAGAAAATCACTCTCTTTTGAAACTGCCTTAAGCTACTTACAAGCATTCACAAGAAACTCACATCTGTTTCTCTGAAAGAGAAGCAGTCTGTTCCAACACTTCAATTCACTGTGCGAAGTGAATGGAGTGTGGCTTCACTTTCTAAATGCTGTCCTTTCAGAGATAATCACTTTCCTTTGAATGTGCCTTAAGCTACTTACAAGCATTTAACAGAAATTCACATGCGTTTCTCTGAAAGTGATGCAGTCTGTTCCAACACTTCAATTCACTGTCCGAAGTGAATGGAGTGTGGCTTCACTTTCTAAATGCTGTCCTTTCAGAGAAAATCACTCTCCTTTGAAAGTGCCTTTAGCTACATACAAGCATTTAACAGAAATTCACATGCTTTTCTCTGAAAGAGAAGTAGTCTGTTCCAACACTTCAATTCACTGTGCGAAGTGAATGGAGTGTGGCTTCACTTTCTAAATGCTGTCCTTTCAGAGAAAATCACTTTCCTTTGAAAATGCCTTAAGCTACATCAAGCATTCAACAGAAATTCACATGCGTTTCTCTGAAAGAGAAGCAGTCTGTTCCAACACTTCAATTCACTGTGCGAAGTGAATGGAGTGTTGCTTCACTTTCTAAATGCTGTCCTTTCAGAGAAAATCACTTTCCTTTGAAAGTGCCTTAAGCTACTTCCAAGCATTCACAAAAAACTCACATCAGTTTCTCTGAAAGAAAAGTAGTCTGTTCCAACACTTCAATTCACTGTGCGTAGTGAATGGAGTGTTGCTTCACTTTCTAAATGCTGTCTTTGCAGAGAAAATCACTTTCCTTTGTAAGGGCCTTAAGCTACTTACAAGCATTCACAAGAAACTCACATGCATTTTTCTGAAAGAGCACCAGTCTGTTCCAACACTTCAATTCACTGTACGAAGTGAATGGAGTGTGGCTTCACTTTCTAAATGCAGTCTTTTCAGAGAAAATCACGTTCCTTTGAAAGTGCCTTAAGCTACTTACAAGCATTCACAAAAAACTCACATCCGTTTCTCAGCAAGAGATGTAGTCTGTTCCAACAATTCAATTCACTGTGCGTAGTGAACGGAGTGTTGCTTCACTTTCTAAATGCTGTCCTTTCAGAGAAAATCACTTTCCTTTGAAAGTGCCTTAAGCTACCTACAAGCATTTAACAGAAATTCACATGCGTTTCTCTGAAAGAGAAGCAGTCTGTTCCAACACTTCAATTCACTGTGTGAAGTGAATGGAGTGTTGCTTCACTTTCTAAATGCTGTCCTTTCAGAGAAAATCACTTTCCTTTGAATGTGCCTTAAGCTACTTACAAGCATTTAACAGAAATTCACATGCGTTTCTCTGAAAGAGAAGCAGTCTGTTCAAACACTTCAATTCACTGTGCGAAGTGAATGGAGTGTTGCTTCACTTTCTAAATGCTGTCCTTTCAGAGAAAATCACTTTCCTTTGAAAGTGCCTTAAGCTACTTACAAGCATTCACAAAAACTCACATCCGCTTCTCTGAAAGAGAAGTAGTCTGTTCCAACACTTCAATTCACTGTGCGAAGTGAATGGAGTGTGGCTTCACTTTCTAAATGCTGTCCTTTCAGAGAAAATCACTTTCCTTTGAAAATGCCTTAAGCTACATCAAGCATTCAACAGAAATTCACATGCGTTTCTCTGAAAGAGAAGCAGTCTGTTCCAACACTTCAATTCACTGTGCGAAGTGAAAGGAGTGTTGCTTCACTTTCTAAATGCTGTCCTTTCAGAGAAAATCACTTTCCTTTGAAAGTGCCTTAAGCTACTTCCAAGCATTCACAAAAAACTCACATCAGTTTCTCTGAAAGAAAAGTAGTCTGTTCCAACACTTCAATTCACTGTGCGTAGTGAATGGAGTGTTGCTTCACTTTCTAAATGCTGTCTTTGCAGAGAAAATCACTTTCCTTTGTAAGGGCCTTAAGCTACTTACAAGCATTCACAAGAAACTCACATGCATTTTTCTGAAAGAGCACCAGTCTGTTCCAACACTTCAATTCACTGTACGAAGTGAATGGAGTGTGGCTTCACTTTCTAAATGCAGTCTTTTCAGAGAAAATCACGTTCCTTTGAAAGTGCCTTAAGCTACTTACAAGCATTCACAAAAAACTCACATCCGTTTCTCAGCAAGAGAAGTAGTCTGTTCCAACAATTCAATTCACTGTGCGTAGTGAACGGAGTGTTGCTTCACTTTCTAAATGCTGTCCTTTCAGAGAAAATCACTTTCCTTTGAAAGTGCCTTAAGCTACCTACAAGCATTTAACAGAAATTCACATGCGTTTCTCTGAAAGAGAAGCAGTCTGTTCCAACACTTCAATTCACTGTGTGAAGTGAATGGAGTGTTGCTTCACTTTCTAAATGCTGTCCTTTCAGAGAAAATCACTTTCCTTTGAATGTGCCTTAAGCTACTTACAAGCATTTAACAGAAATTCACATGCGTTTCTCTGAAAGAGAAGCAGTCTGTTCAAACACTTCAATTCACTGTGCGAAGTGAATGGAGTGTTGCTTCACTTTCTAAATGCTGTCCTTTCAGAGAAAATCACTTTCCTTTGAAAGTGCCTTAAGCTACTTACAAGCATTCACAAAAACTCACATCCGCTTCTCTGAAAGAGAAGTAGTCTGTTCCAACACTTCAATTCACTGTGCGAAGTGAATGGAGTGTGGCTTCACTTTCTAAATGCTGTCCTTTCAGAGAAAATCACTTTCCTTTGAAAATGCCTTAAGCTACATCAAGCATTCAACAGAAATTCACATGCGTTTCTCTGAAAGAGAAGCAGTCTGTTCCAACACTTCAATTCACTGTGCGAAGTGAATGGAGTGTTGCTTCACTTTCTAAATGCTGTCCTTTCAGAGAAAATCACTTTCCTTTGAAAGTGCCTTAAGCTACTTCCAAGCATTCACAAAAAACTCACATCAGTTTCTCTGAAAGAAAAGTAGTCTGTTCCAACACTTCAATTCACTGTGCGTAGTGAATGGAGTGTTGCTTCACTTTCTAAATGCTGTCTTTGCAGTGAAAATCACTTTCCTTTGTAAGGGCCTTAAGCTACTTACAAGCATTCACAAGAAACTCACATGCATTTTTCTGAAAGAGCACCAGTCTGTTCCAACACTTCAATTCACTGTGCGAAGTGAATGGAGTGTGGCTTCACTTTCTAAATGCAGTCTTTTCAGAGAAAATCACGTTCCTTTGAAAGTGCCTTAAGCTACTTACAAGCATTCACAAAAAACTCACATCCGTTTCTCAGCAAGAGAAGTAGTCTGTTCCAACAATTCAATTCACTGTGCGTAGTGAACGGAGTGTTGCTTCACTTTCTAAATGCTGTCCTTTCAGAGAAAATCACTTTCCTTTGAAAGTGCCTTAAGCTACCTACAAGCATTTAACAGAAATTCACATGCGTTTCTCTGAAAGAGAAGCAGTCTGTTCCAACACTTCAATTCACTGTGTGAAGTGAATGGTGTGTTGCTTCACTTTCTAAATGGTGTCCTTTCAGAGAAAATCACTTTCCTTTGAATGTGCCTTAAGCTACTTACAAGCATTTAACAGAAATTCACATGCGTTTCTCTGAAAGAGAAGCAGTCTGTTCAAACACTTCAATTCACTGTGCGAAGTGAATGGAGTGTTGCTTCACTTTCTAAATGCTGTCCTTTCAGAGAAAATCACTTTCCTTTGAAAGTGCCTTAAGCTACTTACAAGCATTCACAAAAACTCACATCCGTTTCTCTGAAAGAGAAGTAGTCTGTTCCAACACTTCAATTCACTGTGCGAAGTGAATGGAGTGTTGCTTCACTTTCTAAATGCTCTCCTTTCAGAGAAAATCACTTTCCTTTGAAAGGGCCTTAAGCTACATCAAGCATTCAACAGAAATTCACATTCGTTTCTCTGAAAGAGAAGCAGTCTGTTCAAACACTTCAATTCACTGTGCGAAGTGAATGGAGTGTTGCTTCACTTTCTAAATGCTGTCCTTTCAGAGAAAATCACTTTCCTTTGAAAGTGCCTTAAGCTACTTACAAGCATTCACAAAAACTCACATCCGCTTCTCTGAAAGAGAAGTAGTCTGTTCCAACACTTCAATTCACTGTGCGAAGTGAATGGAGTGTGGCTTCACTTTCTAAATGCTGTCCTTTCAGAGAAAATCACTTTCCTTTGAAAATGCCTTAAGCTACATCAAGCATTCAACAGAAATTCACATGCGTTTCTCTGAAAGAGAAGCAGTCTGTTCCAACACTTCAATTCACTGTGCGAAGTGAATGGAGTGTTGCTTCACTTTCTAAATGCTGTCCTTTCAGAGAAAATCACTTTCCTTTGAAAGTGCCTTAAGCTACTTCCAAGCATTCACAAAAAACTCACATCAGTTTCTCTGAAAGAAAAGTAGTCTGTTCCAACACTTCAATTCACTGTGCGTAGTGAATGGAGTGTTGCTTCACTTTCTAAATGCTGTCTTTGCAGAGAAAATCACTTTCCTTTGTAAGGGCCTTAAGCTACTTACAAGCATTCACAAGAAACTCACATGCATTTTTGTGAAAGAGCACCAGTCTGTTCCAACACTTCAATTCACTGTACGAAGTGAATGGAGTGTGGCTTCACTTTCTAAATGCAGTCTTTTCAGAGAAAATCACGTTCCTTTGAAAGTGCCTTAAGCTACTTACAAGCATTCACAAAAAACTCACATCCGTTTCTCAGCAAGAGAAGTAGTCTGTTCCAACAATTCAATTCACTGTGCGTAGTGAACGGAGTGTTGCTTCACTTTCTAAATGCTGTCCTTTCAGAGAAAATCACTTTCCTTTGAAAGTGCCTTAAGCTACCTACAAGCATTTAACAGAAATTCACATGCGTTTCTCTGAAAGAGAAGCAGTCTGTTCCAACACTTCAATTCACTGTGTGAAGTGAATGGAGTGTTGCTTCACTTTCTAAATGCTGTCCTTTCAGAGAAAATCACTTTCCTTTGAATGTGCCTTAAGCTACTTACAAGCATTTAACAGAAATTCACATGCGTTTCTCTGAAAGAGAAGCAGTCTGTTCAAACACTTCAATTCACTGTGCGAAGTGAATGGAGTGTTGCTTCACTTTCTAAATGCTGTCCTTTCAGAGAAAATCACTTTCCTTTGAAAGTGCCTTAAGCTACTTACAAGCATTCACAAAAACTCACATCCGCTTCTCTGAAAGAGAAGTAGTCTGTTCCAACACTTCAATTCACTGTGCGAAGTGAATGGAGTGTGGCTTCACTTTCTAAATGCTGTCCTTTCAGAGAAAATCACTTTCCTTTGAAAATGCCTTAAGCTACATCAAGCATTCAACAGAAATTCACATGCGTTTCTCTGAAAGAGAAGCAGTCTGTTCCAACACTTCAATTCACTGTGCGAAGTGAATGGAGTGTTGCTTCACTTTCTAAATGCTGTCCTTTCAGAGAAAATCACTTTCCTTTGAAAGTGCCTTAAGCTACATCCAAGCATTCACAAAAAACTCACATCAGTTTCTCTGAAAGAAAAGTAGTCTGTTCCAACACTTCAATTCACTGTGCGTAGTGAATGGAGTGTTGCTTCACTTTCTAAATGCTGTCTTTGCAGTGAAAATCACTTTCCTTTGTAAGGGCCTTAAGCTACTTACAAGCATTCACAAGAAACTCACATGCATTTTTCTGAAAGAGCACCAGTCTGTTCCAACACTTCAATTCACTGTGCGAAGTGAATGGAGTGTGGCTTCACTTTCTAAATGCAGTCTTTTCAGAGAAAATCACGTTCCTTTGAAAGTGCCTTAAGCTACTTACAAGCATTCACAAAAAACTCACATCCGTTTCTCAGCAAGAGAAGTAGTCTGTTCCAACAATTCAATTCACTGTGCGTAGTGAACGGAGTGTTGCTTCACTTTCTAAATGCTGTCCTTTCAGAGAAAATCACTTTCCTTTGAAAGTGCCTTAAGCTACCTACAAGCATTTAACAGAAATTCACATGCGTTTCTCTGAAAGAGAAGCAGTCGGTTCCAACACTTCAATTCACTGTGTGAAGTGAATGGTGTGTTGCTTCACTTTCTAAATGCTGTCCTTTCAGAGAAAATCACTTTCCTTTGAATGTGCCTTAAGCTACTTACAAGCATTTAACAGAAATTCACATGCGTTTCTCTGAAAGAGAAGCAGTCTGTTCAAACACTTCAATTCACTGTGCGAAGTGAATGGAGTGTTGCTTCACTTTCTAAATGCTGTCCTTTCAGAGAAAATCACTTTCCTTTGAAAGTGCCTTAAGCTACTTACAAGCATTCACAAAAACTCACATCCGTTTCTCTGAAAGAGAAGTAGTCTGTTCCAACACTTCAATTCACTGTGCGAAGTGAATGGAGTGTTGCTTCACTTTCTAAATGCTCTCCTTTCAGAGAAAATCACTTTCCTTTGGAAGGGCCTTAAGCTACTTACAAGCATTCACAAGAAACTCACATGCCTTTTTCTGAAAGAGCAGCAGTCTGTTCCAACACTTCAATTCACTGTGAGAAGGGAATGGTGTGTTGCTTCACTTTCTATATGCTCTCCTTTTAGAGAAAATCACTCTCTTTTGAAACTGCCTTAAGCTACTTACAAGCATTCACATGAAACTCACATCTGTTTCTCTGAAAGAGAAGCAGTCTTTTCCAACACTTCAATTCACTGTGCGAAGTGAATGGAGTGTTGCTTCACTTTCTAAATGATGTCCTTTCAGAGAAAATCACTTTCCTTTGAATGTGCCTTAAGCTACTTACAAGCATTTAACAGAAATTCACGTGCGTTTCTGTGAAAGAGAAGCAGTCTGTTCCAACACTTCAATTCACTGTGCGAAGTTAATGGAGTGTTGCTTCACTTTCTAAATGCTGTCCTTTCAGAGAAAATCACTTTCCTTTGAAAGTGCCTTAAGCTACCTACAAGCATTTAACAGAAATTCACATGCGTTTCTCGGAAAGAGAAGCAGTCTGTTCCAACACTTCAATTCACTGTGTGAAGTGAAAGGAGTGTTCCTTCACTTTCTAAATGCTGTCCTTTCAGAGAAAATCACTTTCCTTTGAATGTGCCTTAAGCTACTTAAAAGCATTTAACAGAAATTCACATGCGTTTCTCTGAAAGAGAAGCAGTCTGTTCCAACACTTCAATTCACTTTGCGAAGTGAATAGAGTGTTGCTTCACTTTCTAAATGCTGTCCTTTTAGAGAAAATCACTTTCCTTTGAAAGTGCCTTAAGCTACTTACAAGCATTAACAAAAACTCACATGCGTTTCTCTGAAAGAGCAGCAGTCTGTTCCAACACTTCAATTCACTGTGCGAAGGGAATGGTGTGTTGCTTCACTTTCTAAATGCTCTCCTTTTAGAGAAAATCACTCTCTTTTGAAACTGCCTTAAGCTACTTACAAGCATTCACAAAAAACTCACATCCGTTTCTCAGCAAGAGAAGTAGTCTGTTCCAACAATTCAATTCACTGTGCGTAGTGAACGGAGTGTTGCTTCACTTTCTAAATGCTGTCCTTTCAGAGAAAATCACTTTCCTTTGAAAGTGCCTTAAGCTACCTACAAGCATTTAACAGAAATTCACATGCGTTTCTCTGAAAGAGAAGCAGTCTGTTCCAACACTTCAATTCACTGTGTGAAGTGAATGGAGTGTTGCTTCACTTTCTAAATGCTGTCCTTTCAGAGAAAATCACTTTCCTTTGAATGTGCCTTAAGCTACTTACAAGCATTTAACAGAAATTCACATGCGTTTCTCTGAAAGAGAAGCAGTCTGTTCAAACACTTCAATTCACTGTGCGAAGTGAATGGAGTGTTGCTTCACTTTCTAAATGCTGTCCTTTCAGAGAAAATCACTTTCCTTTGAAAGTGCCTTAAGCTACTTACAAGCATTCACAAAAACTCACATCCGCTTCTCTGAAAGAGAAGTAGTCTGTTCCAACACTTCAATTCACTGTGCGAAGTGAATGGAGTGTGGCTTCACTTTCTAAATGCTGTCCTTTCAGAGAAAATCACTTTCCTTTGAAAATGCCTTAAGCTACATCAAGCATTCAACAGAAATTCACATGCGTTTCTCTGAAAGAGAAGCAGTCTGTTCCAACACTTCAATTCACTGTGCGAAGTGAATGGAGTGTTGCTTCACTTTCTAAATGCTGTCCTTTCAGAGAAAATCACTTTCCTTTGAAAGTGCCTTAAGCTACTTCCAAGCATTCACAAAAAACTCACATCAGTTTCTCTGAAAGAAAAGTAGTCTGTTCCAACACTTCAATTCACTGTGCGTAGTGAATGGAGTGTTGCTTCACTTTCTAAATGCTGTCTTTGCAGTGAAAATCACTTTCCTTTGTAAGGGCCTTAAGCTACTTACAAGCATTCACAAGAAACTCACATGCATTTTTCTGAAAGAGCACCAGTCTGTTCCAACACTTCAATTCACTGTGCGAAGTGAATGGAGTGTGGCTTCACTTTCTAAATGCAGTCTTTTCAGAGAAAATCACGTTCCTTTGAAAGTGCCTTAAGCTACTTACAAGCATTCACAAAAAACTCACATCCGTTTCTCAGCAAGAGAAGTAGTCTGTTCCAACAATTCAATTCACTGTGCGTAGTGAACGGAGTGTTGCTTCACTTTCTAAATGCTGTCCTTTCAGAGAAAATCACTTTCCTTTGAAAGTGTCTTAAGCTACCTACAAGCATTTAACAGAAATTCACATGCGTTTCTCTGAAAGAGAAGCAGCCTGTTCCAACACTTCAATTCACTGTGTGAAGTGAATGGTGTGTTGCTTCACTTTCTAAATGCTGTCCTTTCAGAGAAAATCACTTTCCTTTGAATGTGCCTTAAGCTACTTACAAGCATTTAACAGAAATTCACATGCGTTTCTCTGAAAGAGAAGCAGTCTGTTCAAACACTTCAATTCACTGTGCGAAGTGAATGGAGTGTTGCTTCACTTTCTAAATGCTGTCCTTTCAGAGAAAATCACTTTCCTTTGAAAGTGCCTTAAGCTACTTACAAGCATTCACAAAAACTCACATCCGTTTCTCTGAAAGAGAAGTAGTCTGTTCCAACACTTCAATTCACTGTGCGAAGTGAATGGAGTGTTGCTTCACTTTCTAAATTCTCTCCTTTCAGAGAAAATCACTTTCCTTTGGAAGGGCCTTAAGTTACTTACAAGCATTCACAAGAAACTCACATGCCTTTTTCTGAAAGAGCAGCAGTCTGTTCCAACACTTCAATTCACTGTGAGAAGGGAATGGTGTGTTGCTTCACTTTCTATATGCTCTCCTTTTAGAGAAAATCACTCTCTTTTGAAACTGCCTTAAGCTACTTACAAGCATTCACATGAAACTCACATCTGTTTCTCTGAAAGAGAAGCAGTCTTTTCCAACACTTCAATTCACTGTGCGAAGTGAATGGAGTGTTGCTTCACTTTCTAAATGATGTCCTTTCAGAGAAAATCACTTTCCTTTGAATGTGCCTTAAGCTACTTACAAGCATTTAACAGAAATTCACATGCGTTTCTGTGAAAGAGAAGCAGTCTGTTCCAACACTTCAATTCACTGTGCGAAGTGAATGGAGTGTTGCTTCACTTTCTAAATGCTGTCCTTTCAGAGAAAATCACTTTCCTTTGAAAGTGCCTTAAGCTACCTACAAGCATTTAACAGAAATTCACATGCGTTTCTCGGAAAGAGAAGCAGTCTGTTCCAACACTTCAATTCACTGTGTGAAGTGAAAGGAGTGTTGCTTCACTTTCTAAATGCTGTCCTTTCAGAGAAAATCACTTTCCTTTGAATGTGCCTTAAGCTACTTAAAAGCATTTAACAGAAATTCACATGCGTTTCTCTGAAAGAGAAGCAGTCTGTTCCAACACTTCAATTCACTTTGCGAAGTGAATAGAGTGTTGCTTCACTTTCTAAATGCTGTCCTTTTAGAGAAAATCACTTTCCTTTGAAAGTGCCTTAAGCTACTTACAAGCATTAACAAAAACTCACATGCGTTTCTCTGAAAGAGCAGCAGTCTGTTCCAACACTTCAATTCACTGTGCGAAGGGAATGGTGTGTTGCTTCACTTTCTAAATGCTCTCCTTTTAGAGAAAATCACTCTCTTTTGAAACTGCCTTAAGCTACTTACAAGCATTCACAAGAAACTCACATCTGTTTCTCTGAAAGAGAAGCAGTCTGTTCCAACAATTCAATTCACTGTGCGAAGTGAATGGAGTGTTGCTTCACTTTCTAAATGCTGTCCTTTCAGAGAAAATCACTTTCCTTTGAATGTGCCTTAAGCTACTTACTAGCATTTAACAGAAATTCACATGCGTTTCTCTGAAAGTGATGCAGTCTGTTCCAACACTTCAATTCACTGTGGGAAGTGAATGGAGTGTGGCTTCACTTTCTAAATGCTGTCCTTTCAGAGAAAATCACTTTCCTTTGAAAATGCCTTAAGCTACAAACAAGCATTCAACAGAAATTCACATGCGTTTCTCTGAAAGAGAAGCAGTCTGTTCCATCACTTCAATTCACTGTGCGAAGTGAATGGAGTGTTGCTTCACTTTCTAAATGCTGTCCTTTCAGAGAAAATCACTTTCCTTTGAAAGTGCCTTAAGCTACTTACAAGCATTTAACAGAAATTCACATGCGTTTCTCTGAAAGTGATGCAGTCTGTTCCAACACTTCAATTCACTGTGCGAAGTGAATGGAGTGTGGCTTCACTTTCTAAATGCAGTCTTTTCAGAGAAAATCACGTTCTTTGAAAGTAACTTAAGCTACTTACAAGCATTCACAAAAAACTCACATCCGTTTCTCAGGAAGAGAAATAGTCTGTTCCAACAATTCAATTCACTGTGCGTAGTGAACGGAGTGTTGCTTCACTTTCTAAATGCTGTCCTTTCAGAGAAAATCACTTTCCTTTGAAAGTGCCTTAAGCTACCTACAAGCATTTAACAGAAATTCACATGCGTTTCTCTGAAAGAGAAGCAGTCTGTTCCAACACTTCAATTCACTGTGTGAAGTGAAAGGAGTGTTGCTTCACTTTCTAAATGCTGTCCTTTCAGAGAAAATCACTTTCCTTTGAATGTGCCTTAAGCTACTTAAAAGCATTTAACAGAAATTCACATGCGTTTCTCTGAAAGAGAAGCAGTCTGTTCCAACACTTCAATTCACTTTGCGAAGTGAATAGAGTGTTGCTTCACTTTCGAAATGCTGTCCTTTCAGAGAAAATCACTTTCCTTTGAAAGTGCCTTAAGCTACTTACAAGCATTAACAAAAACTCACATGCGTTTCTCTGAAAGAGCAGCAGTCTGTTCCAACACTTCAATTCACTGTGCGAAGGGAATGGTGTGTTGCTTCACTTTCTAAATGCTCTCATTTTAGAGAAAATCACTCTCTTTTGAAACTGCCTTAAGCTACTTACAAGCATTCACAAGAAACTCACATCTGTTTCTCTGAAAGAGAAGAAGTCTGTTCCAACACTTCAATTCACTGTGCGAAGAGAATGGAGTGTTGCTTCACTTTCTAAATGCTGTCCTTTCAGAGAAAATCACTTTACTTTGAATGTGCCTTAAGCTACTTACAAGCATTTAACAGAAATTCACATGCGTTTCTCTGAAAGTGATGCAGTCTGTTCCAACACTTCAATTCACTGTGCGAAGTGAATGGAGTGTGGCTTCACTTTCTAAATGCAGTCTTTTCAGAGAAAATCACGTTCCTTTGAAAGTGCCTTAAGTTACTTACAAGCATTCACAAAAAACTCACATCCGTTTCTCAGCAAGAGAAGTAGTCTGTTCCAACAATTCATTTCACTGTTCGTAGTGAACGGAGTGTTGCTTCACTTTCTAAATGCTGTCCTTTCAGAGAAAATCACTTTCTTTGAAAGTGCCTTAAGCTACCTACAAGCATTTAACAGAAATTCACATGCGTTTCTCTGAAAGAGAAGCAGTCTGTTCCAACACTTCAATTCACTGTGTGAAGTGAAAGGAGTGTTGCTTCACTTTCTAAATGCTGTCCTTTCAGAGAAAATCACTTTCCTTTGAATGTGCCTTAAGCTACTTACAAGCATTTAACAGAAATTCACATGCGTTTCTGTGAAAGAGAAGCAGTCTGTTCCAACACTTCAATTCACTGTGCGAAGTGAATGGAGTGTTGCTTCACTTTCTAAATGCTGTCCTTTCAGAGAAAATCACTTTCCTTTGAAAGTGCCTTAAGCTACTTACAAGCATTCACAAAAACTCACATCCATTTCTCTGAAAGAGAAGTAGTCTGTTCCAACACTTCAATTCACTGTGCGTAGTGAATGGAGTGTTGCTTCACTTTCTAAATGCTGTCCTTTCAGAGAAAATCACTTTCCTTTGAAAGGGCCTTAAGCTACTTACAAGCATTCACAAGAAACTCACATGCATTTTTCTGAAAGAGCAGCAGTCTGTTCCAACACTTCAATTCAGTGTGCGAAGGGAATGGTGTGTTGCTTCACTTTCTAAATGCTCTACTTTCAGAGAAAATCACTCTTTTTTGAAACTGCCTTAAGCTACTTACAAGCATTCACAAGAAACTCACATCTGTTTCTCTGAAAGAGAAGCAGTCTTTTCCAACACTTCAATTCACTGTGCGAAGTGAATGGAGTGTTGCTTCACTTTCTAAATGTTGTCCTTTCAGAGAAAATCACTTTCCTTTGAATGTGCCTTAAGCTACTTACAAGCATTTAACAGAAATTCACATGCGTTTCTCTGAAAGAGAAGCAGTCTGTTCCAACACTTCAATTCACTTTGCGAAGTGAATAGAGTGTTGCTTCACTTTCTAAATGCTGTCCTTTCAGAGAAAATCACTTTCCTTTGAAAGTGCCTTAAGCTACTTACAAGCATTAACAAAAAGTCACATGCGTTTCTCTGAAAGAGAAGCAGTCTGTTCCAACACTTCAATTCACTGTGCGTAGTTAATGGAGTGTTGCTTCACTTTCTAAATGCTGTCCTTTCAGAGAAAATCACTTTACTTTGAAAGGGCCTTAAGCTACTTACAAGCATTCACAAGAAACTCACATGCATTTTTCTGAAAGAGCAGCAGTCTGTTCCAACACTTCAATTCACTGTGCGAAGGGAATGGTGTGTTGCTTCACTTTCTAAATGCTCTCCTTTTAGAGAAAATCACTCTCTTTTGAAACTGCCTTAAGCTACTTACAAGCATTCACAAGAAACTCACATCTGTTTCTCTGAAAGAGAAGCAGTCTGTTCCAACACTTCAATTCACTGTGCGAAGTGAATGGAGTGTGGCTTCACTTTCTAAATGCTGTCCTTTCAGAGATAATCACTTTCCTTTGAATGTGCCTTAAGCTACTTACAAGCATTTAACAGAAATTCACATGCGTTTCTCTGAAAGTGATGCAGTCTGTTCCAACACTTCAATTCACTGTCCGAAGTGAATGGAGTGTGGCTTCACTTTCTAAATGCTGTCCTTTCAGAGAAAATCACTCTCCTTTGAAAGTGCCTTTAGCTACATACAAGCATTTAACAGAAATTCACATGCTTTTCTCTGAAAGAGAAGTAGTCTGTTCCAACACTTCAATTCACTGTGCGAAGTGAATGGAGTGTGGCTTCACTTTCTAAATGCTGTCCTTTCAGAGAAAATCACTTTCCTTTGAAAATGCCTTAAGCTACATCAAGCATTCAACAGAAATTCACATGCGTTTCTCTGAAAGAGAAGCAGTCTGTTCCAACACTTCAATTCACTGTGCGAAGTGAATGGAGTGTTGCTTCACTTTCTAAATGCTGTCCTTTCAGAGAAAATCACTTTCCTTTGAAAGTGCCTTAAGCTACTTCCAAGCATTCACAAAAAACTCACATCAGTTTCTCTGAAAGAAAAGTAGTCTGTTCCAACACTTCAATTCACTGTGCGTAGTGAATGGAGTGTTGCTTCACTTTCTAAATGCTGTCTTTGCAGAGAAAATCACTTTCCTTTGTAAGGGCCTTAAGCTACTTACAAGCATTCACAAGAAACTCACATGCATTTTTCTGAAAGAGCACCAGTCTGTTCCAACACTTCAATTCACTGTACGAAGTGAATGGAGTGTGGCTTCACTTTCTAAATGCAGTCTTTTCAGAGAAAATCACGTTCCTTTGAAAGTGCCTTAAGCTACTTACCAGCATTCACAAAAAACTCACATCCGTTTCTCAGCAAGAGAAGTAGTCTGTTCCAACAATTCAATTCACTGTGCGTAGTGAACGGAGTGTTGCTTCACTTTCTAAATGCTGTCCTTTCAGAGAAAATCACTTTCCTTTGAAAGTGCCTTAAGCTACCTACAAGCATTTAACAGAAATTCACATGCGTTTCTCTGAAAGAGAAGCAGTCTGTTCCAACACATCAATTCACTGTGTGAAGTGAATGGAGTGTTGCTTCACTTTCTAAATGCTGTCCTTTCAGAGAAAATCACTTTCCTTTGAATGTGCCTTAAGCTACTTACAAGCATTTAACAGAAATTCACATGCGTTTCTCTGAAAGAGAAGCAGTCTGTTCAAACACTTCAATTCACTGTGCGAAGTGAATGGAGTGTTGCTTCACTTTCTAAATGCTGTCCTTTCAGAGAAAATCACTTTCCTTTGAAAGTGCCTTAAGCTACTTACAAGCATTCACAAAAACTCACATCCGCTTCTCTGAAAGAGAAGTAGTCTGTTCCAACACTTCAATTCACTGTGCGAAGTGAATGGAGTGTGGCTTCACTTTCTAAATGCTGTCCTTTCAGAGAAAATCACTTTCCTTTGAAAATGCCTTAAGCTACATCAAGCATTCAACAGAAATTCACATGCGTTTCTCTGAAAGAGAAGCAGTCTGTTCCAACACTTCAATTCACTGTGCGAAGTGAATGGAGTGTTGCTTCACTTTCTAAATGCTGTCCTTTCAGAGAAAATCACTTTCCTTTGAAAGTGCCTTAAGCTACTTCCAAGCATTCACAAAAAACTCACATCAGTTTCTCTGAAAGAAAAGTAGTCTGTTCCAACACTTCAATTCACTGTGCGTAGTGAATGGAGTGTTGCTTCACTTTCTAAATGCTGTCTTTGCAGTGAAAAACACTTTCCTTTGTAAGGGCCTTAAGCTACTTACAAGCATTCACAAGAAACTCACATGCATTTTTCTGAAAGAGCACCAGTCTGTTCCAACACTTCAATTCACTGTGCGAAGTGAATGGAGTGTGGCTTCACTTTCTAAATGCAGTCTTTTCAGAGAAAATCACGTTCCTTTGAAAGTGCCTTAAGCTACTTACAAGCATTCACAAAAAACTCACATCCGTTTCTCAGCAAGAGAAGTAGTCTGTTCCAACAATTCAATTCACTGTGCGTAGTGAACGGAGTGTTGCTTCACTTTCTAAATGCTGTCCTTTCAGAGAAAATCACTTTCCTTTGAAAGTGCCTTAAGCTACCTACAAGCATTTAACAGAAATTCACATGCGTTTCTCTGAAAGAGAAGCAGTCTGTTCCAACACTTCAATTCACTGTGTGAAGTGAATGGTGTGTTGCTTCACTTTCTAAATGCTGTCCTTTCAGAGAAAATCACTTTCCTTTGAATGTGCCTTAAGCTACTTACAAGCATTTAACAGAAATTCACATGCGTTTCTCTGAAAGAGAAGCAGTCTGTTCAAACACTTCAATTCACTGTGCGAAGTGAATGGAGTGTTGCTTCACTTTCTAAATGCTGTCCTTTCAGAGAAAATCACTTTCCTTTGAAAGTGCCTTAAGCTACTTACAAGCATTCACAAAAACTCACATCCGTTTCTCTGAAAGAGAAGTAGTCTGTTCCAACACTTCAATTCACTGTGCGAAGTGAATGGAGTGTTGCTTCACTTTCTAAATGCTCTCCTTTCAGAGAAAATCACTTTCCTTTGAAAGGGCCTTAAGCTACTTACAAGCATTCACAAGAAACTCACATGCCTTTTTCTGAAAGAGCAGCAGTCTGTTCCAACACTTCAATTCACTGTGAGAAGGGAATGGTGTGTTGCTTCACTTTCTATATGCTCTCCTTTTAGAGAAAATCACTCTCTTTTGAAACTGCCTTAAGCTACTTACAAGCATTCACATGAAACTCACATCTGTTTCTCTGAAAGAGAAGCAGTCTTTTCCAACACTTCAATTCACTGTGCGAAGTGAATGGAGTGTTGCTTCACTTTCTAAATGATGTCCTTTCAGAGAAAATCACTTTCCTTTGAAAGTTCCTTAAGCTACCTACAAGCATTTAACAGAAATTCACATGCGTTTCTCTGAAAGAGAAGCAGTCTGTTCCAACAATTCAATTCACTGTGTGAAGTGAAAGGAGTGTTGCTTCACTTTCTAAATGCTGTCCTTTCAGAGAAAATCACTTTCCTTTGAATGTGCCTTAAGCTACTTACAAGCATTTAACAGAAATTCACATGCGTTTCTGTGAAAGAGAAGCAGTCTGTTCCAACACTTCAATTCACTGTGCGAAGTGAATGGAGTGTTGCTTCACTTTCTAAATGCTGTCCTTTCAGAGAAAATCACTTTCCTTTCAAAGTTCCTTAAGCTACCTACAAGCATTTAACAGAAATTCACATGCGTTTCTGTGAAAGAGAAGCAGTCTGTTCCAACACTTCAATTCACTGTGCGAAGTGAATGGAGTGTTGCTTCACTTTCTAAATGCTGTCCTTTTAGAGAAAATCACTTTCCTTTGAAAGTGCCTTAAGCTACTTACAAGCATTAACAAAAACTCACATGCGTTTCTCTGAAAGAGCAGCAGTCTGTTCCAACACTTCAATTCACTGGGCGAAGGGAATGGTGTGTTGCTTCACTTTCTAAATGCTCTCCTTTTAGAGAAAATCACTCTCTTTTGAAACTGCCTTAAGCTACTTACAAGCATTCACAAGAAACTCACATCTGTTTCTCTGAAAGAGAAGCAGTCTGTTCCAACAATTCAATTCACTGTGCGAAGTGAATGGAGTGTTGCTTCACTTTCTAAATGCTGTCCTTTCAGAGAAAATCACTTTCCTTTGAATGTGCCTTAAGCTACTTACAAGCATTTAACAGAAATTCACATGCGTTTCTCTGAAAGTGATGCAGTCTGTTCCAACACTTCAATTCACTGTGGGAAGTGAACGGAGTGTGGCTTCACTTTCTAAATGCTGTCCTTTCAGAGAAAATCACTTTCCTTTGAAAATGCCTTAAGCTACATACAAGCATTCAACAGAAATTCACATGCGTTTCTCTGAAAGGGAAGCAGTCTGTTCCATCACTTCAATTCACTGTGCGAAGTGAATGGAGTGTTGCTTCACTTTCTAAATGCTGTCCTTTCAGAGAAAATCACTTTCCTTTGAAAGTGCCTTAAGCTACTTACAAGCATTTAACAGAAATTCACATGCGTTTCTCTGAAAGTGATGCAGTCTGTTCCAACACTTCAATTCACTGTGCGAAGTGAATGGAGTGTGGCTTCACTTTCTAAATGCAGTCTTTTCAGAGAAAATCACGTTCCTTTGAAAGTGCCTTAAGCTACTTACAAGCATTCACAAAAAACTCACATCCGTTTCTCAGCAAGAGAAGTAGTCTGTTCCAACAATTCAATTCACAGTGTGTAGTGAACCGAGTGTTGCTTCACTTTCTAAATGCTGTCCTTTCAGAGAAAATCACTTTCCTTTGAAAGTGCCTTAAGCTACCTACAAGCATTTAACAGAAATTCACATGCGTTTCTCTGAAAGAGAAGCAGTCTGTTCCAACACTTCAATTCACTGTGTGAAGTGAATGGAGTGTTGCTTCACTTTCTAAATGCTGTCCTTTCAGAGAAAATCACTTTCCTTTGAATGTGCCTTAAGCTACTTACAAGCATTTAACAGAAATTCACATGCGTTTCTCTGAAAGAGAAGCAGTCTGTTCCAACACTTCAATTCACTGTGCGAAGTGAATGGAGTGTTGCTTCACTTTCTAAATGCTGTCCTTTCAGAGAAAATCACTTTCCTTTGAAAGTGCCTTAAGCTACTTACAAGCATTCACAAAAACTCACATCCGTTTCTCTGAAAGAGAAGTAGTCTGTTCCAACAATTCAATTCACTGTGCTAAGTGAATGGAGTGTTGCTTCACTTTCTAAATGCTCTCCTTTCAGAGAAAATCACTTTCCTTTGAAAGGGCCTTAAGCTACTTACAAGCATTCACAAGAAACTCACATGCCTTTTTCTGAAAGAGCAGCAGTCTGTTCCAACACTTCAATTCACTGTGAGAAGGGAATGGTGTGTTGCTTCACTTTCTATATGCTCTCCTTTTAGAGAAAATCACTCTCTTTTGAAACTGCCTTAAGCTACTTACAAGCATTCACATGAAACTCACATCTGTTTCTCTGAAAGAGAAGCAGTCTTTTCCAACACTTCAATTCACTGTGCGAAGTGAATGGAGTGTTGCTTCACTTTCTAAATGATGTCCTTTCAGAGAAAATCACTTTCCTTTGAAAGTTCCTTAAGCTACCTACAAGCATTTAACAGAAATTCACATGCGTTTCTCTGAAAGAGAAGCAGTCTGTTCCAACAATTCAATTCACTGTGTGAAGTGAAAGGAGTGTTGCTTCACTTTCTAAATGCTGTCCTTTCAGAGAAAATCACTTTCCTTTGAAAGTGCCTTAAGCTACTTACAAGCATTAACAAAAACTCACATGCGTTTCTCTGAAAGAGCAGCAGTCTGTTCCAACACTTCAATTCACTGGGCGAAGGGAATGGTGTGTTGCTTCACTTTCTAAATGCTCTCCTTTTAGAGAAAATCACTCTCTTTTGAAACTGCCTTAAGCTACTTACAAGCATTCACAAGAAACTCACATCTGTTTCTCTGAAAGAGAAGCAGTCTGTTCCAACAATTCAATTCACTGTGCGAAGTGAATGGAGTGTTGCTTCACTTTCTAAATGCTGTCCTTTCAGAGAAAATCACTTTCCTTTGAATGTGCCTTAAGCAACTTACAAGCATTTAACAGAAATTCACATGCGTTTCTCTGAAAGTGATGCAGTCTGTTCCAACACTTCAATTCACTGTGGGAAGTGAACGGAGTGTGGCTTCACTTTCTAAATGCTGTCCTTTCAGAGAAAATCACTTTCCTTTGAAAATGCCTTAAGCTACATACAAGCATTCAACAGAAATTCACATGCGTTTCTCTGAAAGAGAAGCAGTCTGTTCCATCACTTCAATTCACTGTGCGAAGTGAATGGAGTGTTGCTTCACTTTCTAAATGCTGTCCTTTCAGAGAAAATCACTTTCCTTTGAAAGTGCCTTAAGCTACTTACAAGCATTTAACAGAAATTCACATGCGTTTCTCTGAAAGTGATGCAGTCTGTTCCAACACTTCAATTCACTGTGCGAAGTGAATGGAGTGTGGCTTCACTTTCTAAATGCAGTCTTTTCAGAGAAAATCACGTTCCTTTGAAAGTGCCTTAAGCTACTTACAAGCATTCACAAAAAACTCACATCCGTTTCTCAGCAAGAGAAGTAGTCTGTTCCAACAATTCAATTCACAGTGTGTAGTGAACCGAGTGTTGCTTCACTTTCTAAATGCTCTCCTTTCAGAGAAAATCACTTTCCTTTGAAAGTGCCTTAAGCTACCTACAAGCATTTAACAGAAATTCACATGCGTTTCTCTGAAAGAGAAGCAGTCTGTTCCAACACTTCAATTCACTGTGTGAAGTGAATGGAGTATTGCTTCACTTTCTAAATGCTGTCCTTTCAGAGAAAATCACTTTCCTTTGAATGTGCCTTAAGCTACTTACAAGCATTTAACAGAAATTCACATGCGTTTCTCTGAAAGAGAAGCAGTCTGTTCCAACACTTCAATTCACTGTGCGAAGTGAATGGAGTGTTGCTTCACTTTCTAAATGCTGTCCTTTCAGAGAAAATCACTTTCCTTTGAAAGTGCCTTAAGCTACTTACAAGCATTCACAAAAACTCACATCCGTTTCTCTGAAAGAGAAGTAGTCTGTTCCAACACTTCAATTCACTGTGCGAAGTGAATGGAGTGTTGCTTCACTTTCTAAATGCTCTCCTTTCAGAGAAAATCACTTTCCTTTGAAAGGGCCTTAAGCTACTTACAAGCATTCACAAGAAACTCACATGCCTTTTTCTGAAAGAGCAGCAGTCTGTTCCAACACTTCAATTCACTGTGAGAAGGGAATGGTGTGTTGCTTCACTTTCTATATGCTCTCCTTTTAGAGAAAATCACTCTCTTTTGAAACTGCCTTAAGCTACTTACAAGCATTCACATGAAACTCACATCTGTTTCTCTGAAAGAGAAGCAGTCTTTTCCAACACTTCAATTCACTGTGCGAAGTGAATGGAGTGTTGCTTCACTTTCTAAATGATGTCCTTTCAGAGAAAATCACTTTCCTTTGAAAGTTCCTTAAGCTACCTACAAGCATTTAACAGAAATTCACATGCGTTTCTCTGAAAGAGAAGCAGTCTGTTCCAACACTTCAATTCACTGTGTGAAGTGAAAGGAGTGTTGCTTCACTTTCTAAATGCTGTCCTTTCAGAGAAAATCACTTTCCTTTGAATGTGCCTTAAGCTACTTACAAGCATTTAACAGAAATTCACATGCGTTTCTGTGAAAGAGAAGCAGTCTGTTCCAACACTTCAATTCACTGTGCGAAGTGAATGGAGTGTTGCTTCACTTTCTAAATGCTGTCCTTTCAGAGAAAATCACTTTCCTTTCAAAGTGCCTTAAGCTACCTACAAGCATTTAACAGAAATTCACATGCGTTTCTGTGAAAGAGAAGCAGTCTGTTCCAACACTTCAATTCACTGTGCGAAGTGAATGGAGTGTTGCTTCACTTTCTAAATGCTGTCCTTTTAGAGAAAATCACTTTCCTTTGAAAGTGCCTTAAGCTACTTACAAGCATTAACAAAAACTCACATGCGTTTCTCTGAAAGAGCAGCAGTCTGTTCCAACACTTCAATTCACTGGGCGAAGGGAATGGTGTGTTGCTTCACTTTCTAAATGCTCTCCTTTTAGAGAAAATCACTCTCTTTTGAAACTGCCTTAAGCTACTTACAAGCATTCACAAGAAACTCACATCTGTTTCTCTGAAAGAGAAGCAGTCTGTTCCAACAATTCAATTCACTGTGCGAAGTGAATGGAGTGTTGCTTCACTTTCTAAATGCTGTCCTTTCAGAGAAAATCACTTTCCTTTGAATGTGCCTTAAGCTACTTACAAGCATTTAACAGAAATTCACATGCGTTTCTCTGAAAGTGATGCAGTCTGTTCCAACACTTCAATTCACTGTGGGAAGTGAACGGAGTGTGGCTTCACTTTCTAAATGCTGTCCTTTCAGAGAAAATCACTTTCCTTTGAAAATGCCTTAAGCTACATACAAGCATTCAACAGAAATTCACATGCGTTTCTCTGAAAGAGAAGCAGTCTGTTCCATCACTTCAATTCACTGTGCGAAGTGAATGGAGTGTTGCTTCACTTTCTAAATGCTGTCCTTTCAGAGAAAATCACTTTCCTTTGAAAGTGCCTTAAGCTACTTACAAGCATTTAACAGAAATTCACATGCGTTTCTCTGAAAGTGATGCAGTCTGTTCCAACACTTCAATTCACTGTGCGAAGTGAATGGAGTGTGGCTTCACTTTCTAAATGCAGTCTTTTCAGAGAAAATCACGTTCCTTTGAAAGTGCCTTAAGCTACTTACAAGCATTCACAAAAAACTCACATCCGTTTCTCAGCAAGAGAAGTAGTCTGTTCCAACAATTCAATTCACAGTGTGTAGTGAACCGAGTGTTGCTTCACTTTCTAAATGCTGTCCTTTCAGAGAAAATCACTTTCCTTTGAAAGTGCCTTAAGCTACCTACAAGCATTTAACAGAAATTCACATGCGTTTCTCTGAAAGAGAAGCAGTCTGTTCCAACACTTCAATTCACTGTGTGAAGTGAATGGAGTGTTGCTTCACTTTCTAAATGCTGTCCTTTCAGAGAAAATCACTTTCCTTTGAATGTGCCTTAAGCTACTTACAAGCATTTAACAGAAATTCACATGCGTTTCTCTGAAAGAGAAGCAGTCTGTTCCAACACTTCAATTCACTGTGCGAAGTGAATGGAGTGTTGCTTCACTTTCTAAATGCTGTCCTTTCAGAGAAAATCACTTTCCTTTGAAAGTGCCTTAAGCTACTTACAAGCATTCACAAAAACTCACATCCGTTTCTCTGAAAGAGAAGTAGTCTGTTCCAACAATTCAATTCACTGTGCGAAGTGAATGGAGTGTTGCTTCACTTTCTAAATGCTCTCCTTTCAGAGAAAATCACTTTCCTTTGAAAGGGCCTTAAGCTACTTACAAGCATTCACAAGAAACTCACATGCCTTTTTCTGAAAGAGCAGCAGTCTGTTCCAACACTTCAATTCACTGTGAGAAGGGAATGGTGTGTTGCTTCACTTTCTATATGCTCTCCTTTTAGAGAAAATCACTCTCTTTTGAAACTGCCTTAAGCTACTTACAAGCATTCACATGAAACTCACATCTGTTTCTCTGAAAGAGAAGCAGTCTTTTCCAACACTTCAATTCACTGTGCGAAGTGAATGGAGTGTTGCTTCACTTTCTAAATGCTGTCCTTTCAGAGAAAATCACTTTCCTTTGAATGTGCCTTAAGCTACTTACAAGCATTTAACAGAAATTCACATGCGTTTCTCTGAAAGAGAAGCAGTCTGTTCAAACACTTCAATTCACTGTGCGAAGTGAATGGAGTGTTGCTTCACTTTCTAAATGCTGTCCTTTCAGAGAAAATCACTTTCCTTTGAAAGTGCCTTAAGCTACTTACAAGCATTCACAAAAACTCACATCCGTTTCTCTGAAAGAGAAGTAGTCTGTTCCAACAATTCAATTCACTGTGCGAAGTGAATGGAGTGTTGCTTCACTTTCTAAATGCTCTCCTTTCAGAGAAAATCACTTTCCTTTGAAAGGGCCTTAAGCTACTTACAAGCATTCACAAGAAACTCACATGCCTTTTTCTGAAAGAGCAGCAGTCTGTTCCAACACTTCAATTCACTGTGAGAAGGGAATGGTGTGTTGCTTCACTTTCTATATGCTCTCCTTTTAGAGAAAATCACTCTCTTTTGAAACTGCCTTAAGCTACTTACAAGCATTCACATGAAACTCACATCTGTTTCTCTGAAAGAGAAGCAGTCTTTTCCAACACTTCAATTCACTGTGCGAAGTGAATGGAGTGTTGCTTCACTTTCTAAATGATGTCCTTTCAGAGAAAATCACTTTCCTTTGAAAGTTCCTTAAGCTACCTACAAGCATTTAACAGAAATTCACATGCGTTTCTCTGAAAGAGAAGCAGTCTGTTCCAACACTTCAATTCACTGTGTGAAGTGAAAGGAGTGTTGCTTCACTTTCTAAATGCTGTCCTTTCAGAGAAAATCACTTTCCTTTGAATGTGCCTTAAGCTACTTACAAGCATTTAACAGAAATTCACATGCGTTTCTGTGAAAGAGAAGCAGTCTGTTCCAACACTTCAATTCACTGTGCGAAGTGAATGGAGTGTTGCTTCACTTTCTAAATGCTGTCCTTTCAGAGAAAATCACTTTCCTTTCAAAGTGCCTTAAGCTACCTACAAGCATTTAACAGAAATTCACATGCGTTTCTGTGAAAGAGAAGCAGTCTGTTCCAACACTTCAATTCACTGTGCGAAGTGAATGGAGTGTTGCTTCACTTTCTAAATGCTGTCCTTTTAGAGAAAATCACTTTCCTTTGAAAGTGCCTTAAGCTACTTACAAGCATTAACAAAAACTCACATGCGTTTCTCTGAAAGAGCAGCAGTCTGTTCCAACACTTCAATTCACTGGGCGAAGGGAATGGTGTGTTGCTTCACTTTCTAAATGCTCTCCTTTTAGAGAAAATCACTCTCATTTGAAACTGCCTTAAGCTACTTACAAGCATTCACAAGAAACTCACATCTGTTTCTCTGAAAGAGAAGCAGTCTGTTCCAACAATTCAATTCACTGTGCGAAGTGAATGGAGTGTTGCTTCACTTTCTAAATGCTGTCCTTTCAGAGAAAATCACTTTCCTTTGAATGTGCTTTAAGCTACTTACAAGCATTTAACAGAAATTCACATGCGTTTCTCTGAAAGTGATGCAGTCTGTTCCAACACTTCAATTCACTGTGGGAAGTGAACGGAGTGTGGCTTCACTTTCTAAATGCTGTCCTTTCAGAGAAAATCACTTTCCTTTGAAAATGCCTTAAGCTACATACAAGCATTCAACAGAAATTCACATGCGTTTCTCTGAAAGAGAAGCAGTCTGTTCCATCACTTCAATTCACTGTGCGAAGTGAATGGAGTGTTGCTTCACTTTCTAAATGCTGTCCTTTCAGAGAAAATCACTTTCCTTTGAAAGTGCCTTAAGCTACTTACAAGCATTTAACAGAAATTCACATGCGTTTCTCTGAAAGTGATGCAGTCTGTTCCAACACTTCAATTCACTGTGCGAAGTGAATGGAGTGTGGCTTCACTTTCTAAATGCAGTCTTTTCAGAGAAAATCACGTTCCTTTGAAAGTGCCTTAAGCTACTTACAAGCATTCACAAAAAACTCACATCCGTTTCTCAGCAAGAGAAGTAGTCTGTTCCAACAATTCAATTCACAGTGTGTAGTGAACCGAGTGTTGCTTCACTTTCTAAATGCTGTCCTTTCAGAGAAAATCACTTTCCTTTGAAAGTGCCTTAAGCTACCTACAAGCATTTAACAGAAATTCACATGCGTTTCTCTGAAAGAGAAGCAGTCTGTTCCAACACTTCAATTCACTGTGTGAAGTGAATGGAGTGTTGCTTCACTTTCTAAATGCTGTCCTTTCAGAGAAAATCACTTTCCTTTGAATGTGCCTTAAGCTACTTACAAGCATTTAACAGAAATTCACATGCGTTTCTCTGAAAGAGAAGCAGTCTGTTCCAACACTTCAATTCACTGTGCGAAGTGAATGGAGTGTTGCTTCACTTTCTAAATGCTGTCCTTTCAGAGAAAATCACTTTCCTTTGAAAGTGCCTTAAGCTACTTACAAGCATTCACAAAAACTCACATCCGTTTCTCTGAAAGAGAAGTAGTCTGTTCCAACAATTCAATTCACTGTGCGAAGTGAATGGAGTGTTGCTTCACTTTCTAAATGCTCTCCTTTCAGAGAAAATCACTTTCCTTTGAAAGGGCCTTAAGCTACTTACAAGCATTCACAAGAAACTCACATGCCTTTTTCTGAAAGAGCAGCAGTCTGTTCCAACACTTCAATTCACTGTGAGAAGGGAATGGTGTGTTGCTTCACTTTCTATATGCTCTCCTTTTAGAGAAAATCACTCTCTTTTGAAACTGCCTTAAGCTACTTACAAGCATTCACATGAAACTCACATCTGTTTCTCTGAAAGAGAAGCAGTCTTTTCCAACACTTCAATTCACTGTGCGAAGTGAATGGAGTGTTGCTTCACTTTCTAAATGATGTCCTTTCAGAGAAAATCACTTTCCTTTGAAAGTTCCTTAAGCTACCTACAAGCATTTAACAGAAATTCACATGCGTTTCTCTGAAAGAGAAGCAGTCTGTTCCAACACTTCAATTCACTGTGTGAAGTGAAAGGAGTGTTGCTTCACTTTCTAAATGCTGTCCTTTCAGAGAAAATCACTTTCCTTTGAATGTGCCTTAAGCTACTTACAAGCATTTAACAGAAATTCACATGCGTTTCTGTGAAAGAGAAGCAGACTGTTCCAACACTTCAATTCACTGTGCGAAGTGAATGGAGTGTTGCTTCACTTTCTAAATGCTGTCCTTTCAGAGAAAATCACTTTCCTTTCAAAGTGCCTTAAGCTACCTACAAGCATTTAACAGAAATTCACATGCGTTTCTGTGAAAGAGAAGCAGTCTGTTCCAACACTTCAATTCACTGTGCGAAGTGAATGGAGTGTTGCTTCACTTTCTAAATGCTGTCCTTTTAGAGAAAATCACTTTCCTTTGAAAGTGCCTTAAGCTACTTACAAGCATTAACAAAAACTCACATGCGTTTCTCTGAAAGAGCAGCAGTCTGTTCCAACACTTCAATTCACTGGGCGAAGGGAATGGTGTGTTGCTTAACTTTCTAAATGCTCTCCTTTTAGAGAAAATCACTCTCTTTTGAAACTGCCTTAAGCTACTTACAAGCATTCACAAGAAACTCACATCTGTTTCTCTGAAAGAGAAGCAGTCTGTTCCAACAATTCAATTCACTGTGCGAAGTGAATGGAGTGTTGCTTCACTTTCTAAATGCTGTCCTTTCAGAGAAAATCACTTTCCTTTGAATGTGCCTTAAGCTACTTACAAGCATTTAACAGAAATTCACATGCGTTTCTCTGAAAGTGATGCAGTCTGTTCCAACACTTCAATTCACTGTGGGAAGTGAACGGAGTGTGGCTTCACTTTCTAAATGCTGTCCTTTCAGAGAAAATCACTTTCCTTTGAAAATGCCTTAAGCTACATACAAGCATTCAACAGAAATTCACATGCGTTTCTCTGAAAGAGAAGCAGTCTGTTCCATCACTTCAATTCACTGTGCGAAGTGAATGGAGTGTTGCTTCACTTTCTAAATGCTGTCCTTTCAGAGAAAATCACTTTCCTTTGAAAGTGCCTTAAGCTACTTACAAGCATTTAACAGAAATTCACATGCGTTTCTCTGAAAGTGATGCAGTCTGTTCCAACACTTCAATTCACTGTGCGAAGTGAATGGAGTGTGGCTTCACTTTCTAAATGCAGTCTTTTCAGAGAAAATCACGTTCCTTTGAAAGTGCCTTAAGCTACTTACAAGCATTCACAAAAAACTCACATCCGTTTCTCAGCAAGAGAAGTAGTCTGTTCCAACAATTCAATTCACAGTGTGTAGTGAACCGAGTGTTGCTTCACTTTCTAAATGCTCTCCTTTCAGAGAAAATCACTTTCCTTTGAAAGTGCCTTAAGCTACCTACAAGCATTTAACAGAAATTCACATGCGTTTCTCTGAAAGAGAAGCAGTCTGTTCCAACACTTCAATTCACTGTGTGAAGTGAATGGAGTATTGCTTCACTTTCTAAATGCTGTCCTTTCAGAGAAAATCACTTTCCTTTGAATGTGCCTTAAGCTACTTACAAGCATTTAACAGAAATTCACATGCGTTTCTCTGAAAGAGAAGCAGTCTGTTCCAACACTTCAATTCACTGTGCGAAGTGAATGGAGTGTTGCTTCACTTTCTAAATGCTGTCCTTTCAGAGAAAATCACTTTCCTTTGAAAGTGCCTTAAGCTACTTACAAGCATTCACAAAAACTCACATCCGTTTCTCTGAAAGAGAAGTAGTCTGTTCCAACACTTCAATTCACTGTGCGAAGTGAATGGAGTGTTGCTTCACTTTCTAAATGCTCTCCTTTCAGAGAAAATCACTTTCCTTTGAAAGGGCCTTAAGCTACTTACAAGCATTCACAAGAAACTCACATGCCTTTTTCTGAAAGAGCAGCAGTCTGTTCCAACACTTCAATTCACTGTGAGAAGGGAATGGTGTGTTGCTTCACTTTCTATATGCTCTCCTTTTAGAGAAAATCACTCTCTTTTGAAACTGCCTTAAGCTACTTACAAGCATTCACATGAAACTCACATCTGTTTCTCTGAAAGAGAAGCAGTCTTTTCCAACACTTCAATTCACTGTGCGAAGTGAATGGAGTGTTGCTTCACTTTCTAAATGATGTCCTTTCAGAGAAAATCACTTTCCTTTGAAAGTTCCTTAAGCTACCTACAAGCATTTAACAGAAATTCACATGCGTTTCTCTGAAAGAGAAGCAGTCTGTTCCAACACTTCAATTCACTGTGTGAAGTGAAAGGAGTGTTGCTTCACTTTCTAAATGCTGTCCTTTCAGAGAAAATCACTTTCCTTTGAATGTGCCTTAAGCTACTTACAAGCATTTAACAGAAATTCACATGCGTTTCTGTGAAAGAGAAGCAGTCTGTTCCAACACTTCAATTCACTGTGCGAAGTGAATGGAGTGTTGCTTCACTTTCTAAATGCTGTCCTTTCAGAGAAAATCACTTTCCTTTCAAAGTGCCTTAAGCTACCTACAAGCATTTAACAGAAATTCACATGCGTTTCTGTGAAAGAGAAGCAGTCTGTTCCAACACTTCAATTCACTGTGCGAAGTGAATGGAGTGTTGCTTCACTTTCTAAATGCTGTCCTTTTAGAGAAAATCACTTTCCTTTGAAAGTGCCTTAAGCTACTTACAAGCATTAACAAAAACTCACATGCGTTTCTCTGAAAGAGCAGCAGTCTGTTCCAACACTTCAATTCACTGGGCGAAGGGAATGGTGTGTTGCTTCACTTTCTAAATGCTCTCCTTTTAGAGAAAATCACTCTCTTTTGAAACTGCCTTAAGCTACTTACAAGCATTCACAAGAAACTCACATCTGTTTCTCTGAAAGAGAAGCAGTCTGTTCCAACAATTCAATTCACTGTGCGAAGTGAATGGAGTGTTGCTTCACTTTCTAAATGCTGTCCTTTCAGAGAAAATCACTTTCCTTTGAATGTGCCTTAAGCTACTTACAAGCATTTAACAGAAATTCACATGCGTTTCTCTGAAAGTGATGCAGTCTGTTCCAACACTTCAATTCACTGTGGGAAGTGAACGGAGTGTGGCTTCACTTTCTAAATGCTGTCCTTTCAGAGAAAATCACTTTCCTTTGAAAATGCCTTAAGCTACATACAAGCATTCAACAGAAATTCACATGCGTTTCTCTGAAAGAGAAGCAGTCTGTTCCATCACTTCAATTCACTGTGCGAAGTGAATGGAGTGTTGCTTCACTTTCTAAATGCTGTCCTTTCAGAGAAAATCACTTTCCTTTGAAAGTGCCTTAAGCTACTTACAAGCATTTAACAGAAATTCACATGCGTTTCTCTGAAAGTGATGCAGTCTGTTCCAACACTTCAATTCACTGTGCGAAGTGAATGGAGTGTGGCTTCACTTTCTAAATGCAGTCTTTTCAGAGAAAATCACGTTCCTTTGAAAGTGCCTTAAGCTACTTACAAGCATTCACAAAAAACTCACATCCGTTTCTCAGCAAGAGAAGTAGTCTGTTCCAACAATTCAATTCACAGTGTGTAGTGAACCGAGTGTTGCTTCACTTTCTAAATGCTGTCCTTTCAGAGAAAATCACTTTCCTTTGAAAGTGCCTTAAGCTACCTACAAGCATTTAACAGAAATTCACATGCGTTTCTCTGAAAGAGAAGCAGTCTGTTCCAACACTTCAATTCACTGTGTGAAGTGAATGGAGTGTTGCTTCACTTTCTAAATGCTGTCCTTTCAGAGAAAATCACTTTCCTTTGAATGTGCCTTAAGCTACTTACAAGCATTTAACAGAAATTCACATGCGTTTCTCTGAAAGAGAAGCAGTCTGTTCCAACACTTCAATTCACTGTGCGAAGTGAATGGAGTGTTGCTTCACTTTCTAAATGCTGTCCTTTCAGAGAAAATCACTTTCCTTTGAAAGTGCCTTAAGCTACTTACAAGCATTCACAAAAACTCACATCCGTTTCTCTGAAAGAGAAGTAGTCTGTTCCAACAATTCAATTCACTGTGCGAAGTGAATGGAGTGTTGCTTCACTTTCTAAATGCTCTCCTTTCAGAGAAAATCACTTTCCTTTGAAAGGGCCTTAAGCTACTTACAAGCATTCACAAGAAACTCACATGCCTTTTTCTGAAAGAGCAGCAGTCTGTTCCAACACTTCAATTCACTGTGAGAAGGGAATGGTGTGTTGCTTCACTTTCTATATGCTCTCCTTTTAGAGAAAATCACTCTCTTTTGAAACTGCCTTAAGCTACTTACAAGCATTCACATGAAACTCACATCTGTTTCTCTGAAAGAGAAGCAGTCTTTTCCAACACTTCAATTCACTGTGCGAAGTGAATGGAGTGTTGCTTCACTTTCTAAATGCTGTCCTTTCAGAGAAAATCACTTTCCTTTGAATGTGCCTTAAGCTACTTACAAGCATTTAACAGAAATTCACATGCGTTTCTCTGAAAGAGAAGCAGTCTGTTCAAACACTTCAATTCACTGTGCGAAGTGAATGGAGTGTTGCTTCACTTTCTAAATGCTGTCCTTTCAGAGAAAATCACTTTCCTTTGAAAGTGCCTTAAGCTACTTACAAGCATTCACAAAAACTCACATCCGTTTCTCTGAAAGAGAAGTAGTCTGTTCCAACAATTCAATTCACTGTGCGAAGTGAATGGAGTGTTGCTTCACTTTCTAAATGCTCTCCTTTCAGAGAAAATCACTTTCCTTTGAAAGGGCCTTAAGCTACTTACAAGCATTCACAAGAAACTCACATGCCTTTTTCTGAAAGAGCAGCAGTCTGTTCCAACACTTCAATTCACTGTGAGAAGGGAATGGTGTGTTGCTTCACTTTCTATATGCTCTCCTTTTAGAGAAAATCACTCTCTTTTGAAACTGCCTTAAGCTACTTACAAGCATTCACATGAAACTCACATCTGTTTCTCTGAAAGAGAAGCAGTCTTTTCCAACACTTCAATTCACTGTGCGAAGTGAATGGAGTGTTGCTTCACTTTCTAAATGATGTCCTTTCAGAGAAAATCACTTTCCTTTGAAAGTTCCTTAAGCTACCTACAAGCATTTAACAGAAATTCACATGCGTTTCTCTGAAAGAGAAGCAGTCTGTTCCAACACTTCAATTCACTGTGTGAAGTGAAAGGAGTGTTGCTTCACTTTCTAAATGCTGTCCTTTCAGAGAAAATCACTTTCCTTTGAATGTGCCTTAAGCTACTTACAAGCATTTAACAGAAATTCACATGCGTTTCTGTGAAAGAGAAGCAGTCTGTTCCAACACTTCAATTCACTGTGCGAAGTGAATGGAGTGTTGCTTCACTTTCTAAATGCTGTCCTTTCAGAGAAAATCACTTTCCTTTCAAAGTGCCTTAAGCTACCTACAAGCATTTAACAGAAATTCACATGCGTTTCTGTGAAAGAGAAGCAGTCTGTTCCAACACTTCAATTCACTGTGCGAAGTGAATGGAGTGTTGCTTCACTTTCTAAATGCTGTCCTTTTAGAGAAAATCACTTTCCTTTGAAAGTGCCTTAAGCTACTTACAAGCATTAACAAAAACTCACATGCGTTTCTCTGAAAGAGCAGCAGTCTGTTCCAACACTTCAATTCACTGGGCGAAGGGAATGGTGTGTTGCTTCACTTTCTAAATGCTCTCCTTTTAGAGAAAATCACTCTCATTTGAAACTGCCTTAAGCTACTTACAAGCATTCACAAGAAACTCACATCTGTTTCTCTGAAAGAGAAGCAGTCTGTTCCAACAATTCAATTCACTGTGCGAAGTGAATGGAGTGTTGCTTCACTTTCTAAATGCTGTCCTTTCAGAGAAAATCACTTTCCTTTGAATGTGCTTTAAGCTACTTACAAGCATTTAACAGAAATTCACATGCGTTTCTCTGAAAGTGATGCAGTCTGTTCCAACACTTCAATTCACTGTGGGAAGTGAACGGAGTGTGGCTTCACTTTCTAAATGCTGTCCTTTCAGAGAAAATCACTTTCCTTTGAAAATGCCTTAAGCTACATACAAGCATTCAACAGAAATTCACATGCGTTTCTCTGAAAGAGAAGCAGTCTGTTCCATCACTTCAATTCACTGTGCGAAGTGAATGGAGTGTTGCTTCACTTTCTAAATGCTGTCCTTTCAGAGAAAATCACTTTCCTTTGAAAGTGCCTTAAGCTACTTACAAGCATTTAACAGAAATTCACATGCGTTTCTCTGAAAGTGATGCAGTCTGTTCCAACACTTCAATTCACTGTGCGAAGTGAATGGAGTGTGGCTTCACTTTCTAAATGCAGTCTTTTCAGAGAAAATCACGTTCCTTTGAAAGTGCCTTAAGCTACTTACAAGCATTCACAAAAAACTCACATCCGTTTCTCAGCAAGAGAAGTAGTCTGTTCCAACAATTCAATTCACAGTGTGTAGTGAACCGAGTGTTGCTTCACTTTCTAAATGCTGTCCTTTCAGAGAAAATCACTTTCCTTTGAAAGTGCCTTAAGCTACCTACAAGCATTTAACAGAAATTCACATGCGTTTCTCTGAAAGAGAAGCAGTCTGTTCCAACACTTCAATTCACTGTGTGAAGTGAATGGAGTGTTGCTTCACTTTCTAAATGCTGTCCTTTCAGAGAAAATCACTTTCCTTTGAATGTGCCTTAAGCTACTTACAAGCATTTAACAGAAATTCACATGCGTTTCTCTGAAAGAGAAGCAGTCTGTTCCAACACTTCAATTCACTGTGCGAAGTGAATGGAGTGTTGCTTCACTTTCTAAATGCTGTCCTTTCAGAGAAAATCACTTTCCTTTGAAAGTGCCTTAAGCTACTTACAAGCATTCACAAAAACTCACATCCGTTTCTCTGAAAGAGAAGTAGTCTGTTCCAACAATTCAATTCACTGTGCGAAGTGAATGGAGTGTTGCTTCACTTTCTAAATGCTCTCCTTTCAGAGAAAATCACTTTCCTTTGAAAGGGCCTTAAGCTACTTACAAGCATTCACAAGAAACTCACATGCCTTTTTCTGAAAGAGCAGCAGTCTGTTCCAACACTTCAATTCACTGTGAGAAGGGAATGGTGTGTTGCTTCACTTTCTATATGCTCTCCTTTTAGAGAAAATCACTCTCTTTTGAAACTGCCTTAAGCTACTTACAAGCATTCACATGAAACTCACATCTGTTTCTCTGAAAGAGAAGCAGTCTTTTCCAACACTTCAATTCACTGTGCGAAGTGAATGGAGTGTTGCTTCACTTTCTAAATGATGTCCTTTCAGAGAAAATCACTTTCCTTTGAAAGTTCCTTAAGCTACCTACAAGCATTTAACAGAAATTCACATGCGTTTCTCTGAAAGAGAAGCAGTCTGTTCCAACACTTCAATTCACTGTGTGAAGTGAAAGGAGTGTTGCTTCACTTTCTAAATGCTGTCCTTTCAGAGAAAATCACTTTCCTTTGAATGTGCCTTAAGCTACTTACAAGCATTTAACAGAAATTCACATGCGTTTCTGTGAAAGAGAAGCAGACTGTTCCAACACTTCAATTCACTGTGCGAAGTGAATGGAGTGTTGCTTCACTTTCTAAATGCTGTCCTTTCAGAGAAAATCACTTTCCTTTCAAAGTGCCTTAAGCTACCTACAAGCATTTAACAGAAATTCACATGCGTTTCTGTGAAAGAGAAGCAGTCTGTTCCAACACTTCAATTCACTGTGCGAAGTGAATGGAGTGTTGCTTCACTTTCTAAATGCTGTCCTTTTAGAGAAAATCACTTTCCTTTGAAAGTGCCTTAAGCTACTTACAAGCATTAACAAAAACTCACATGCGTTTCTCTGAAAGAGCAGCAGTCTGTTCCAACACTTCAATTCACTGGGCGAAGGGAATGGTGTGTTGCTTAACTTTCTAAATGCTCTCCTTTTAGAGAAAATCACTCTCTTTTGAAACTGCCTTAAGCTACTTACAAGCATTCACAAGAAACTCACATCTGTTTCTCTGAAAGAGAAGCAGTCTGTTCCAACAATTCAATTCACTGTGCGAAGTGAATGGAGTGTTGCTTCACTTTCTAAATGCTGTCCTTTCAGAGAAAATCACTTTCCTTTGAATGTGCCTTAAGCTACTTACAAGCATTTAACAGAAATTCACATGCGTTTCTCTGAAAGTGATGCAGTCTGTTCCAACACTTCAATTCACTGTGGGAAGTGAACGGAGTGTGGCTTCACTTTCTAAATGCTGTCCTTTCAGAGAAAATCACTTTCCTTTGAAAATGCCTTAAGCTACATACAAGCATTCAACAGAAATTCACATGCGTTTCTCTGAAAGAGAAGCAGTCTGTTCCATCACTTCAATTCACTGTGCGAAGTGAATGGAGTGTTGCTTCACTTTCTAAATGCTGTCCTTTCAGAGAAAATCACTTTCCTTTGAAAGTGCCTTAAGCTACTTACAAGCATTTAACAGAAATTCACATGCGTTTCTCTGAAAGTGATGCAGTCTGTTCCAACACTTCAATTCACTGTGCGAAGTGAATGGAGTGTGGCTTCACTTTCTAAATGCAGCCTTTTCAGAGAAAATCACGTTCCTTTGAAAGTGCCTTAAGCTACTTACAAGCATTCACAAAAAACTCACATCCGTTTCTCAGCAAGAGAAGTAGTCTGTTCCAACAATTCAATTCACTGTGTGTAGTGACCCGAGTGTTGCTTCACTTTCTAAATGCTGTCCTTTCAGAGAAAATCACTTTCCTTTGAAAGTGCCTTAAGCTACCTACAAGCATTTAACAGAAATTCACATGCGTTTCTGTGAAAGAGAAGCAGTCTGTTCCAACACTTCACTTCACTGTGTGAAGTGAATGGAGTGTTGCTTCACTTTCTAAATGCTGTCCTTTCAGAGAAAATCACTTTCCTTTGAATGTGCCTTAAGCTACTTACAAGCATTTAACAGAAATTCACATGCGTTTCTCTGAAAGAGAAGCAGTCTGTTCCAACACTTCAATTCACTGTGCGAAGTGAATGGAGTGTTGCTTCACTTTCTAAATGCTGTCCTTTCAGAGAAAATCACTTTCCTTTGAAAGTGCCTTAAGCTACTTACAAGCATTCACAAAAACTCACATCCGTTTCTCTGAAAGAGAAGTAGTCTGTTCCAACACTTCAATTCACTGTGCGTAGTGAATGGAGTGTTGCTTCACTTTCTAAATGCTCTCCTTTCAGAGAAAATCACTTTCCTTTAAAGGGCCTTAAGCAACTTACAAGCATTCACAAGAAACTCACATGCCTTTTTCTGAAAGAGCAGCAGTCTGTTCCAACACTTCAATTCACTGTGAGAAGGGAATGGTGTGTTGCTTCACTTTCTATATGCTCTCCTTTTAGAGAAAATCACTCTCTTTTGAAACTGCCTTAAGCTACTTACAAGCATTCACATGAAACTCACATCTGTTTCTCTGAAAGAGAAGCAGTTTTTCCAACACTTCAATTCACTGTGCGAAGTGAATGGAGTGTTGCTTCACTTTCTAAATGCTGTCCTTTCAGAGAAAATCACTTTCCTTTGAAAGTGCCTTAAGCTACCTACAAGCATTTAACAGAAATTCACATGTGTTTCTCTGAAAGAGAAGCAGTCTGTTCCAACACTTCAATTCACTGTGTGAAGTGAAAGGAATGTTGCTTCACTTTCTAAATGCTGTCCTTTCAGAGAAAATCACTTTCCTTTGAATGTGCCTTAAGCTACTTAAAAGCATTTAACAGAAATTCACATGCGTTTCTCTGAAAGAGAAGCAGTCTGTTCCAACACTTCAATTCACTTTGTGAAGTGAATAGAGTGTTGCTTCACTTTCTAAATGCTGTCCTTTCAGAGAAAATCACTTTCCTTTGAAAGTGCCTTAAGCTACTTACAAGCATTAACAAAAACTCACATTCGTTTCTCTGAAAGAGCAGCAGTCTGTTCCAACACTTCAATTCACTGTGCGAAGGGAATGGTGTGTTGCTTCACTTTCTAAATGCTCTCCTTTTAGAGAAAATCACTGTTTTTTGAAACTGCCTTAAGCTACTTATAAGCATTCACAAGAAACTCACATGTGTTTCTCTGAAAGAGAAGAAGTCTGTTCCAACACTTCAATTCACTGTGCGAAGAGAATGGAGTGTTGCTTCACTTTCTAAATGCTGTCCTTTCAGAGAAAATCACTTTCCTTTGAATGTGCCTTAAGCTACTTACAAGCATTTAACAGAAATTCACATGCGTTTCTCTGAAAGTGATGCAGTCTGTTCCAACACTTCAATTCACTGTGCGAAGTGAATGGAGTGTGGCTTCACTTTCTAAATGCAGTCTTTTCAGAGAAAATCACGTTCCTTAGAAAGTGCCTTAAGCTACTTACAAGCATTCACAAAAAACTCACATCCGTTTCTCAGCAAGAGAAGTAGTCTGTTCCAACAATTCATTTCACTGTTCGTAGTGAACGGAGTGTTGCTTCACTTTCTAAATGCTGTCCTTTCAGAGAAAATCACTTTCCTTTGAAAGTGCCTTAAGCTACCTACAAGCATTTAACAGAAATTCACATGCGTTTCTCTGAAAGAGAAGCAGTCTGTTCCAACACTTCAATTCACTGTGTGAAGTGAATGGAGTGTTGCTTCACTTTCTAAATGCTGTCCTTTCAGAGAAAATCACTTTCCTTTGCATGTGCCTTAAGCTACTTACAAGCATTTAACAGAAATTCACATGCGTTTCTGTGAAAGAGAAGCAGTCTGTTCCAACACTTCAATTCACTGTGCGAAGTGAATGGAGTGTTGCTTCACTTTCTAAATGCTGTCCTTTCAGAGAAAATCACTTTCCTTTGAAAGGGCCTTAAGCTACTTACAAGCATTCACAAAAACTCACATCCGTTTCTCTGAAAGAGAAGTAGTCTGTTCCAACACTTCAATTCACTGTGCGTAGTGAATGGAGTGTTGCTTCACTTTCTAAATGCTCTCCTTTCAGAGGAAATCACTTTCCTTTGAAAGGGCCTTAAGCTACTTACAAGCATTCACAAGAAACTCACATGCGTTTCTCTGAAAGTGATGCAGTCTGTTCCAACACTTCAATTCACTGTGCGAAGTGAATGGAGTGTGGCTTCACTTTCTAAATGCAGTCTTTTCAGAGAAAATCACGTTCCTTTGAAAGTGACTGAAGATACTTACAAGCATTCACAAAAAACTCAGATCCGTTTCTCAGCAAGAGAAGTAGTCTGTTCCAACAATTCAATTCACTATGCGTAGTGAATGGAGTGTTGCTTCACTTTCTAAATGCTGTCCTTTCAGAGAAAATCACTTTCCTTTGAAAGTGCCTTAAGCTACCTACAAGCATTTAACAGAAATTCACATGCGTTTCTCTGAAAGAGAAGCAGTCTGTTCCAACACTTCAATTCACTGTGTGAAGTGAATGGAGTGTTGCATCACTTTCTAAATGCTGTCCTTTCAGAGAAAATCACTTTCCTTTGAATGTGCCTTAAGCTACTTACAAGCATTTAACAGAAATTCACATGCGTTTCTCTGAAAGAGAAGCAGTCTGTTCCAACACTTCAATTCACTGTGCGTAGTGAATGGAGTGTTGCTTCACTCTCTAAATGCTGTCCTTTCAGAGAAAATCACTTTCCTTTGAAAGTGCCTTAGGCTACTTACAAGCATTCACAAGAAAATCACATGCATTTTTCTGAAAGAGCTGCAGTCTGTTCCAACACTTCAATTCACTGTGCGAAGGGAATGGTGTGTTGCTTCACTTTCTAAATGCTCTACTTTCAGAGAAAATCACTCTTTTTTGAAACTGCCTTAAGCTACTTACAAGCATTCACAAGAAACTCACATCTGTTTCTCTGAAAGAGAAGCAGTCTGTTCCAACACTTCAATTCACTGTGCGAAGTGAATGCAGTGTTGCTTCACTTTCTAAATGCTGTCCTTTCAGAGAAAATCACTTTCCTTTGAAAGTGCCTTAATCTACTTACAAGCATTTAACAGAAATTCACATGCTTTTCTCTGAAAGAGAAGCAGTCTGTTCCAACACTTCAATTCACTGTGCGAAGTGAATGGAGTGTTGCTTCACTTTCTAAATGCTGTCCTTTCAGGGAAAATCACTTTCCTTTGAAAGTGCCTTAATCTACTTACAAGCATTTAACAGAAATTCACATGTGTTTCTCTGAAAGTGATGCAGTCTGCTCCAACACTTCAATTCACTGTGCGAAGTGAATGGAGTGTGACTTCACTTTCTAAATGCAGTCTTTTCAGAGAAAATCACTTTCCTTTGAAAGTGCCTTAAGCTACTTACAAGCATTAACAAAAACTCACATGCGTTTCTCTGAAAGAGAAGCAGTTTGTTCCAACACTTCAATTCACTGTGCGTAGTTAGTGGAGTGTTGCTTCACTTTCTAAATGCTGTCCTTTCAGAGAAAATCACTTTCCTTTGAAAGTGCCTGAAGCTACTTACAAGCATTAACAAAAACTCACATGCGTTTCTCTGAAAGAGAAGCAGTCTGTTCCAACACTTCAATTCACTGTGCGTAGTTAGTGGAGTGTTGCTTCTCTTTCTAAATGCTCTCCTTTCAGAGAAAATCACTCTTTTTTGAAACTGCCTTAAGCTACTTACAAGCATTCACAAGAAACTCACATCTGTTTCTCTGAAAGAGAAGCAGTCTGTTCCAACACTTCAATTCACTGTGCGAAGTGAATGCAGTGTTGCTTCACTTTCTAAATGCTGTCCTTTCAGAGAAAATCACTTTCCTTTGAAAGTGCCTTAATCTACTTACAAGCATTTAACAGAAATTCACATGCTTTTCTCTGAAAGAGAAGCAGTCTGTTCCAACACTTCAATTCACTGTGCGAAGTGAATGGAGTGTTGCTTCACTTTCTAAATGCTGTCCTTTCAGAGAAAATCACTTTCCTTTGAAAGTGCCTTAATCTACTTACAAGCATTTAACAGAAATTCACATGCGTTTCTCTGAAAGTGATGCAGTCTGCTCCAACACTTCAATTCACTGTGCGAAGTGAATGGAGTGTGGCTTCACTTTCTAAATGCAGTCTTTTCAGAGAAAATCACTTTCCTTTGAAAGAGCCTTAAGCTACTTACAAGCATTCACAAAAAACTCACATCCGTATCTCTGAAAGAGAAGTAGTCTGTTCCAACATTGCAATTCACTGTGCGTAGTGAATGGAGTGTTGCTTCACTTTCTAAATGCTGTCCTTTCAGAGAAAATCACTTTCCTTTGAAAGTGCCTTAAGCTACCTACAAGCATTTAACAGAAATTCACATGCGTTTCTCTGAAAGAGAAGCAGTCTGTTCCAACACTTCAATTCACTGTGTGAAGTGAATTGAGTGTTGCATCACTTTCTAAATGCTGTCCTTTCAGAGAAAATCACTTTCCTTTGAAAGTGCCTTAAGCTACTTACAAGCATTTAACAAAAATTCACATGCGTTTCTCTGAAAGAGAAGCAGTCTGTTCCAACACTTCAATTCACTGTGCGAAGTGAATGGAGTGTTGCTTCACTTTCTAAATGCTCTCCTTTCAGAGAAAATCACTTTCCTTTGAAAGTGCCTTAAGCTACATACAAGCATTCAACAGAAATTCACATGCGTTTCTATGAAAGAGAAGCAGTCTGTTCCAACACTTCAATTCACTGTGCGAAGTGAATGGAGTGTTGCTTCACTTTCTAAATGCTGTCCTTTCAGAGAAAATCACTTTCCTTTGAAAGTGCCTTAAGCTACTTACAAGCATTTAACAGAAATTCACATGCATTTCTCTGAAAGTGATGCAGTCTGTTCCAACACTTCAATTCACTGTGCGAAGTGAATGGAGTGTGGCTTCACTTTCTAAATGCAGTCTTTTCAGAGAAAATCACGTTCCTTTGAAAGTGCCTTAAGCTACTTACAAGCATTCACAAAAACTCACATCCGTTTCTCTGAAAGAGAAGTAGTCTGTTCCAACACTTCAATTCACTGTGCGTAGTGAATGGAGTGTTGCTTCACTCTCTAAATGCTGTCCTTTCAGAGAAAATCACTTTCCTTTGAAAGTGCCTTAGGCTACTTACAAGCATTCACAAGAAACTCACATGCATTTTTCTGAAAGAGCAGCAGTCTGTTCCAACACTTCAATTCACTGTGCGAAGGGAATGGTGTGTTGCTTCACTTTCTAAATGCTCTACTTTCAGAGAAAATCACTCTTTTTTGAAACTGCCTTAAGCTACTTACAAGCATTCACAAGAAACTCACATCTGTTTCTCTGAAAGAGAAGCAGTCTGTTCCAACACTTCAATTCACTGTGCGAAGTGAATGCAGTGTTGCTTCACTTTCTAAATGCTGTCCTTTCAGAGAAAATCACTTTCCTTTGAAAGTGCCTTAAGCTACTTACAAGCATTTAACAGAAATTCACATGCTTTTCTCTGAAAGAGAAGCAGTCTGTTCCAACACTTCAATTCACTGTGCGAAGTGAATGGAGTGTTGCTTCACTTTCTAAATGCTGTCCTTTCAGAGAAAATCACTTTCCTTTGAAAGTGCCTTAATCTACTTACAAGCATTTAACAGAAATTCACATGCGTTTCTCTGAAAGTGATGCAGTCTGCTCCAACACTTCAATTCACTGTGCGAAGTGAATGGAGTGTGGCTTCACTTTCTAAATGCAGTCTTTTCAGAGAAAATCACTTTCCTTTGAAAGTGCCTTAAGCTACTTACAAGCATTAACAAAAACTCACATGCGTTTCTCTGAAAGAGAAGCAGTCTGTTCCAACACTTCAATTCACTGTGCGTAGTTAGTGGAGTGTTGCTTCACTTTCTAAATGCTGTCCTTTCAGAGAAAATCACTTTCCTTTGAAAGTGCCTGAAGCTACTTACAAGCATTACCAAAAACTCACATGCGTTTCTCTGAAAGAGAAGCAGTCTGTTCCAACACTTCAATTCACTGTGCGTAGTTAGTGGAGTGTTGCTTCACTTTCTAAATGCTCTCCTTTCAGAGAAAATCACTCTTTTTTGAAACTGCCTTAAGCTACTTACAAGCATTCACAAGAAACTCACATCTGTTTCTCTGAAAGAGAAGCAGTCTGTTCCAACACTTCAATTCACTGTGAAAAGTGAATGCAGTGTTGCTTCACTTTCTAAATGCTGTCCTTTCAGAGAAAATCACTTTCCTTTGAATGTGCCTTAAGCTACTTACAAGCATTTAACAGAAATTCACATGCGTTTCTCTGAAAGAGAAGCAGTCAGTTCCAACACTTCAATTCACTGTGAGTAGTGAATGGAGTGCTGCTTCACTTTCTAAATGCTGTCCTTTCAGAGAAAATCACTTTCCTTTGAAAGTGCCTTAAGCTACCTACAAGCATTTAACAGAAATTCACATGCGTTTCTCTGAAAGAGAAGCAGTCTGTTCCAACACTTCAATTGACTGTGTGAAGTGAATGGAGTGTTGCTTCACTTTCTAAATGCTGTCCTTTCAGAGAAAATCACTTTCCTTTGAAAGTGCCTTAAGCTACTTACTAGCATTTAACAGAAATTCACATGCGTTTCTCTGAAAGAGAAGCAGTCTGTTCCAACACTTCAATTCACTGTGCGAAGTGAATGGAGTGTTGCTTCACTTTCTAAATGCTGTCCTTTCAGAGAAAATCACTTTCCTTTGAAAGGGCCTTAAGCTACTTACAAGCATTCACAAGAAACTCATATGCATTTTTCTGAAAGAGCAGCAGTCTGTTCCAACACTTCAATTCACTGTGCGAAGTGTTGGTGTGTTGCTTCACTTTCTAAATGCTCTCCTTTTAGAGAAAATCACTCTCTTTTGAAACTGCCTTAAGCTACTTACAAGCATTCACAAGAAACTCACATGCATTTTTCTGAAAGAGAAGCAGTCTGTTCCAACACTTCAATTCACTGTGCGAAGTGAATGGTGTGTTGCTTCACTTTCTAAATGCTCTCCTTTCAGAGAAAATCACTCTTTTTTGAAACTGCCTTAAGCTACTTACAAGCATTCACAAGAAACTCACATCTGTTTCTCTGAAAGAGAAGCAGTCTGTTCCAACACTTCAATTCACTGTACGAAGTGAATGCAGTGTTGCTTCACTTTCTAAATGCTGTCCTTTCAGAGAAAATCACTTTCCTTTGAAAGTGCCTTAGGCTACTTAAAAGCATTTAACAGAAATTCACATGCGTTTCTCTGAAAGTGATGCAGTCTGTTCCAACACTTCATTTCACTGTGCGAAGTGAATGGAGTGTGGCTTCACTTTCTAAATGCTGTCCTTTCAGAGAAAATTACTTTCCTTTGAAAGTGCCTTAAGCTACTTACAAGCATTTAACAGAAATTCACATGCTTTTCTCTGAAAGAGAAGCAGTCTGTTCCAACACTTCAATTCACTGTGCGAAGTGAAAGGAGTGTGGCTTCACTTTCTAAATGCAGTCTTTTCAGAGAAAATCACTTTCATTTGAAAGTGCCTTAAGCTAATTACAAGCATTCACAAAAAACTCACATCCCTTTCTCTGAAAGAGAAGTAGTCTGTTCCAACACTTCAATTCACTGTGCGTAGTGAATGGAGTGTTGCTTCACTTTCTAAATGCTGTCCTTTCAGAGAAAATCACTTTCCTTTGAAAGTGCCTTAGGCTACTTACAAGCATTCACAAGAAACTCACATGCATTTTTCTGAAAGAGAAGCAGTCTGTTCCAACACTTCAATTCACTGTGCGAAGTGAATGGAGTGTTGCTTCACTTTCTAAATGCTGTCCTTTCAGAGAAAATCACTTTCCTTTGAAAGGGCCTTAAGCTACTTACAAGCATTCACAAGAAACTCATATGCATTTTTCTGAAAGAGCAGCAGTCTGTTCCAACACTTCAATTCACTGTGCGAAGTGTTGGTGTGTTGCTTCACTTTCTAAATGCTCTCCTTTTAGAGAAAATCACTCTCTTTTGAAACTGCCTTAAGCTACTTACAAGCATTCACAAGAAATTCACATGCATTTTTCTGAAAGAGAAGCAGTCTGTTCCAACACTTCAATTCACTCTGCGAAGTGAATGCAGTGTTGCTTCACTTTCTAAATGCTGTCCGTTCAGAGAAAATCACTTTCCTTTAAAAGTGCCTTAAGCTACTTACTAGCATTTAACAGAAATTCACATGCGTTTCTCTGAAAGAGAAGCAGTCTGTTCCAACACTTCAATTCACTGTGCGAAGTGAATGGAGTGTGGCTTCACTTTCTAAATGCTGTCCTTTCAGAGAAAATCACTTTCCTTTGAAAATGCCTTAAGCTACATACAAGCATTCAACAGAAATTCACATGCGTTTCTCTGAAAGAGAAGCAGTCTGTTCCAACACTTCAATTCACTGTGCGAAGTGTATGGAGTGTTGCTTCACTTTCTAAATGCTGTCCTTTCAGAGAAAATCACTTTCCTTTGAAAGAGCCTTAAGCTACTTCCAAGCATTCACAAAAAACTCACATCCGTTTCTCTGAAAGAGAAGTAGTCTCTTCCAACACTTCAAGTCACTGTGCGTAGTGAATGGAGTGTTGCTTCACTTCTAAATGCTGTCCTTTCAGAGAAAATCACTTTCCTTTGAAAGTGCTTTAGGCTACTTACAAGCATTCACAAGAAACTCACATGCATTTTTCTGAAAGAGCAGCAGTCTGTTCCAACACTTCAATTCACTGTGCGAAGTGAATGGTGTGTTGCTTCACTTTCTAAATGCTCTACTTTCAGAGAAAATCACTCTTTTTTGAAACTGCCTTAAGCTACTTACAAGCATTCACAAGAAACTCACATCTGTTTCTCTGAAAGAGAAGCAGTCTGTTCCAACACTTCAATTCACTGTGCGAAGTGAATGGAGTGTGGCTTCACTTTCTAAATGCTGTCCTTTCAGAGAAAATAACTTTCCTTTGAAAGTGCCTTAAGCTACTTACAAGCATTTAACAGAAATTCACATGCGTTTCTCTGAAAGTGATGCAGTCTGTTCCAACACTTCAATTCACTGTGCGAAGTGAATGAAGTGTTGCTTCACTTTCTAAATGCTGTCCTTTCAGAGAAAATTACTTTCCTTTGAAAGTGCCTTAAGCTACTTACAAGCATTTAACAGAAATTCACATGCTTTTCTCTGAAAGAGAAGCAGTCTGTTCCAACACTTCAATTCACTGTGCGAAGTGAATGGAGTGTTGCTTCACTTTCTAAATGCTGTCCTTTCAGAGAAAATTACTTTCCTTTGAAAGTGCCTTAAGCTAATTACAAGCATTCACAAAAAACTCACATCCGTTTCTCTGAAAGAGACGTAGTCTGTTCCAACACTTCAATTCACTGTGCGTAGTGAATGGAGTGTTGCTTCACTTTCTAAATGCTGTCCTTTCAGAGAAAATCACTTTCCTTTGAAAGTGCCTTAGGCTACTTACAAGCATTCACAAGAAACTCACATGCATTTTTCTGAAAGAGAAGCAGTCTGTTCCAACACTTCAATTCACTGTGCGTAGTGAATGGAGTGCTGCTTCACTTTCTAAATGCTTTCCTTTCAGAGAAAATCACTTTCCTTTGAAAGTGCCTTAAGCTACCTACAAGCATTTAACAGAAATTCACATGCGTTTCTCTGAAAGAGAAGCAGTCTGTTCCAACACTTCAATTCACTGTGTGAAGTGAATGGAGTGTTGCTTCACTTTCTAAATGCTGTCATTTCAGAGAAAATCACTTTCCTTTGAAAGTGCCTTAAGCTACTTACTAGCATTTAACAGAAATTCACATGCGTTTCTCTGAAAGAGAAGCAGTCTGTTCCAACACTTCAATTCACTGTGCGAAGTGAATGGAGTGTTGCTTCACTTTCTAAATGCTGTCCTTTCAGAGAAAATCACTTTCCTTTGAAAGGGCCTTAAGCTACTTACAAGCATTCACAAGAAACTCATATGCATTTTTCTGAAAGAGCAGCAGTCTGTTCCAACACTTCAATTCACTGTGCGAAGTGTTGGTGTGTTGCTTCACTTTCTAAATGCTCTCCTTTTAGAGAAAATCACTCTCTTTTGAAACTGCCTTAAGCTACTTACAAGCATTCACAAGAAACTCACATGCATTTTTCTGAAAGAGAAGCAGTCTGTTCCAACACTTCAATTCACTCTGCGAAGTGAATGCAGTGTTGCTTCACTTTCTAAATGCTGTCCTTTCAGAGAAAATCATTTTCCTTTAAAAGTGCCTTAAGCTACTTACTAGTATTTAACAGAAATTCACATGCGTTTCTCTGAAAGAGAAGCAGTCTGTTCCAACACTTCAATTCACTGTGCGTAGTGAATGGAGTGTTGCTTCACTTCTAAATGCTGTCCTTTCAGAGAAAATCACTTCCCTTTGAGAGTGCCTTAGGCTACTTACAAGCATTCACAAGAAACTCACATGCTTTTTTCTGAAAGAGCAGCAGTCTGTTCCAACACTTCAATTCACTGTGCGAAGTGAATGGTGTGTTGCTTCACTTTCTAAATGCTCTCCTTTCAGAGAAAATCACTCTTTTTTGAAACTGCCTTAAGCTACTTACAAGCATTCACAAGAAACTCACATCTGTTTCTCTGAAAGAGAAGCAGTCTGTTCCAACACTTCAATTCACTGTGCGAAGTGAATGCAGTGTTGCTTCACTTTCTAAATGCTGTCCTTTCAGAGAAAATCACTTTCCTTTGAAAGTGCCTTAGGCTACTTAAAAGCATTTAACAGAAATTCACATGCGTTTCTCTGAAAGTGATGCAGTCTGTTCCAACACTTCATTTCACTGTGCGAAGTGAATGGAGTGTGGCTTCACATTCTAAATGCTGTCCTTTCAGAGAAAATTACTTTCCTTTGAAAGTGCCTTAAGCTACTTACAAGCATTTAACAGAAATTCACATGCTTTTCTCTGAAAGAGAAGCAGTCTGTTCCAACACTTCAATTCACTGTGCGAAGTGAATGGAGTGTTGCTTCACTTTCTAAATGCTGTCCTTTCAGAGAAAATCACTTTCCTTTGAAAGTGCCTTAAGCTACTTACAAGCATTTAACAGAAATTCACATGCGTTTCTCTGAAAGTGATGCAGTCTGTTCCAACACTTCAATTCACTGTGCGAAGTGAAAGGAGTGTGGCTTCACTTTCTAAATGCAGTCTTTTCAGAGAAAATCACTTTCATTTGAAAGTGCCTTAAGCTAATTACAAGCATTCACAAAAAACTCACATCCCTTTCTCTGAAAGAGAAGTAGTCTGTTCCAACACTTCACTTCACTTTGCGTAGTGAATGGAGTGTTGCTTCACTTTCTAAATGCTGTCCTTTCAGAGAAAATCACTTTCCTTTGAAAGTGCCTTAAGCTACCTACAAGCATTTAGCAGAAATTCACATGCGTTTCTCTGAAAGAGAAGCAGTCTGTTCCAACACTTCAATTCACTATGTGAAGTGAATGGAGTGTTGCATCACTTTCTAAATGCTGTCCTTTCAGAGAAAATCACTTTCCTTTGATAGTGCCTTAAGCTACTTACAAGCATTTAACAAAAATTCACATGCGTTTCTCTGAAAGAGAAGCAGTCTGTTCCAACACTTCAATTCACTGTGCGAAGTGAATGGAGTGGTGCTTCACTTTCTAAATGCTGTCCTTTCAAAGAAAATCACTTTCCCTTGAAAATGCCTTAAGCTACATACAAGCATTCAACAGAAATTCACATGCGTTTCTCTGAAAGAGAAGCAGTCTGTTCCAACACTTCAATTCACTGTGAGAAGTGTATGGAGTGTTGCTTCACTTTCTAAATGCTGTCCTTTCAGAGAAAATCACTTTCCTTTGAAAGTGCCTTAAGCTACTTCCAAGCATTCACAAAAAACTCACATCAGTTTCTCTGAAAGGGAAGTAGTCTATTCCAACACTTCAATTCACTGTGCGTAGTGAATGGAGTGTTGCTTCACTTTCTAAATGCAGTCCTTTCAGAGAAAATCACTTTCCTTTGAAAGTGCCTTAGGCTACTTACAAGCATTCACAAGAAACTCACATGCATTTTTCTGAAAGAGCAGCAGTCTGTTCCAACACTTCAATTCACTGTGCGAAGGGAATGGTGTGTTGCTTCACTTTCTAAATGCTCTACTTTCAGAGAAAATCACTCTTTTTTGAAACTGCCTTAAGCTACTTACAAGCATTCACAAGAAACTCACATCTGTTTCTCTGAAAGAGAAGCAGTCTGTTCCAACACTTCAATTCACTGTGCGAAGTGAATGGAGTGTGGCTTTACTTTCTAAATGCTGTCCTTTCAGAGAAAATCACTTTCCTTTGAAAGTGCCTTAAGCTACTTACAAGCATTTAACAGAAATTCACATGCGTTTCTCTGAAAGTGATGCAGTCTGTTCCAACACTTCAATTCACTGTGCGAAGTGAATGAAGTGTTGCTTCACTTTCTAAATGCTGTACTTTCAGAGAAAATTACTTTCCTTTGAAAGTGCCTTAAGCTACTTACAAGCATTTAGCAGAAATTCACATGCTTTTCTCTGAAAGAGAAGCAGTCTGTTCCAACACTTCAATTCACTGTGCGAAGTGAATGGAGTGTTGCTTCACTTTCTAAATGCTGTCCTTTCAGAGAAAATCACTTAACTTTGAAAGTGCCTTAAGCTACTTCCAAGCATTCACAAAAAACTCACATCCGTTTCTCTGAAAGAGACGTAGTCTGTTCCAACACTTCAATTCACTGTGCGTAGTGAATGAAGTGTTGCTTCACTTTCTAAATGCTGTCCTTTCAGAGAAAATCACTTTCCTTTGAAAGTGCCTTAGGCTACTTACAAGCATTCACAAGAAACTCACATGCATTTTTCTGAAAGAGAAGCAGTCTGTTCCAACACTTCAATTCACTGTGCGAAGTGAATGGAGTGTTGCTTCACTTTCTAAATGCTGTCCTTTCAGAAAAAATCACTTTCCTTTGAAAGGGCCTTAAGCTACTTACAAGCATTCACAAGAAATTCACATGCATTTTTCTGAAAGAGAAGCAGTCTGTTCCAACACTTCAATTCACTCTGCGAAGTGAATGCAGTGTTGCTTCACTTTCTAAATGCTGTCCGTTCAGAGAAAATCACTTTCCTTTAAAAGTGCCTTAAGCTACTTACTAGCATTTAACAGAAATTCACATGCGTTTCTCTGAAAGAGAAGCAGTCTGTTCCAACACTTCAATTCACTGTGCGAAGTGAATGGAGTGTGGCTTCACTTTCTAAATGCTGTCCTTTCAGAGAAAATCACTTTCCTTTGAAAATGCCTTAAGCTACATACAAGCATTCAACAGAAATTCACATGCGTTTCTCTGAAAGAGAAGCAGTCTGTTCCAACACTTCAATTCACTGTGCGAAGTGTATGGAGTGTTGCTTCACTTTCTAAATGCTGTCCTTTCAGAGAAAATCACTTTCCTTTGAAAGAGCCTTAAGCTACTTCCAAGCATTCACAAAAAACTCACATCCGTTTCTCTGAAAGAGAAGTAGTCTCTTCCAACACTTCAAGTCACTGTGCGTAGTGAATGGAGTGTTGCTTCACTTCTAAATGCTGTCCTTTCAGAGAAAATCACTTCCCTTTGAGAGTGCCTTAGGCTACTTACAAGCATTCACAAGAAACTCACATGCTTTTTTCTGAAAGAGCAGCAGTCTGTTCCAACACTTCAATTCACTGTGCGAAGTGAATGGTGTGTTGCTTCACTTTCTAAATGCTCTCCTTTGAGAGAAAATCACTCTTTTTTGAAACTGCCTTAAGCTACTTACAAGCATTCACAAGAAACTCACATCTGTTTCTCTGAAAGAGAAGCAGTCTGTTCCAACACTTCAATTCACTGTGCGAAGTGAATGGAGTGTGGCTTCACTTTCTAAATGCTGTCCTTTCAGAGAAAATCACTTTTCTTTGAAAGTGCCTTAAGCTACTTACAAGCATTTAACAGAAATTCACATGCGTTTCTCTGAAAGTGATGCAGTCTGTTCCAACACTTCAATTCACTGTGCGAAGTGAATGAAGTGTTGCTTCACTTTCTAAATGCTGTCCTTTCAGAGAAAATTACTTTCCTTTGAAAGTGCTGTAAGCTACTTACAAGCATTTAACAGAAATTCACATGCTTTTCTCTGAAAGAGAAGCAGTCTGTTCCAACACTTCAATTCACTGTGCGTAGTGAATGGAGTGTTGCTTCACTTTCTAAATGCTGTCCTTTCAGAGAAAATCACTTTCCTTTGAGAGTGCCTTAGGCTACTTATAAGCATTCACAAGAAACTCACATGCATTTTTCTGAAAGAGAAGCATTCTGTTCCAACACTTCAATTCACTGTGCGAAGTAAATGAAGTGTTGCTTCACTTTCTAAATGCTGTCCTTTCAGAGAAAATCACTTTCCTTTGAAAGTGCCTTAAGCGACTTACAAGCAATTAACAGAAATTCACATGCGTTTCTCTGAAAGTGATGCTGTCTGTTCCAACACTTCAATTCACTGTGCGAAGTGAATGGAGTTTTGCTTCACTTTCTAAATGCAGTCTTTTCAGAGAAAATCACTTTCCTTTGAAAGTGCCTTAAGCTACTTACAAGCATTCACAAAAAACTCACATCCGTTTCTCTGAAAGAGAAGTAGTCTGTTCCAACACTTCAATTCACTGTGCGTAGTGAATGGAGTGATGCTTCACTTTCTAAATGCTGTCCTTTCAGAGAAAATCACTTTCCTTTGAAAGTGCCTTAAGCTACCTACAAGCATTTAACAGAAATTCACATGCGTTTCTCTGAAAGAGAAGCAGTCTGTTCCAACACTTCAATTCACTGTGTGAAGTGAATGGAGTGTTGCTTCACTTTCTAAATGCTGTCCTTTCAGAGAAAATCACTTTCCTTTGAAAGTGCCTTAAGCTACTTACTAGCATTTAACAGAAATTCTCATGCGTTTTTCTGAAAGAGAAGCAGTCTGTTACAACACTTCAATTCACTGTGCGAAGTGAATGGAGTGTTGCTTCACTTTCTAAATGCTGTCCTTTCAGAGAAAATCACTTTCCTTTGAAAGGGCCTTAAGCTACTTACAAGCATTCACAAGAAACTCATATGCATTTTTCTGAAAGAGCAGCAGTCTGTTCCAACACTTCAATTTACTGTGCGAAGTGTTGGTGTGTTGCTTCACTTTCTAAATGCTCTCCTTTTAGAGAAAATCACTCTCTTTTGAAACTGCCTTAACCTACTTACAAGCATTCACAAGAAACTCACATGCATTTTTCTGAAAGAGAAGCAGTCTGTTCCAACACTTCAATTCACTCTGCGAAGTGAATGCAGTGTTGCTTCACTTTCTAAATGCTGTCCTTTCAGAGAAAATCACTTTCCTTTAAAAGTGCCTTAAGCTACTTACTAGCATTTAACAGAAATTCACATGCGTTTCTGTGAAAGAGCAGCAGTCTGTTCCAACACTTCAATTCACTGTGCGAAGTGAATGGAGTGTGGCTTCACTTTCTAAATGCTGTCCTTTCAGAGAAAATCACTTTCCTTTGAAAATGCCTTAAGCTACTTACAAGCATTTAACAGAAATTCAAATGCGTTTCTCTGTAAGTGATGCAGTCTGTTCCAACACTTCAATTCACTGTGCGAAGTGAATGGAGTGTGGCTTCACTTAATAATTGCAGTCTTTTCAGAGAAAATCACTTTCCTTTGAAAGTGCCTTAAGCTACTTACAAGCATTCACAAAAAACTCACATCCGTTTCTCTGAAAGAGAAGTAGTCTGTTCCAACACTTCAATTCACTGTGCAAAGTGAATGGAGTGTTGCTTCACTTTCTAAATGCTGTTCTTTCCGAGAAAATCACTTTTCTTTGAAAGTGCCTTAAGCTACCTACAAGCATTTAACAGAAATTCACATGCGTTTCTCTGAAAGAATAGCCGTCTGTTCCAACACTTCAATTCACTGTGTGAAGTGAATGGAGTGTTGCTTCACTTTCTAAATGCTGTCCTTTCAGAGAAAATCACTTTCCTTTGAAAGTGCCTTAAGCTACTTACAAGCATTCACAAAAAACTCACATCCGTTTCTCTGAAAGAGAAGGAGTCTGTTCCAACACTTCAATTCACTGTGCGAAGTGAATGGAGTGTTGCTTCACTTTCTAAATGCTGTCCTTTCAGAGAAAACCACTTTCCTTTGAAAGTGCCTTAAGCTACTTACAAGCATTTAACAGAAATTCACATGCTTTTCTCTGAAAGAGAAGCAGTCTGTTCCAACACTTCAATTCACTGTGCGAAGTGAATGGAGTGTTGCTTCACTTTCTAAATGCTGTCCTTTCAGAAAAAATCACTTTCCTTTGAAAGGGCCTTAAGCTACTTACAAGCATTCACAAGAAATTCACATGCATTTTTCTGAAAGAGAAGCAGTCTGTTCCAACACTTCAATTCACTCTGCGAAGTGAATGCAGTGTTGCTTCACTTTCTAAATGCTGTCCGTTCAGAGAAAATCACTTTCCTTTAAAAGTGCCTTAAGCTACTTACTAGCATTTAACAGAAATTCACATGCGTTTCTCTGAAAGAGAAGCAGTCTGTTCCAACACTTCAATTCACTGTGCGAAGTGAATGGAGTGTGGCTTCACTTTCTAAATGCTGTCCTTTCAGAGAAAATCACTTTCCTTTGAAAATGCCTTAAGCTACATACAAGCATTCAACAGAAATTCACATGCGTTTCTCTGAAAGAGAAGCAGTCTGTTCCAACACTTCAATTCACTGTGCGAAGTGTATGGAGTGTTGCTTCACTTTCTAAATGCTGTCCTTTCAGAGAAAATCACTTTCCTTTGAAAGAGCCTTAAGCTACTTCCAAGCATTCACAAAAAACTCACATCCGTTTCTCTGAAAGAGAAGTAGTCTCTTCCAACACTTCAAGTCACTGTGCGTAGTGAATGGAGTGTTGCTTCACTTCTAAATGCTGTCCTTTCAGAGAAAATCACTTCCCTTTGAGAGTGCCTTAGGCTACTTACAAGCATTCACAAGAAACTCACATGCTTTTTTCTGAAAGAGCAGCAGTCTGTTCCAACACTTCAATTCACTGTGCGAAGTGAATGGTGTGTTGCTTCACTTTCTAAATGCTCTCCTTTGAGAGAAAATCACTCTTTTTTGAAACTGCCTTAAGCTACTTACAAGCATTCACAAGAAACTCACATCTGTTTCTCTGAAAGAGAAGCAGTCTGTTCCAACACTTCAATTCACTGTGCGAAGTGAATGGAGTGTGGCTTCACTTTCTAAATGCTGTCCTTTCAGAGAAAATCACTTTTCTTTGAAAGTGCCTTAAGCTACTTACAAGCATTTAACAGAAATTCACATGCGTTTCTCTGAAAGTGATGCAGTCTGTTCCAACACTTCAATTCACTGTGCGAAGTGAATGAAGTGTTGCTTCACTTTCTAAATGCTGTCCTTTCAGAGAAAATTACTTTCCTTTGAAAGTGCTGTAAGCTACTTACAAGCATTTAACAGAAATTCACATGCTTTTCTCTGAAAGAGAAGCAGTCTGTTCCAACACTTCAATTCACTGTGCGTAGTGAATGGAGTGTTGCTTCACTTTCTAAATGCTGTCCTTTCAGAGAAAATCACTTTCCTTTGAGAGTGCCTTAGGCTACTTATAAGCATTCACAAGAAACTCACATGCATTTTTCTGAAAGAGAAGCATTCTGTTCCAACACTTCAATTCACTGTGCGAAGTAAATGAAGTGTTGCTTCACTTTCTAAATGCTGTCCTTTCAGAGAAAATCACTTTCCTTTGAAAGTGCCTTAAGCGACTTACAAGCAATTAACAGAAATTCACATGCGTTTCTCTGAAAGTGATGCTGTCTGTTCCAACACTTCAATTCACTGTGCGAAGTGAATGGAGTTTTGCTTCACTTTCTAAATGCAGTCTTTTCAGAGAAAATCACTTTCCTTTGAAAGTGCCTTAAGCTACTTACAAGCATTCACAAAAAACTCACATCCGTTTCTCTGAAAGAGAAGTAGTCTGTTCCAACACTTCAATTCACTGTGCGTAGTGAATGGAGTGATGCTTCACTTTCTAAATGCTGTCCTTTCAGAGAAAATCACTTTCCTTTGAAAGTGCCTTAAGCTACCTACAAGCATTTAACAGAAATTCACATGCGTTTCTCTGAAAGAGAAGCAGTCTGTTCCAACACTTCAATTCACTGTGTGAAGTGAATGGAGTGTTGCTTCACTTTCTAAATGCTGTCCTTTCAGAGAAAATCACTTTCCTTTGAAAGTGCCTTAAGCTACTTACTAGCATTTAACAGAAATTCTCATGCGTTTTTCTGAAAGAGAAGCAGTCTGTTACAACACTTCAATTCACTGTGCGAAGTGAATGGAGTGTTGCTTCACTTTCTAAATGCTGTCCTTTCAGAGAAAATCACTTTCCTTTGAAAGGGCCTTAAGCTACTTACAAGCATTCACAAGAAACTCATATGCATTTTTCTGAAAGAGCAGCAGTCTGTTCCAACACTTCAATTTACTGTGCGAAGTGTTGGTGTGTTGCTTCACTTTCTAAATGCTCTCCTTTTAGAGAAAATCACTCTCTTTTGAAACTGCCTTAACCTACTTACAAGCATTCACAAGAAACTCACATGCATTTTTCTGAAAGAGAAGCAGTCTGTTCCAACACTTCAATTCACTCTGCGAAGTGAATGCAGTGTTGCTTCACTTTCTAAATGCTGTCCTTTCAGAGAAAATCACTTTCCTTTAAAAGTGCCTTAAGCTACTTACTAGCATTTAACAGAAATTCACATGCGTTTCTGTGAAAGAGCAGCAGTCTGTTCCAACACTTCAATTCACTGTGCGAAGTGAATGGAGTGTGGCTTCACTTTCTAAATGCTGTCCTTTCAGAGAAAATCACTTTCCTTTGAAAATGCCTTAAGCTACTTACAAGCATTTAACAGAAATTCAAATGCGTTTCTCTGTAAGTGATGCAGTCTGTTCCAACACTTCAATTCACTGTGCGAAGTGAATGGAGTGTGGCTTCACTTAATAATTGCAGTCTTTTCAGAGAAAATCACTTTCCTTTGAAAGTGCCTTAAGCTACTTACAAGCATTCACAAAAAACTCACATCCGTTTCTCTGAAAGAGAAGTAGTCTGTTCCAACACTTCAATTCACTGTGCAAAGTGAATGGAGTGTTGCTTCACTTTCTAAATGCTGTTCTTTCCGAGAAAATCACTTTTCTTTGAAAGTGCCTTAAGCTACCTACAAGCATTTAACAGAAATTCACATGCGTTTCTCTGAAAGAATAGCCGTCTGTTCCAACACTTCAATTCACTGTGTGAAGTGAATGGAGTGTTGCTTCACTTTCTAAATGCTGTCCTTTCAGAGAAAATCACTTTCCTTTGAAAGTGCCTTAAGCTACTTACAAGCATTCACAAAAAACTCACATCCGTTTCTCTGAAAGAGAAGGAGTCTGTTCCAACACTTCAATTCACTGTGCGAAGTGAATGGAGTGTTGCTTCACTTTCTAAATGCTGTCCTTTCAGAGAAAACCACTTTCCTTTGAAAGTGCCTTAAGCTACTTACAAGCATTTAACAGAAATTCACATGCTTTTCTCTGAAAGAGAAGCAGTCTGTTCCAACACTTCAATTCACTGTGCGAAGTGAATGGAGTGTTGCTTCACTTTCTAAATGCTGTCCTTTCAGAGAAAATCACTTTCCTTTGAAAGTGCCTTAAGCTACTTCCAAGCATTCACAAAAAACTCACATCCGTTTCTCTGAAAGAGACGTAGTCTGTTCCAACATTTCAATTCACTGTGCGTAGTGAATGGAGTGTTGCTTCACTTTCTAAATGCTGTCCTTTCAGAGAAAATCGCTTTCCTTTGAAAGTGCCTTAGGCTACTTACAAGCATTCACAAGAAACTCACATGCATTTTTCTGAAAGAGAAGCAGTCTGTTCCAACACTTCAATTCACTGTGTGAAGTGAATGAAGTGTTGCTTCACTTTCTAAATGCTGTCCTTTCAGAGAAAATCACTTTCCTTTGAAAGTGCCTTAAGCTACTTACAAGCAATTAACAGAAATTCACATGCGTTTCTCTGAAAGTGATGCTGTCTGTTCCAACACTTCAATTCACTGTGCGAAGTGAATGGAGTGTGGCTTCACTTTCTAAATGCAGTCTTTTCAGAGAAAATCACTTTCCTTTGAAAGTGCCTTAAGCTACTTGCAAGCATTCACAAAAAACTCACATCCGTTTCTCTGAAAGAGAAGTAGTCTGTTCCAACACTTCAATTCACTGTGCGTAGTGAATGGAGTGCTGCTTCACTTCTAAATGCTGTCCTTTCAGAGAAAATCACTTTCCTTTGAAAGTGCCTTAAGATACCTACAAGCATTTAACAGAAATTCACATGCGTTTCTCTGAAAGAGAAGCAGTCTGTTCCAACACTTCAATTCACTGTGTGAAGTGAATGGAGTGTTGCTTCAATTTCTAAATGCTGTCCTTTCAGAGAAAATCACTTTCCTTTGAAAGTGCCTTAAGCTACTTACAAGCATTTAACAGAAATTCACATGCGTTTCTCTGAAAGAGAAGCAGTCTGTTCCAACACTTCAATTCACTGTGCAAAGTGAATGGAGTGTTGCTTCACTTTCTAAATGCTGTCCTTTCAGAGAAAATCACTTTCCTTTGAAAGGGCCTTAAGCTACTTACAAGCATTCACAAGAAACTCATATGCATTTTTCTGAAAGAGCAGCAGTCTGTTCCAACACTTCAATTCACTGTGCGAAGTGATGGTGTGTTGCTTCACTTTCTAAATGCTCTCCTTTTAGAGAAAATCACTCTCTTTTGAAACTGCCTTAAGCTACTTACAAGCATTCACAAGAAACTCACATGCATTTTTCTGAAAGAGAAGCAGTCTGTTCGAACACTTCAATTCACTCTGCCAAGTGAATGCAGTGTTGCTTCACTTTCTAAATGCTGTCCTTTCAGAGAAAATCACTTTCCTTTAAAAGTGCCTTAAGCTACTTACTAGCATTTAACAGAAATTCACATGCGTTTCTCTGAAAGAGAAGCAGTCTGTTCCAACACTTCAATTCACTGTGCGAAGTGATGGAGTGTGGCTTCACTTTCTAAATGCTGTCCTTTCAGAGAAAATCACTTTCCTTTGAAAATACCTTAAGCTACATACAAGCATTCAACAGAAATTCACATGCGTTTCTCTGAAAGAGAAGCAGTCTGTTCCAACACTTCAATTCACTGTGCGAAGTGTATGGAGTGTTCCTTCACTTTCTAAATGCTGTCCTTTCAGAGAAAATCACTTTCCTTTGAAAGTGCCTTAAGCTACTTCCAAGCATTCACAAAAAACTCACATCCGTTTCTCTGAAAGAGAAGTAGTCTGTTCCAACACTTCAATTCACTGTGCGTAGTGAATGGAGTGTTGCTTCACTTCTAAATGCTGTCCTTTCAGAGAAAATCACTTCCCTTTGAACGTGCCTTAGGCTACTTACAAGCATTCACAAGAAACTCACATGCTTTTTTCTGAAAGAGCAGCAGTCTGTTCCAACACTTCAATTCACTGTGCGAAGTGAATGGTGCGTTGCTTCACTTTCTAAATGCTCTCCTTTCAGAGAAAATCAATCTTTTTTGAAACTGCCTTAAGCTACTTACAAGCATTCACAAGAAACTCACATCTGTTTCTCTGAAAGAGAAGCAGTCTGTTCCAACACTTCAATTCACTGTGCGAAGTGAATGCAGTGTTGCTTCACTTTCTAAATGCTGTCCTTTCAGAGAAAATCACTTTCCTTTGAAAGTGCCATAGGCTACTTAAAAGCATTTAACAGAAATTCACATGCGTTTCTCTGAAAGTGATGCAGTCTGTTCCAACACTTCATTTCACTGTGCAAAGTGAATGGAGTGTGGCTTCACTTTCTAAATGCTGTCCTTTCAGAGAAAATTACTTTCCTTTGAAAGCGCCTTAAGCTACTTACAAGCATTTAACAGAAATTCACATGCTTTTCTCTGAAAGAGAAGCAGTCTGTTCCAACACTTCAATTCACTGTGCGAAGTGAATGGAGTGTTGCTTCACTTTCTAAATGCTGTCCTTTCAGAGAAAATCACTTTCCTTTGAAAGTGCCTTAAGCTACTTACAAGCATTTAACAGAAACTCACATGCGTTTCTCTGAAAGTGATGCAGTCTGTTCCAACACTTCAATTCACTGTGCGAAGTGAAAGGAGTGTGGCTTCACTTTCTAAATGCAGTCTTTTCAGAGAAAATCACTTTCCTTTGAAAGTGCCTTAAGCTACTTACAAGCATTCACAAAAAACTCACATCCGTTTCTCTGAAAGAGAAGTAGTCTGTTCCAACACTTCAATTCACTGTGCAAAGTGAATGGAGTGTTGCTTCACTTTCTAAATGCTGTTCTTTCCGAGAAAATCACTTTTCTTTGAAAGTGCCTTAAGCTACCTACAAGCATTTAACAGAAATTCACATGCGTTTCTCTGAAAGAGAAGCAGTCTGTTCCAACACTTCAATTCACTGTGCGAAGTGAATGGAGTGTTGCTTCACTTTCTAAATGCTGTCCTTTCAGAGAAAACCACTTTCCTTTGAAAGTGCCTTAAGCTACTTACAAGCATTCACAAAAAACTCACATCCGTTTCTCTGAAAGAGAAGCAGTCTGTTCCAACACTTCAATTCACTGTGCGAAGTGAATGGAGTGTTGCTTCACTTTCTAAATGCTGTCATTTAAGAGAAAACCACTTTCCTTTGAAAGTGCCTTAAGCTACTTACAAGCATTTAACAGAAATTCACATGCTTTTCTCTGAAAGAGAAGCAGTCTGTTCCAACACTTCAATTCAATGTGCGAAGTGAATGGAGTGTTGCTTCACTTTCTAAATGCTGTCCTTTCAGAGAAAAACACTTTCCTTTGAAAGTGCCTTAAGCTACTTCCAAGCATTCACAAAAAACTCACATCCGTTTCTCTGAAAGAGACGTAGTCTGTTCCAACACTTCAAATCACTGTGCGTAGTGAATGGAGTGTTGCTTCACTTTCTAAATGCTGTCCTTTCAGAGAAAATCACTTTCCTTTGAAAGTGCCTTAGGCTACTTACAAGCATTCACAAGAAACTCACATGCATTTTTCTGAAAGAGAAGCAGTCTGTTCCAACACTTCAATTCACTGTGCGAAGTGAATGAAGTGTTGCTTCACTTTCTAAATGCTGTCCTTTCAGAGAAAATCACTTTCCTTCGAAAGTGCCTTAAGCTACTTACAAGCAATTAACAGAAATTCACATGCGTTTCTCTGAAAGTGATGCTGTCTGTTCCAACACTTCAATTCACTGTGCGAAGTGAATGGAGTGTGTCTTCACTTTCTAAATGCAGTCTTTTCAGAGAAAATCACTTTCCTTTGAAAGTGCCTTAAGCTACTTACAAGCATTCACAAAAAACTCACATCCGTTTCTCTAAAAGAGAAGTAGTCTGTTCCAACACTTCAATTCACTGTGCGTAGTGAATGGAGTGCTGCTTTACTTTCTAAATGCTGTCCTTTCAGAGAAAATCACTTTCCTTTGAAAGTGCCTTAAGATACCTACAAGCATTTAACAGAAATTCACATGCGTTTCTCTGAAAGAGAAGCAGTCTGTTCCAACACTTCAATTCACTGTGTGAAGTGAATGGAGTGTTGCTTCACTTTCTAAATGCTGTCCTTTCAGAGAAAATCACTTTCCTTTGAAAGTGCCTTAAGCTACTTACTAGCATTTAACAGAAATTCACATGCGTTTCTCTGAAAGAGAAGCAGTCTGTTCCAACACTTCAATTCACTGTGCGAAGTGAATGGAGTGTTGCTTCACTTTCTAAATGCTGTCCTATCAGAGAAAATCACTTTCCTTTGAAAGGGCCTTAAGCTACTTACAAGCATTCACAAGAAACTCATATGCATTTTTCTGAAAGAGCAGCAGTCTGTTCCAACACTTCAATTCACTGTGCGAAGTGATGGTGTGTTGCTTCACTTTCTAAATGCTGTCCTTTCAGAGAAAATCACTCTCTTTTGAAACTGCCTTAAGCTACTTACAAGCATTCACAAGAAACTCACATGCATTTTTCTGAAAGAGAAGCAGTCTGTTCCAACACTTCAATTGACTCTGCGAAGTGAATGCAGTGTTGCTTCACTTTCTAAATGCTGTCCTTTCAGAGAAAATCACTTTCCTTTAAAAGTTCCTTAAGCTACTTACTAGCATTTAACAGAAATTCACATGCGTTTCTCTGAAAGAGAAGCAGTCTGTTCCAACACTTCAATTCACTGTGCGAAGTGAATGGAGTGTGGCTTCACTTTCTAAATGCTGTCCTTTCAGAGAAAATCACTTTCCTTTGAAAATGCCTTAAGCTACATACAAGCATTCAACAGAAATTCACATGCGTTTCTCTGAAAGAGAAGCAGTCTGTTCCAACACTTCAATTCACTGTGCGAAGTTTATGGAGTGTTTCTTCACTTTCTAAATGCTGTCCTTTCAGAGAAAATCACTTTCCTTTGAAAGTGCCTTAAGCTACTTCCAAGCATTCACAAAAAACTCACATCCGTTTCTGTGAAAGAGAACTAGTCTGTTCCAACACTTCAATTCACTGTGCGTAGTGAATGGAGTGTTGCTTCACTTCTAAATGCTGTCCTTTCAGAGAAAATCACTTCCCTTTGAAAGTGCCTTAGGCTACTTACAAGCATTCACAAGAAACTCACATGCTTTTTTCTGAAAGAGCAGCAGTCTGTTCCAACACTTCAATTCACTGTGCGAAGTGAATGGTGCGTTGCTTCACTTTCTAAATGCTCTCCTTTCAGAGAAAATCACTCTTTTTTGAAACTGCCTTAAGCTACTTACAAGCATTCACAAGAAACTCACATCTGTTTCTCTGAAAGAGAAGCAGTCTGTTCCAACACTTCAATTCACTGTGCGAAGTGAATGCAGTGTTGCTTCACTTTCTAAATGTTGTCCTTTCAGAGAAAATCACTTTCCTTTGAAAGTGCCTTAGGCTACTTAAAAGCATTTAACAGAAATTCACATGCGTTTCTCTGAAAGTGATGCAGTCTGTTCCAACACTTCATTTCACTGTGCGAAGTGAATGGAGTGTGGCTTCACTTTCTAAATGCTGTCCTTTCAGAGAAAATTACTTTCCTTTGAAAGTGCCTTAAGCTACTTACAAGCATTTAACAGAAATTCACATGCTTTTCTCTGAAAGAGAAGCAGTCTGTTCCAACACTTCAATTCACTGTGCGAAGTGAATGGAGTGTTGCTTCACTTTCTAAATGCTGTCCTTTCAGAGAAAATCACTTTCCTTTGAAAGTGCCTTAAGCTACTTACAAGCATTTAACAGAAATTCACATGCGTTTCTCTGAAAGTGATGCAGTCTGTTCCAACACTTCAATTCACTGTGCGAAGTGAAAGGAGTGTGGCTTCACTTTCTAAATGCAGTCTTTTCAGAGAAAATCACTTTCCTTTGAAAGTGCCTTAAGCTAATTACAAGCATTCACAAAAAACTCACATCCGTTTCTCTGAAAAAGAAGTAGTCTGTTCCAACACTTCACTTCACTTTGCGTAGTGAATGGAGGGTTGCTTCACTTTCTAAATGCTGTCCTTTCAGAGAAAATCACTTTCCTTTGAAAGTGCCTTAAGCTACCTACAAGCATTTAGCAGAAATTCACATGCGTTTCTCTGAAAGAGAAGCAGTCTGTTCCAACACTTCAATTCACTATGTGAAGTGAATGGAGTGTTGCATCACTTTCTAAATGCTGTCCTTTCAGAGAAAATCACTTTCCTTTGAAAGTGCCTTAAGCTACTTACAAGCATTTAACAGAAATTCACATGCGTTTCTCTGAAAGAGAAGCAGTCTGTTCCAACACTTCAATTCACTGTACGAAGTGAATGGAGTGTTGCTTCACTTTCTAAATGCTGTCCTTTCAAAGAAAATCACTTTCCTTTGAAAGTGCCTTAAGCTACTTACAAGCATTCACAAAAAACTCACATCCGTTTCTCTGAAAGAGAAGTAGTCTGTTCCAACACTTCAATTCATTGTGCGAAGTGAATGGAGTGTTGCTTCACTTTCTAAAAGCTCTCATTTCAGAGAAAATCACTTTCCTTTGAAAGGGCTTTAAGCTACTTACAAGCATTCACATGAAACTCACATGCATTTTTCTGAAAGAGCAGCAGTCTGTTCCAACACTTCAATTCACTGTGCGAAGGGAATGGTGTGTTGCTTCACTTTCTAAATGCTCTCCTTTTAGAGAAAATCACTCTCTTTTGAAACTGCCTTAAGCTACTTACAAGCATTCACAAGAAACTCACATCTGTTTCTCTGAAAGAGAAGCAGTCTGTTCCAACACTTCAATTCACTGTGCGAAGTGTATGGAGTGTTGCTTCACTTTCTAAATGCTGTCCTTTCAGAGAAAATCACTTTCCTTTGAAAGTGCCTTAAGAGACTTCCAAGCATTCACAAAAAACTCACATCCGTTTCTCTGAAAGAGAAGTAGTCTGTTCCAACACTTCAATTCACTGTGCGTAGTGAATGGAGTGTTGCTTCACTTCTAAATGCTGTCCTTTCAGAGAAAATCACTTCCCTTTGAAAGTGCCTTAGGCTACGTACAAGCATTCACAAGAAACTCACATGCTTTTTTCTGAAAGAGCAGCAGTCTGTTCCAACACTTCAATTCACTGTGCGAAGTGAATGGTGCGTTGCTTCACTTTCTGAATGCTCTCCTTTCAGAGAAAATCACTCTTTTTTGAAACTGCCTTAAGCTACTTACAAGCATTCACAAGAAACTCACATCTGTTTCTCTGAAAGAGAAGCCGTCTGTTCCAACACTTCAATTCACTGTGCGAAGTGAATGCAGTGTTGCTTCACTTTCTAAATGCTGTCCTTTTAGAGAAAATCACTTTCCTTTGAAAGTGCCTTAGGCTACTTAAAAGCATTTAACAGAAATTCACATGCGTTTCTCTGAAAGTGATGCAGTCTGTTCCAACACTTCATTTCACTGTGCGAAGTGAATGGAGTGTGGCTTCACTTTCTAAATGCTGTCCTTTCAGAGAAAATTACTTTCCTTTGAAAGTGCCTTAAGCTACTTACAAGCATTTAACAGAAATTCACATGCGTTTCTCTATAAGAGAAGCAGTCTGTTCCAACACTTCAATTCACTGTGCGAAGTGAATGGAGTGTTGCTTCAGTTTCTAAATGCTGTCCTTTCAGAGAAAATCACTTTCCTTTGAAAGTGCCTTAGGCTACTTAAAAGCATTTAACAGAAATTCACATGCGTTTCTCTGAAAGTGATGCAGTCTCTTCCAACACTTCAATTCACTGTGCGAAGTGAAAGGAGTGTGGCTTCACTTTCTAAATGCAGTCTTTTCAGAGAAAATCACTTTCCTTTGAAAGTGCCTTAAGCTAATTACAAGCATTCACAAAAAACTCACATCCGTTTCTCTGAAAGAGAAGTAGTCTGTTCCAACACTTCACTTCACTTTGTGTAGTGAATGGAGTGTTGCTTCACTTTCTAAATGCTGTCCTTTCAGAGAAAATTACTTTCCTTTGAAAGGGCCTTAAGCTACTTACAAGCATTCACAAGAAACTCATATGCATTTTTCTGAAAGAGCAGCAGTCTGTTCCAACACTTCAATTCACTGTGCGAAGTGATGGTGTGTTGCTTCACTTTCTAAATGCTCTCCTTTTAGAGAAAATCACTCTCTTTTGAAACTGCCTTAAGCTACTTACAAGCATTCACAAGAAACTCACATCTGTTTCTCTGAAAGAGAAGCAGTCTGTTCCAACACTTCAATTCACTGTGCGAAGTGAATGGAGTGTGGCTTCACTTTCTAAATGCTGTCCTTTCAGAGAAAATCACTTTCCTTTGAAAATGCCTTAAGCTACTTACTAGCATTTAACAGAAATTCACATGCGTTTCTCTGAAAGAGAAGCAGTCTGTTCCAACACTTCAATTCACTGTGCGAAGTGAATGGAGTGTGGCTTCAGTTTCTAAATGCTGTCCTTTCAGAGAAAATCACTTTCCTTTGAAAGTGCCTTAAGCTACTTACAAGCATTTAACAGAAATTCACATGCGTTTCTCTGAAAGTGATGCAGTCTCTTCCAATACTTCAATTCACTGTGCGAAGTGAAAGGAGTGTGGCTTCACTTTCTAAATGCAGTCTTTTCAGAGAAAATCACTTTCCTTTGAAAGTGCCTTAAGCTAATTACAAGCATTCACAAAAAACTCACATCCGTTTCTCTGAAAGAGAAGTAGTCTGTTCCAACACTTAACTTCACTTTGTGTAGTGAATGGAGTGTTGCTTCACTTTCTAAATGCTGTCCTTTCAGAGAAAATTACTTTCCTTTGAAAGGGCCTTAAGCTACTTACAAGCATTCACACGAAACTCATATGCATTTTTCTGAAAGAGCCGCAGTCTGTTCCAACACTTCAATTCACTGTGCGAAGTGATGGTGTGTTGCTTCACTTTCTAAATGCTCTCCTTTTAGAGAAAATCACTCTCTTTTGAAACTGCCTTAAGCTACTTACAAGCATTCACAAGAAACTCACATCTGTTTCTCTGAAAGAGAAGCAGTCTGTTCCAACACTTCAATTCACTGTGCGAAGTGAATGGAGTGTTGCTTCACTTTCTAAATGCTGTCCTTTCAGAGAAAATCACTTTCCTTTGAAAATGCCTTAAGCTACTTACTAGCATTTAACAGAAATTCACATGCGTTTCTCTGAAAGAGAAGCAGTCTGTTCCAACACTTCAATTCACTGTGCGAAGTGAATGGAGTGTGGCTTCACTTTCTAAATGCTGTCCTTTCAGAGAAAATCACTTTCCTTTGAAAATGCCTTAAGCTACATACAAGCATTCAACAGAAATTCACATGCGTTTCTCTGAAAGAGAAGCAGTCTGTTCCAACACTTCAATTCACTGTGCGAAGTGTATGGAGTGTTGCTTCACTTTCTAAATGCTGTCCTTTCAGAGAAAATCACTTTCCTTTGAAAGTGCCTTAAGCTACTTCCAAGCATTCACAAAAAACTCACATCCGTTTCTCTGAAAGAGAAGTAGTCTGTTCCAACACTTCAATTCACTGTGCGTAGTGAATGGAGTGTTGCTTCACTTCTAAATGCTGTCCTTTCAGAGAAAATCACTTCCCTTTGAAAGTGCCTTAGGCTACTTACAAGCATTCACAAGAAACTCACATGCTTTTTTCTGAAAGAGCAGCAGTCTGTTCCAACACTTCAATTCACTGTGCGAAGTGAATGGTGCGTTGCTTCACTTTCTGAATGCTCTCCTTTCAGAGAAAATCACTCTTTTTTGAAACTGCCTTAAGCTACTTACAAGCATTCACAAGAAACTCACATCTGTTTCTCTGAAAGAGAAGCCGTCTGTTCCAACACTTCAATTCACTGTGCGAAGTGAATGCAGTGTTGCTTCACTTTCTAAATGCTGTCCTTTTAGAGAAAATCACTTTCCTTTGAAAGTGCCTTAGGCTACTTAAAAGCATTTAACAGAAATTCACATGCGTTTCTCTGAAAGTGATGCAGTCTGTTCCAACACTTCATTTCACTGTGCGAAGTGAATGGAGTGTGGCTTCACTTTCTAAATGCTGTCCTTTCAGAGAAAATTACTTTCCTTTGAAAGTGCCTTAAGCTACTTACAAGCATTTAACAGAAATTCACATGCGTTTCTCTATAAGAGAAGCAGTCTGTTCCAACACTTCAATTCACTGTGCGAAGTGAATGGAGTGTTGCTTCAGTTTCTAAATGCTGTCCTTTCAGAGAAAATCACTTTCCTTTGAAAGTGCCTTAAGCTACTTACAAGCATTTAACAGAAATTCACATGCGTTTCTCTGAAAGTGATGCAGTCTCTTCCAACACTTCAATTCAATGTGCGAAGTGAAAGGAGTGTGGCTTCACTTTCTAAATGCAGTCTTTTCAGAGAAAATCACTTTCCTTTGAAAGTGCCTTAAGCTAATTACAAGCATTCACAAAAAACTCACATCCGTTTCTCTGAAAGAGAAGTAGTCTGTTCCAACACTTCACTTCACTTTGTGTAGTGAATGGAGTGTTGCTTCACTTTCTAAATGCTGTCCTTTCAGAGAAAATTACTTTCCTTTGAAAGGGCCTTAAGCTACTTACAAGCATTCACAAGAAACTCATATGCATTTTTCTGAAAGAGCAGCAGTCTGTTCCAACACTTCAATTCACTGTGCGAAGTGATGGTGTGTTGCTTCACTTTCTAAATGCTCTCCTTTTAGAGAAAATCACTCTCTTTTGAAACTGCCTTAAGCTACTTACAAGCATTCACAAGAAACTCACATGCATTTTTCTGAAAGAGAAGCAGTCTGTTCCAACACTTCAATTCACTCTGCGAAGTGAATGCAGTGTTGCTTCACTTTCTAAATGCTGTCCTTTCAGAGAAAATCACTTTCCTTTAAAAGTGCCTTAAGCTACTTACTAGCATTTAACAGAAATTCACATGCGTTTCTCTGAAAGAGAAGCAGTCTGTTCCAACACTTCAATTCACTGTGCGAAGTGTATGGAGTGTTGCTTCACTTTCTAAATGCTGTCCTTTCAGAGAAAATCACTTTCCTTTGAAAGTGCCTTAAGCTACTTCCAAGCATTCACAAAAAACTCACATCCGTTTCTCTGAAAGAGAAGTAGTCTGTTCCAACACTTCAATTCACTGTGCGTAGTGAATGGAGTGTTGCTTCACTTCTAAATGCTGTCCTTTCAGAGAAAATCACTTCCCTTTGAAAGTGCCTTAGGCTACTTACAAGCATCCACAAGAAATACACATGCTTTTTTCTGAAAGAGCAGCAGTCTGTTCCAACACTTCAATTCACTGTGCGAAGTGAATGGTGCGTTGCTTCACTTTCTGAATGCTCTCCTTTCAGAGAAAATCACTCTTTTTTGAAACTGCCTTAAGCTACTTACAAGCATTCACAAGAAACTCACATCTGTTTCTCTGAAAGAGAAGCCGTCTGTTCCAACACTTCAATTCACTGTGCGAAGTGAATGCAGTGTTGCTTCACTTTCTAAATGCTGTCCTTTTAGAGAAAATCACTTTCCTTTGAAAGTGCCTTAGGCTACTTAAAAGCATTTAACAGAAATTCACATGCGTTTCTCTGAAAGTGATGCAGTCTGTTCCAACACTTCATTTCACTGTGCGAAGTGAATGGAGTGTGGCTTCACTTTCTAAATGCTGTCCTTTCAGAGAAAATTACTTTCCTTTGAAAGTGCCTTAAGCTACTTACAAGCATTTAACAGAAATTCACATGCGTTTCTCTATAAGAGAAGCAGTCTGTTCCAACACTTCAATTCACTGTGCGAAGTGAATGGAGTGTTGCTTCAGTTTCTAAATGCTGTCCTTTCAGAGAAAATCACTTTACTTTGAAAGTGCCTTAAGCTACTTACAAGCATTTAACAGAAATTCACATGCGTTTCTCTGAAAGTGATGCAGTCTCTTCCAACACTTCAATTCACTGTGCGAAGTGAAAGGAGTGTGGCTTCACTTTCTAAATGCAGTCTTTTCAGAGAAAATCACTTTCCTTTGAAAGTGCCTTAAGCTAATTACAAGCATTCACAAAAAACTCACATCCGTTTCTCTGAAAGAGAAGTAGTCTGTTCCAACACTTCACTTCACTTTGTGTAGTGAATGGAGTGTTGCTTCACTTTCTAAATGCTGTCCTTTCAGAGAAAATTACTTTCCTTTGAAAGGGCCTTAAGCTACTTACAAGCATTCACAAGAAACTCATATGCATTTTTCTGAAAGAGCAGCAGTCTGTTCCAACACTTCAATTCACTGTGCGAAGTGATGGTGTGTTGCTTCACTTTCTAAATGCTCTCCTTTTAGAGAAAATCACTCTCTTTTGAAACTGCCTTAAGCTACTTACAAGCATTCACAAGAAACTCACATCTGTTTCTCTGAAAGAGAAGCAGTCTGTTCCAACACTTCAATTCACTGTGCGAAGTGAATGGAGTGTGGCTTCACTTTCTAAATGCTGTCCTTTCAGAGAAAATCACTTTCCTTTGAAAATGCCTTAAGCTACTTACTAGCATTTAACAGAAATTCACATGCGTTTCTCTGAAAGAGAAGCAGTCTGTTCCAACACTTCAATTCACTGTGCGAAGTGAATGGAGTGTGGCTTCAGTTTCTAAATGCTGTCCTTTCAGAGAAAATCACTTTCCTTTGAAAGTGCCTTAAGCTACTTACAAGCATTGAACAGAAATTCACATGCGTTTCTCTGAAAGTGATGCAGTCTCTTCCAACACTTCAATTCACTGTGCGAAGTGAAAGGAGTGTGGCTTCACTTTCTAAATGCAGTCTTTTCAGAAAAAATCACTTTCCTTTGAAAGTGCCTTAAGCTAATTACAAGCATTCACAAAAAACTCACATCCGTTTCTCTGAAAGAGAAGTAGTCTGTTCCAACACTTCACTTCACTTTGTGTAGTGAATGGAGTGTTGCTTCACTTTCTAAATGCTGTCCTTTCAGAGAAAATTACTTTCCTTTGAAAGGGCCTTAAGCTACTTACAAGCATTCACACGAAACTCATATGCATTTTTCTGAAAGAGCCGCAGTCTGTTCCAACACTTCAATTCACTGTGCGAAGTGATGGTGTGTTGCTTCACTTTCTAAATGCTCTCCTTTTAGAGAAAATCACTCTCTTTTGAAACTGCCTTAAGCTACTTACAAGCATTCACAAGAAACTCACATCTGTTTCTCTGAAAGAGAAGCAGTCTGTTCCAACACTTCAATTCACTGTGCGAAGTGAATGGAGTGTTGCTTCACTTTCTAAATGCTGTCCTTTCAGAGAAAATCACTTTCCTTTGAAAATGCCTTAAGCTACTTACTAGCATTTAACAGAAATTCACATGCGTTTCTCTGAAAGAGAAGCAGTCTGTTCCAACACTTCAATTCACTGTGCGAAGTGAATGGAGTGTGGCTTCACTTTCTAAATGCTGTCCTTTCAGAGAAAATCACTTTCCTTTGAAAATGCCTTAAGCTACATACAAGCATTCAACAGAAATTCACATGCGTTTCTCTGAAAGAGAAGCAGTCTGTTCCAACACTTCAATTCACTGTGCGAAGTGTATGGAGTGTTGCTTCACTTTCTAAATGCTGTCCTTTCAGAGAAAATCACTTTCCTTTGAAAGTGCCTTAAGCTACTTCCAAGCATTCACAAAAAACTCACATCCGTTTCTCTGAAAGAGAAGTAGTCTGTTCCAACACTTCAATTCACTGTGCGTAGTGAATGGAGTGTTGCTTCACTTCTAAATGCTGTCCTTTCAGAGAAAATCACTTCCCTTTGAAAGTGCCTTAGGCTACTTACAAGCATTCACAAGAAACTCACATGCTTTTTTCTGAAAGAGCAGCAGTCTGTTCCAACACTTCAATTCACTGTGCGAAGTGAATGGTGCGTTGCTTCACTTTCTGAATGCTCTCCTTTCAGAGAAAATCACTCTTTTTTGAAACTGCCTTAAGCTACTTACAAGCATTCACAAGAAACTCATATGCATTTTTCTGAAAGAGCAGCAGTCTGTTCCAACACTTCAATTCACTGTGCGAAGTGATGGTGTGTTGCTTCACTTTCTAAATGCTCTCCTTTTAGAGAAAATCACTCTCTTTTGAAACTGCCTTAAGCTACTTACAAGCATTCACAAGAAACTCACATGCATTTTTCTGAAAGAGAAGCAGTCTGTTCCAACACTTCAATTCACTCTGCGAAGTGAATGCAGTGTTGCTTCACTTTCTAAATGCTGTCCTTTCAGAGAAAATCACTTTCCTTTAAAAGTGCCTTAAGCTACTTACTAGCATTTAACAGAAATTCACATGCGTTTCTCTGAAAGAGAAGCAGTCTGTTCCAACACTTCAATTCACTGTGCGAAGTGTATGGAGTGTTGCTTCACTTTCTAAATGCTGTCCTTTCAGAGAAAATCACTTTCCTTTGAAAGTGCCTTAAGCTACTTCCAAGCATTCACAAAAAACTCACATCCGTTTCTCTGAAAGAGAAGTAGTCTGTTCCAACACTTCAATTCACTGTGCGTAGTGAATGGAGTGTTGTTTCACTTCTAAATGCTGTCCTTTCAGAGAAAATCACTTCCCTTTGAAAGTGCCTTAGGCTACTTACAAGCATTCACAAGAAATACACATGCTTTTTTCTGAAAGAGCAGCAGTCTGTTCCAACACTTCAATTCACTGTGCGAAGTGAATGGTGCGTTGCTTCACTTTCTGAATGCTCTCCTTTCAGAGAAAATCACTCTTTTTTGAAACTGCCTTAAGCTACTTACAAGCATTCACAAGAAACTCACATCTGTTTCTCTGAAAGAGAAGCCGTCTGTTCCAACACTTCAATTCACTGTGCGAAGTGAATGCAGTGTTGCTTCACTTTCTAAATGCTGTCCTTTTAGAGAAAATCACTTTCCTTTGAAAGTGCCTTAGGCTACTTAAAAGCATTTAACAGAAATTCACATGCGTTTCTCTGAAAGTGATGCAGTCTGTTCCAACACTTCATTTCACTGTGCGAAGTGAATGGAGTGTGGCTTCACTTTCTAAATGCTGTCCTTTCAGAGAAAATTACTTTCCTTTGAAAGTGCCTTAAGCTACTTACAAGCATTTAACAGAAATTCACATGCGTTTCTCTATAAGAGAAGCAGTCTGTTCCAACACTTCAATTCACTGTGCGAAGTGAATGGAGTGTTGCTTCAGTTTCTAAATGCTGTCCTTTCAGAGAAAATCACTTTACTTTGAAAGTGCCTTAAGCTACTTACAAGCATTTAACAGAAATTCACATGCGTTTCTCTGAAAGTGATGCAGTCTCTTCCAACACTTCAATTCACTGTGCGAAGTGAAAGGAGTGTGGCTTCACTTTCTAAATGCAGTCTTTTCAGAGAAAATCACTTTCCTTTGAAAGTGCCTTAAGCTAATTACAAGCATTCACAAAAAACTCACATCCGTTTCTCTGAAAGAGAAGTAGTCTGTTCCAACACTTCACTTCACTTTGTGTAGTGAATGGAGTGTTGCTTCACTTTCTAAATGCTGTCCTTTCAGAGAAAATTACTTTCCTTTGAAAGGGCCTTAAGCTACTTACAAGCATTCACAAGAAACTCATATGCATTTTTCTGAAAGAGCAGCAGTCTGTTCCAACACTTCAATTCACTGTGCGAAGTGATGGTGTGTTGCTTCACTTTCTAAATGCTCTCCTTTTAGAGAAAATCACTCTCTTTTGAAACTGCCTTAAGCTACTTACAAGCATTCACAAGAAACTCACATCTGTTTCTCTGAAAGAGAAGCAGTCTGTTCCAACACTTCAATTCACTGTGCGAAGTGAAAGGAGTGTGGCTTCACTTTCTAAATGCTGTCCTTTCAGAGAAAATCACTTTCCTTTGAAAATGTCTTAAGCTACTTACTAGCATTTAACAGAAATTCACATGCGTTTCTCTGAAAGAGAAGCAGTCTGTTCCAACACTTCAATTCACTGTGCGAAGTGAATGGAGTGTGGCTTCAGTTTCTAAATGCTGTCCTTTCAGAGAAAATCACGTTCCTTTGAAAGTGCCTTAAGCTACTTACAAGCATTTAACAGAAATTCACATGCGTTTCTCTGAAAGTGATGCAGTCTCTTCCAACACTTCAATTCACTGTGCGAAGTGAAAGGAGTGTGGCTTCACTTTCTAAATGCAGTCTTTTCAGAGAAAATCACTTTCCTTTGAAAGTGCCTTAAGCTAATTACAAGCATTCACAAAAAACTCACATCCGTTTCTCTGAAAGAGAAGTAGTCTGTTCCAACACTTCAATTCACTGTGCGTAGTGAATGGAGTGTTGCTTCACTTCTAAATGCTGTCCTTTCAGAGAAAATCACTTCCCTTTGAAAGTGCATTAGGCTACTTACAAGCATTCACAAGAAACTCACATGCTTTTTTCTGAAAGAGCAGCAGTCTGTTCCAACACTTCAATTCACTGTGCGAAGTGAATGGTGCGTTGCTTCACTTTCTGAATGCTCTCCTTTCAGAGAAAATCACTCTTTTTTGAAACTGCCTTAAGCTACTTACAAGCATTCACAAGAAACTCACATCTGTTTCTCTGAAAGAGAAGCCGTCTGTTCCAACACTTCAATTCACTGTGCGAAGTGAATGCAGTGTTGCTTCACTTTCTAAATGCTGTCCTTTTAGAGAAAATCACTTTCCTTTGAAAGTGCCTTAGGCTACTTAAAAGCATTTAACAGAAATTCACATGCGTTTCTCTGAAAGTGATGCAGTCTGTTCCAACACTTCATTTCACTGTGCGAAGTGAATGGAGTGTGGCTTCACTTTCTAAATGCTGTCCTTTCAGAGAAAATTACTTTCCTTTGAAAGTGCCTTAAGCTACTTACAAACATTTAACAGAAATTCACATGCGTTTCTCTATAAGAGAAGCAGTCTGTTCCAACACTTCAATTCACTGTGCGAAGTGAATGGAGTGTTGCTTCAGTTTCTAAATGCTGTCCTTTCAGAGAAAATCACTTTCCTTTGAAAGTGCCTTAAGCTACTTACAAGCATTTAACAGAAATTCACATGCGTGTCTCTGAAAGTGATGCAGTCTCTTCCAACACTTCAATTCAATGTGCGAAGTGAAAGGAGTGTGGCTTCACTTTCTAAATGCAGTCTTTTCAGAGAAAATCACTTTCCTTTGAAAGTGCCTTAAGCTAATTACAAGCATTCACAAAAAACTCACATCCGTTTCTCTGAAAGAGAAGTAGTCTGTTCCAACACTTCACTTCACTTTGTGTAGTGAATGGAGTGTTGCTTCACTTTCTAAATGCTGTCCTTTCAGAGAAAATTACTTTCCTTTGAAAGGGCCTTAAGCTACTTACAAGCATTCACAAGAAACTCATATGCATTTTTCTGAAAGAGCAGCAGTCTGTTCCAACACTTCAATTCACTGTGCGAAGTGATGGTGTGTTGCTTCACTTTCTAAATGCTCTCCTTTTAGAGAAAATCACTCTCTTTTGAAACTGCCTTAAGCTACTTACAAGCATTCACAAGAAACTCACATGCATTTTTCTGAAAGAGAAGCAGTCTGTTCCAACACTTCAATTCACTCTGCGAAGTGAATGCAGTGTTGCTTCACTTTCTAAATGCTGTCCTTTCAGAGAAAATCACTTTCCTTTAAAAGTGCCTTAAGCTACTTACTAGCATTTAACAGAAATTCACATGCGTTTCTCTGAAAGAGAAGCAGTCTGTTCCAACACTTCAATTCACTGTGCGAAGTGTATGGAGTGTTGCTTCACTTTCTAAATGCTGTCCTTTCAGAGAAAATCACTTTCCTTTGAAAGTGCCTTAAGCTACTTCCAAGCATTCACAAAAAACTCACATCCGTTTCTCTGAAAGAGAAGTAGTCTGTTCCAACACTTCAATTCACTGTGCGTAGTGAATGGAGTGTTGCTTCACTTCTAAATGCTGTCCTTTCAGAGAAAATCACTTTCCTTTGAAAGTGCCTTAGGCTACTTAAAAGCATTTAACAGAAATTCACATGCGTTTCTCTGAAAGTGATGCAGTCTGTTCCAACACTTCATTTCACTGTGCGAAGTGAATGGAGTGTGGCTTCACTTTCTAAATGCTGTCCTTTCAGAGAAAATTACTTTCCTTTGAAAGTGCCTTAAGCTACTTACAAGCATTTAACAGAAATTCACATGCTTTTCTCTGAAAGAAAAGCAATCTGTTCCAACACTTCAATTCACTGTGCGAAGTGAATGGAGTGTTGCTTCACTTTCTAAATGCTGTCCTTTCAGAGAAAATCACTTTCCTTTGAAAGTGCCTTAAGCTACTTACAAGCATTTAACAGAAATTCACATGCGTTTCTCTGAAAGTGATGCAGTCTGTTCCAACACTTCAATTCACTGTGCGAAGTGAAAGGAGTGTGGCTTCACTTTCTAAATGCAGTCTTTTCAGAGAAAATCACTTTCCTTTGAAAGTGCCTTAAGCTAATTACAAGCATTCACAAAAAACTCACATCCGTTTCTCTGAAAGAGAAGCAGTCTGTTCCAACACTTCAATTCACTGTGCGAAGTGAATGGAGTGTGGCTTCACTTTCTAAATGCTGTCCTTTCAGAGAAAATCACTTTCCTTTGAAAATGCCTTAAGCTACTTACTAGCATTTAACAGAAATTCACATGCGTTTCTCTGAAAGAGAAGCAGTCTGTTCCAACACTTCAATTCACTGTGCGAAGTGAATGGAGTGTGGCTTCACTTTCGAAATGCTGTCCTTTCAGAGAAAATCACTTTCTTTTGAAAATGCCTTAAGCTACATACAAGCATTCAACAGAAATTCACATGCGTTTCTCTGAAAGAGAAGCAGTCTGTTCCAACACTTCAATTCACTGTGCGAAGTGTATGGAGTGTTGCTTCACTTTCTAAATGCTGTCCTTTCAGAGAAAATCACTTTCCTTTGAAAGTGCCTTAAGCTACTTCCAAGCATTCACAAAAAACTCACATCCGTTTCTCTGAAAGAGAAGTAGTCTGTTCCAACACTTCAATTCACTGTGCGTAGTGAATGGAGTGTTGCTTCACTTCTAAATGCTGTCCTTTCAGAGAAAATCACTTCCCTTTGAAAGTGCCTTAGGCTACTTTCAAGCATTCACGTAAAACTCACATCCGTTTCTCTGAAAGAGAAGTAGTCTGTTCCAACACTTCAATTCACTGTGCGAAGTGAATGGAGTGTTGCTTCAGTTTCTAAATGCTGTCCTTTCAGAGAAAATCACTTTCCTTTGAAAGTGCCTTAAGCTACTTACAAGCATTTAACAGAAATTCACATGCGTTTCTCTGAAAGTGATGCAGTCTCTTCCAACACTTCAATTCAATGTGCGAAGTGAAAGGAGTGTGGCTTCACTTTCTAAATGCAGTCTTTTCAGAGAAAATCACTTTCCTTTGAAAGTGCCTTAAGCTAATTACAAGCATTCACAAAAAACTCACATCCGTTTCTCTGAAAGAGAAGTAGTCTGTTCCAACACTTCACTTCACTTTGTGTAGTGAATGGAGTGTTGCTTCACTTTCTAAATGCTGTCCTTTCAGAGAAAATTACTTTCCTTTGAAAGGGCCTTAAGCTACTTACAAGCATTCACAAGAAACTCATATGCATTTTTCTGAAAGAGCCGCAGTCTGTTCCAACACTTCAATTCACTGTGCGAAGTGATGGTGTGTTGCTTCACTTTCTAAATGCTCTCCTTTTAGAGAAAATCACTCTCTTTTAAAACTGCCTTAAGCTACTTACAAGCATTCACAAGAAACTCACATGCATTTTTCTGAAAGAGAAGCAGTCTGTTCCAACACTTCAATTCACTCTGCGAAGTGAATGCAGTGTTGCTTCACTTTCTAAATGCTGTCCTTTCAGAGAAAATCACTTTCCTTTAAAAGTGCCTTAAGCTACTTACTAGCATTTAACAGAAATTCACATGCGTTTCTCTGAAAGAGAAGCAGTCTGTTCCAACACTTCAATTCACTGTGCGAAGTGTATGGAGTGTTGCTTCACTTTCTAAATGCTGTCCTTTCAGAGAAAATCACTTTCCTTTGAAAGTGCCTTAAGCTACTTCCAAGCATTCACAAAAAACTCACATCCGTTTCTCTGAAAGAGAAGTAGTCTGTTCCAACACTTCAATTCACTGTGCGTAGTGAATGGAGTGTTGCTTCACTTCTAAATGCTGTCCTTTCAGAGAAAATCACTTCCCTTTGAAAGTGCCTTAGGCTACTTACAAGCATTCACAAGAAACTCACATGCTTTTTTCTGAAAGAGCAGCAGTCTGTTCCAACACTTCAATTCACTGTGCGAAGTGAATGGTGCGTTGCTTCACTTTCTAAATGCTCTCCTTTCAGAGAAAATCACTCTTTTTTGAAACTGCCTTAAGCTACTTACAAGCATTCACAAGAAACTCACATCTGTTTCTCTGAAAGAGAAGCAGTCTGTTACAACACTTCAATTCACTGTGCGAAGTGAATGCAGTGTCGCTTCACTTTCTAAATGCTGTCCTTTCAGAGAAAATCACTTTCCTTTGAAAGTGCCTTAGGCTACTTAAAAGCATTTAACAGAAATTCACATGCGTTTCTCTGAAAGTGATGCAGTCTGTTCCAACACTTCATTTCACTGTGCGAAGTGAATGGAGTGTGGCTTCACTTTCTAAATGCTGTCCTTTCAGAGAAAATTACTTTCCTTTGAAAGTGCCTTAAGCTACTTACAAGCATTTAACAGAAATTCACATGCTTTTCTCTGAAAGAAAAGCAATCTGTTCCAACACTTCAATTCACTGTGCGAAGTGAATGGAGTGTTGCTTCACTTTCTAAATGCTGTCCTTTCAGAGAAAATCACTTTCCTTTGAAAGTGCCTTAAGCTACTTACAAGCATTTAACAGAAATTCACATGCGTTTCTCTGAAAGTGATGCAGTCTGTTCCAACACTTCAATTCACTGTGCGAAGTGAAAGGAGTGTGGCTTCACTTTCTAAATGCAGTCTTTTCAGAGAAAATCACTTTCCTTTGAAAGTGCCTTAAGCTAATTACAAGCATTCACAAAAAATTCACATCCGTTTCTCTGAAAAAGAAGTAGTCTGTTCCAACACTTCACTTCACTTTGCGTAGTGAATGGAGGGTTGCTTCACTTTCTAAATGCTGTCCTTTCAGAGAAAATCACTTTCCTTTCAAAGTGCCTTAAGCTACCTACAAGCATTTAGCAGAAATTCACATGCGTTTCTCTGAAAGAGAAGCAGTCTGTTCCAACACTTCAATTCACTATGTGAAGTGAATGGAGTGTTGCATCACTTTCTAAATGCTGTCCTTTCAGAGAAAATCACTTTCCTTTGAAAGTGCCTTAAGCTACTTACAAGCATTTAACAGAAATTCACATGCGTTTCTCTGAAAGAGAAGCAGTCTGTTCCAACACTTCAATTCACTGTGCGAAGTGAATGGAGTGTTGCTTCACTTTCTAAATGCTGTCTTTTCAAAGAAAATCACTTTCCTTTGAAAGTGCCTTTAGCTACTTACAAGCATTCACAAAAAACTCACATCCGTTTCTCTGAAAGAGAAGTAGTCTGTTCCAACACTTCAATTCACTGTGCGAAGTGAATGGAGTGTTGCTTCACTTTCTAAATGCTCTCCTTTCAGAGAAAATCACTTTCCTTTGAAAGGGCCTTAAGCTACTTACAAGCATTCACAAGAAACTCACATGCATTTTTCTGAAAGAGCAGCAGTCTGTTCCAACACTTCAATTCACTGTGCGAAGGGAATGGTGTGTTGCTTCACTTTCTAAATGCTCTCCTTTTAGAGAAAATCACTCTCTTTTGAAACTGCCTTAAGCTACTTACAAGCATTCACAAGAAACTCACATGCATTTTTCTGAAAGAGCAGCAGTCTGTTCCAACACTTCAATTCACTGTGCGAAGTGAATGGAGTGTGGCTTCACTTTCTAAATGCTGTCCTTTCAGAGAAAATCACTTTCCTTTGAAAATGCCTTAAGCTACTTACTAGCATTTAACAGAAATTCACATGCGTTTCTCTGAAAGAGAAGCAGTCTGTTCCAACACTTCAATTCACTGTGCGAAGTGAATGGAGTGTGGCTTCACTTTCTAAATGCTGTCCTTTCAGAGAAAATCACTTTCCTTTGAAAATGCCTTAAGCTACATACAAGCATTCAACAGAAATTCACATGCGTTTCTCTGAAAGAGAAGCAGTCTGTTCCAACACTTCAATTCACTGTGCGAAGTGTATGGAGTGTTGCTTCACTTTCTAAATGCTGTCCTTTCAGAGAAAATCACTTTCCTTTGAAAGTGCCTTAAGCTACTTCCAAGCATTCACAAAAAACTCACATCCGTTTCTCTGAAAGAGAAGTAGTCTGTTCCAACACTTCAATTCACTGTGCGTAGTGAATGGAGTGTTGCTTCACTTCTAAATGCTGTCCTTTCAGAGAAAATCACTTCCCTTTGAAAGTGCCTTAGGCTACTTTCAAGCATTCACAAGAAACTCACATGCTTTTTTCTGAAAGAGCAGCAGTCTGTTCCAACACTTCAATTCACTGTGCGAAGTGAATGCAGTGTTGCTTCACTTTCTAAATGCTCTCCTTTCAGAGAAAATCACTCTTTTTTGAAACTGCCTTAAGCTACTTACAAGCATTCACAAGAAACTCACATGTGTTTCTCAGAAAGAGAAGCAGTCTGTTCCAACACTTCAATTCAATGTGCGAAGTGAATGGAGTGTTGCTTCACTTTCTAAATGCTGTCCTTTCAGAGAAAATCACTTTCCTTTGAAAGTGCCTTAATCTACTGACAAGGATTTAACAGAAATTCACATGCTTTTCTCTGAAAGAGAAGCAGTCTGTTCCAACACTTCAATTCACTGTGCGAAGTGAATGGAGTGTTGCTTCACTTTCTAAATGCTGTCCTTTCAGAGAAAATCACTTTCCTTTGATAGTGCCTTAATCTACTTACAAGCATTTAACAGAAATTCACATGCGTTTCTCTGAAAGTGATGCAGTCTGCTCCAACACTAAAATTCACTGTGCGAAGTGAATGGAGTGTGGCTTCACTTTCTAAATGCAGTCTTTTCAGAGAAAATCACTTTCCTTTGAAAGAGCCTTAAGCTACTTACAAGCATTCACAAAAAACTCACATCCGTATCTCTGAAAGAGAAGTAGTCTGTTCCAACACTTCAATTCACTGTGCGTAGTGAATGGAGTGTTGCTTCACTTTCTAAATGCTGTCCTTTCAGAGAAAATGACTTTCCTTTGAAAGTGCCTTAAGCTATCTACAAGCATTTAACAGAAATTCACATGCGTTTCTCTGAAAGAGAAGCAGTCTGTTCCAACACTTCAATTCACTGTGTGAAGTGAATTGAGTGTTGCATCACTTTCTAAATGCTGTCCTTTAAGAGAAAATCACTTTCCTTTGAAAGTGCCTTAAGCTACTTACAAGCATTTAACAAAAATTCACATGCGTTTCTCTGAAAGAGAAGCAGTCTGTTCCAACACTTCAATTCACTGTGCGAAGTGAATGGAGTGTTGCTTCACTTTCTAAATGCTGTCCTTTCAGAGAAAATCACTTTCCTTTGAAAGTGCCTTAAGCTACATACAAGCATTCAACAGAAATTCACATGCGTTTCTCTGAAAGAGAAGCAGTCTGTTCCAACACTTCAATTCACTGTGCGAAGTGAATGGAGTGTTGCTTCACTTTCTAAATGCTGTCCTTTCAGAGAAAATCACTTTCCTTTGAAAGTGCCTTAAGCTATTTACAAGCATTTAACAGAAATTCACATGCGTTTCTCTGAAAGTGATGCAGTCTGTTCCAACACTTCAATTCACTGTGCGAAGTGAATGGAGTGTGGCTTCACTTTCTAAATGCAGTCTTTTCAGAGAAAATCACGTTCCTTTGAAAGTGACTTAAGATACTTACAAGCATTCACAAAAAACTCAGATCCGTTTCTCAGCAAGAGAAGTGGTCTGTTCCAACAATTCACTTCACTTTGCGTAGTGAATGGAGTGTTGCTTCACTTTCTAAATGCTGTCCTTTCAGAGAAAATCACTTTCCTTTGAAAGTGCCTTAAGCTACCTACAAGCATTTAACAGAAATTCACATGCGTTTCTCTGAAAGAGAAGCAGTCTGTTCCAACACTTCAATTCACTATGTGAAGTGAATGGAGTGTTGCATCACTTTCTAAATGCTGTCCTTTCAGAGAAAATCACTTTCCTTTGAAAGTGCCTTAAGCTACTTACAAGCATTTAACAGAAATTCACATGCGTTTCTCTGAAAGAGAAGCAGTCTGTTCCAGCACTTCAATTCACTGTGCGAATTGAATGGAGTGTTGCTTCACTTTCTAAATGCTGTCCTTTCAGAGAAAACCACTTTCCTTTGAAAGTGCCTTAAGCTACTTACAAGCATTCACAAAAAACTCACATCCGTTTCTCTGAAAGAGAAGCAGTCTGTTCCAACACTTCAATTCACTGTGCGAAGTGAATGGAGTGTTGCTTCACTTTCTAAATGCTGTCCTTTCAGAGAAAACCACTTTCCTTTGAAAGTGCCTTAAGCTACTTACAAGCATTCACAAGAAACTCACATGCATTTTTCTGAAAGAGCAGCAGTCTGTTCCAACACTTCAATTCACTGTGCGAAGTGAATTGTGTGTTGCTTCACTTTCTAAATGCTCTCCTTTCAGAGAAAATCACTCTTTTTTGAAACTGCCTTAAGCTACTTACAAGCATTCACAAGAAACTCACATCTGTTTCTCTGAAAGAGAAGCACTCTGTTCCAACACTTCAGTTCACTGTGCGAAGTGAATGCAGTGTTGCTTGACTTTCTAAATGCTGTCCTTTCAGAGAAAATCACTTTCCTTTGAAAGTGCCTTAATCTACTTACAAGGATTTAACAGAAATTCACATGCTTTTCTCTGAAAGAGAAGCAGTCTGTTCCAACACTTCAATTCACTGTGCGAAGTGAATGGAGTGTGGCTTCACTTTCTAAATGCAGTCTTTTCAGAGAAAATCACGTTCCTTTGATAGTGACTTAAGATACTTACAAGCATTCACAAAAAACTCAGATCCGTTTCTCAGCAAGAGAAGTAGTCTGTTCCAACAATTCAATTCACTGTGCGTAGTGAATGGAGTGTTGCCTCACTTTCTAAATGCTGTCCTTTCAGAGAAAATCACTTTCCTTTGAAAGTGCCTTAAGCTACCTACAAGCATTTAACAGAAATTCACATGCGTTTCTCTGAAAGAGAAGCAGTCTGTTCCAACACTTCAATTCACTGTGTGAAGTGAATGGAGTGATGCTTCACTTTCTAAATGCTGTCCTTTCAGAGAAAATCACTTTCCTTTGAATGTGCCTTAAGCTACTTACAAGCATTTAACAGAAATTCACATGCGTTTCTGTGAAAGAGAAGCAGTCTGTTCCAACACTTCAATTCACTGTGCGAAGTGAATGGAGTGTTGCTTCACTTTCTAAATGCTGTCCTTTCAGAGAAAATCACTTTCCTTTGAAAGTGCCTTAAGCTACTTACAAGCATTCACAAAAACTCACATCCGTTTCTCTGAAAGAGAAGTAGTCTGTTCCAACACTTCAATTCACTGTGCGTAGTGAATGGAGTGTTGCTTCACTTTCTAAATGCTCTCCTTTCAGAGAAAATCACTTTCCTTTGAAAGGGCCTGAAGCTACTTACAAGCATTCACAAGAAACTCACATGCATTTTTCTGAAAGAGCAGCAGTCTGTTCCAACACTTCAATTCACTGTGCGAAGGGAATGGTGTGTTGCTTCAGTTTCTAAATGCTGTCCTTTTAGAGAAAATCACTCTCTTTTGAAACTGCCTTAAGCTACTTACAAGCATTCACAAGAAACTCACATCTGTTTCTCTGAAAGAGAAGCAGTCTTTTCCAACACTTCAATTCACTGTGCGAAGTGAATGGAGTTTTGCTTCACTTTCTAAATGCTGTCCTTTCAGAGAAAATCACTTTCCTTTGAAAGTGCCTTAAGCTACCTACAAGCATTTAACAGAAATTCACATGCGTTTCTCTGAAAGAGAAGCAGTCTGTTCCAACACTTCAATTCACTGTGTGAAGTGAAAGGAGTGTTGCTTCACTTTCTAAATGCTGTCCTTTCAGAGAAAATCACTTTCCTTTGAATGTGCCTTAAGCTACTTACAAGCATTTAACAGAAATTCACATGCGTTTCTCTGAAAGAGAAGCAGTCTGTTCCAACACTTCAATTCACTTTGCCAAGTGAATAGAGTGTTGCTTCACTTTCTAAATGCTGTCCTTTCAGAGAAAATCACTTTCCTTTGAAAGTGCCTTAAGCTACTTACAAGCATTAACAAAAACTCACAAGCGTTTCTCTGAAAGAGAAGCAGTCTGTTCCAACACTTCAATACACTGTGCGTAGTTAATGGAGTGTTGCTTCACTTTCTAAATGCTGTCCTTTCAGAGAAAATCACTTTCCTTTGAAAGTGCCTTAAGCTACTTACAAGCATTCACAAGAAACTCACATGCATTTTTCTGAAAAAGCAGCAGTCTGTTCCAACACTTCAATTCACTGTGCGAAGGGAATGGTGTGTTGCTTCACTTTCTAAATGCTCTCCTTTTAGAGAAAATCACTCTCTTTTGAAACTGCCTTAAGCTACTTACAAGCATTCACAAGAAACTCACATCTGTTTCTCTGAAAGAGAAGCAGTCTGTTCCAACACTTCAATTCACTGTGCGAAGTGAATGGAGTGTGGCTTCACTTTCTAAATGCTGTCCTTTCAGAGATAATCACTTTCCTTTGAATGTGCCTTAAGCTACTTACAAGCATTTAACAGAAATTCACATGCGTTTCTCTGAAAGAGATGCAGGCTGTTCCAACACTTCAATTCACTGTCCGACGTGAATGGAGTGTGGCTTCACTTTCTAAATGCTGTCCTTTCAGAGAAAATCACTCTCCTTTGAAAGTGCCTTTAGCTACTTAAAAGCAATTAACAGAAATTCACATGCTTTTCTCTGAAAGAGAAGTAGTCTGTTCCAACACTTCTATTCACTGTGCGAAGTGAATGGAGTGTGGCTTCACTTTCTAAATGCTGTCCTTTCAGAGAAAATCACTTTCCTTTGAAAATGCCTTAAGCTACATTCAAGCATTCAACAGAAATTCACATGCGTTTCTCTGAAAAAGAAGCAGTCTGTTCCAACACTTCAATTCACTGTGCGAAGTGAATGGAGTGTTGCTTCACTTTCTAAATGCTGTCCTTTCAGAGAATATCACTTTCCTTTGAAAGTGCCTTAAGCTACTTCCAAGCATTCACAAAAAACTCACATCCGTTTCTCTGAAAGAAAAGTAGTCTGTTCCAACACTTCAATTCACTGTGCGTAGTGAATGCAGTGTTGCTTCACTTTCTAAATGCTGTCTTTACAGAGAAAATCACTTTCCTTTGTAAGGGCCTTAAGCTACTTACGAGCATTCACAAGAAACTCACATGCATTTTTCTGAAAGAGCACCAGTCTGTTCCAACACTTCAATTCACTGTGCGAAGTGAATGGTGTGGTGCTTCACTTTCTAAATGCTCTCCTTTCAGAGAAAATCACTCTTTTTTGAAACTGCCTTAAGCTACTTACAAGCATTCACAAGAAACTCACATCTGTTTCTCTTAAAGAGAAGCAGTCTGTTCCAACACTTCAATTCACTGTGCGAAGTGAATGGAGTGTGGCTTCACTTTCTAAATGCTGTCCTTTCAGAGAAAATCACTTTCCTTTGAAAGTGCCTTAAGCTACTGACAAGATTTAACAGAAATTCACATGCGTTTCTCTGAAAGTGATGCAGTCTGTTCCAACACTTCAATTCACTGTGCGAAGTGATTGGCTTGTTGCTTCACTTTCTAAATGCTGTCCTTTCAGAGAAAACTACTTTCCTTTGAAAGTGCCTTAAGCTACTTACAAGCATTCACAGAAACTCACATGCATTTTTTGAAAGAGAAGCAGTCTGTTCCAACACTACAATTCACTGTGCGAAGTGAATGCAGTGTTGCTTCACTTTCTAAATGCTGTCCTTTCAGAGAAAATCACTTTCTTTGAAAGTGCCTTAAGCTACTTACAAGCATTTAACAGAAATTCACATGCGTTTCTCTGAAAGTGATGCAGTCTGTTCCAACACTTCAATTCACTGTGCGAAGTGAATGGAGTGTGGCTTCACTTTCTAAATGCTGTTCTTTCAGAGAAAATCACTTTCCTTTGAAAATGCCTTAAGCTACATACAAGCATTCAACAGAAATTCACATGCGTTTCTCCGAAAGAGAAGCAGTCTGTTCCAACACTTCAATTCACTGTGAGAAGTGTATGGAGTGTTGCTTCACTTTCTAAATGCTGTCCTTTCAGAGAAAATCACTTTCCTTTGAAAGTGCCTTAAGCTACTTCCAAGCATTCACAAAAAACTCACATCAGTTTCTCTGAAAGGGAAGTAGTCTGTTCCAACACTTCAATTCACTGTGCGTAGTGAATGGAGTGTTGCTTCACTTTCTAAATGCTGTCCTTTCAGAGAAAATCACTTTCCTTTGAAAGTGCCTTAGGCTACTTACAAGCATTCACAAGAAACTCACATGCATTTTTCTGAAAGAGCAGCAGTCTGTTCCAACACTTCAATTCACTGTGCGAAGTGAATGGTGTGTTGCTTCACTTTCTAAATGCTCTACTTTCAGAGAAAATCACTCTTTTTTGAAAAAGCCTTAAGCTACTTACAAGCATTCACAAGAAACTCACATCTGTTTCTCTGAAAGAGAAGCAGTCTGTTCCAACACTTCAATTCGCTGTGCGTAGTGAATGGAGTGCTGCTTCACTTTCTAAATGCTGTCCTTTCAGAGAAAATCACTTTCCTTTGAAAGTGCCTTAAGCTACCTACAAGCATTTAACAGAAATTCACATGCGTTTCTCTGAAAGAGAAGCAGTCTGTTCCAACACTTCAATTCACTGTGTGAAGTGAATGGAGTGTTGCTTCACTTTCTAAATGCTGTCCTTTCAGAGAAAATCACTTTCCTTTGAAAGTGCCTTAAGCTACTTACTAGCATTTAACAGATATTCACATGCGTTTCTGTGAAAGAGAAGCAGTCTGTTCCAACACTTCAATTCACTGTGCGAAGTGAATGGAGTGTTGCTTCACTTTCTAAATGCTGTCCTTTCAGAGAAAATCACTTTCCTTTGAAAGTGCCTTAAGCTACTTACAAGCATTCACAAAAACTCACATCCGTTTCTCTGAAAGAGAAGTAGTCTGTTCCAACACTTCAATTCACTGTGCGTAGTGAATGGAGTGTTGCTTCACTTTCTAAATGCTCTCCTTTCAGAGAAAATCACTTTCCTTTGAAAGGGCCTTAATCTACTTACAAGCATTCACAAGAAACTCACATGCATTTTTCTGAAAGAGCAGCAGTCTGTTCCAACACTTCAATTCACTGTGCGAAGGGAATGGTGTGTTGCTTCAGTTTCTAAATGCTGTCCTTTTAGAGAAAATCACTCTCTTTTGAAACTGCCTTAAGCTACTTACAAGCATTCACAAGAAACTCACATCTGTTTCTCTGAAAGAGAAGCAGTCTTTTCCAACACTTCAATTAACTGTGCGAAGTGAATGGAGTTTTGGTTCACTTTCTAAATGCTGTCCTTTCAGAGAAAATCACTTTCCTTTGAAAGTGCCTTAAGCTACCTACAAGCATTTAACAGAAATTCACATGCGTTTCTCTGAAAGAGAAGCAGTCTGTTCCAACACTTCAATTCACTGTGTGAAGTGAAAGGAGTGTTGCTTCACTTTCTAAATGCTGTCCTTTCAGAGAAAATCACTTTCCTTTGAATGTGCCTTAAGCTACTTACAAGCATTTAACAGAAATTCACATGCGTTTCTCTGAAAGAGAAGCAGTCTGTTCCAACACTTCAATTCACTTTGCGAAGTGAATAGAGTGTTGCTTCACTTTCTAAATGCTGTCCTTTCAGAGAAAATCACTTTCCTTTGAAAGTGCCTTAAGCTACTTACAAGCATTAACAAAAACTCACAAGCGTTTCTCTGAAAGAGAAGCAGTCTGTTCCAACACTTCACTTCACTGTGCGTAGTTAATGGAGTGTTGCTTCACTTTCTAAATGCTGTCCTTTCAGAGAAAATCACTTTCCTTTGAAAGGGCCTTAAGCTACTTACAAGCATTCACAAGAAACTCACATGCATTTTTCTGAAAGAGCAGCAGTCTGTTCCAACACTTCAATTCACTGTGCGTAGTGAATGGTGTGTTGCTTCACTTTCTAAATGCTCTCCTTTTAGAGAAAATCACTCTCTTTTGAAACTGCCTTAATCTACTTACAAGCATTCACAAGAAACTCACATCTGTTTCTCTGAAAGAGAAGCAGTCTGTTCCAACACTTCAATTCACTGTGCGAAGTGAATGGAGTGTGGCTTCACTTTCTAAATGCTGTCCTTTCAGAGATAATCACTTTCCTTTGAATGTGCCTTAAGCTACTTACAAGCATTTAACAGAAATTCACATGCTTTTCTCTGAAAGAGAAGTAGTCTGTTCCAACACTTCTATTCACTGTGCGAAGTGAATGGAGTGTGGCTTCACTTTCTAAATGCTGTCCTTTCAGAGAAAATCACTTTCCTTTGAAAATGCCTTAAGCTACATTCAAGCATTCAACAGAAATTCACATGCGTTTCTCTGAAAAAGAAGCAGTCTGTTCCAACATTTCAATTCACTGTGCGAAGTGAATGGAGTGTTGCTTCACTTTCTAAATGCTGTCCTTTCAGAGAATATCACGTTCCTTTGAAAGTGCCTTAAGCTACTTCCAAGCATTCACAAAAAACTCACATCCGTTTCTCTGAAAGAAAAGTAGTCTGTTCCAACACTTCAATTCACTCTGCGTAGTGAATGCAGTGTTGCTTCACTTTCTAAATGCTGTCTTTGCAGAGAAAATCACTTTCCTTTGTAAGGGCCTTAAGCTACTTACAAGCATTCACAAGAAACTCACATGCATTTTTCTGAAAGAGCACCAGTCTGTTCCAACACTTCAATTCACTGTGAGAAGTGAATGGTGTGGTGCTTCACTTTCTAAATGCTCTCCTTTCAGAGAAAATCACTCTTTTTTGAAACTGCCTTAAGCTACTTACAAGCATTCACAAGAAACTCACATCTGTTTCTCTTAAAGAGAAGCAGTCTGTTCCAACACTTCAATTCACTGTGCGAAGTGAATGGAGTGTGGCTTCACTTTCTAAATGCTGTCCTTTCAGAGAAAATCACTTTCCTTTGAAAGTGCCTTAAGCTACTGACAAGATTTAACAGAAATTCACATGCGTTTCTCTGAAAGTGATGCAGTCTGTTCCAACACTTCAATTCACTGTGCGAAGTGATTGGCTTGTTGCTTCACTTTCTAAATGCTGTCCTTTCAGAGAAAACTACTTTCCTTTGAAAGTGCCTTAAGCTACTTACAAGCATTCACAGAAACTCACATGCATTTTTTGAAAGAGAAGCAGTCTGTTCCAACACTACAATTCACTGTGCGAAGTGAATGCAGTGTTGCTTCACTTTCTAAATGCTGTCCTTTCAGAGAAAATCACTTTCTTTGAAAGTGCCTTAAGCTACTTACAAGCATTTAACAGAAATTCACATGCGTTTCTCTGAAAGTGATGCAGTCTGTTCCAACACTTCAATTCACTGTGCGAAGTGAATGGAGTGTGGCTTCACTTTCTAAATGCTGTTCTTTCAGAGAAAATCACTTTCCTTTGAAAATGCCTTAAGCTACATACAAGCATTCAACAGAAATTCACATGTGTTTCTCCGAAAGTGAAGCAGTCTGTTCCAACACTTCAATTCACTGTGAGAAGTGTATGGAGTGTTGCTTCACTTTCTAAATGCTGTCCTTTCAGAGAAAATCACTTTCCTTTGAAAGTGCCTTAAGCTACTTCCAAGCATTCACAAAAAACTCACATCAGTTTCTCTGAAAGGGAAGTAGTCTGTTCCAACACTTCAATTCACTGTGCGTAGTGAATGGAGTGTTGCTTCACTTTCTAAATGCTGTCCTTTCAGAGAAAATCACTTTCCTTTGAAAGTGCCTTAGGCTACTTACAAGCATTCACAAGAAACTCACATGCATTTTTCTGAAAGAGCAGCAGTCTGTTCCAACACTTCAATTCACTGTGCGAAGTGAATGGTGTGTTGCTTCACTTTCTAAATGCTCTACTTTCAGAGAAAATCACTCTTTTTTGAAAAAGCCTTAAGCTACTTACAAGCTTTCACAAGAAACTCACATCTGTTTCTCTGAAAGAGAAGCAGTCTGTTCCAACACTTCAATTCACTGTGCGTAGTGAATGGAGTGCTGCTTCACTTTCTAAATGCTGTCCTTTCAGAGAAAATCACTTTCCTTTGAAAGTGCCTTAAGCTACCTACAAGCATTTAACAGAAATTCACATGCGTTTCTCTGAAAGAGAAGCAGTCTGTTCCAACACTTCAATTCACTGTGTGAAGTGAACGGAGTGTTGCTTCACTTTCTAAATGCTGTCCTTTCAGAGAAAATCACTTTCCTTTGAAAGTGCCTTAAGCTACTTACTAGCATTTAACAGAAATTCACATGCGTTTCTGTGAAAGAGAAGCAGTCTGTTCCAACACTTCAATTCACTGTGCGAAGTGAATGGAGTGTTGCTTCACTTTCTAAATGCTGTCCTTTCAGAGAAAATCACTTTCCTTTGAAAGTGCCTTAAGCTACTTACAAGCATTCACAAAAACTCACATCCGTTTCTCTGAAAGAGAAGTAGTCTGTTCCAACACTTCAATTCACTGTGCGTAGTGAATGGAGTGTTGCTTCACTTTCTAAATGCTCTCCTTTCAGAGAAAATCACTTTCCTTTGAAAGGGCCTTAAGCTACTTACAAGCATTCACAAGAAACTCACATGCATTTTTCTGAAAGAGCAGCAGTCTGTTCCAACACTTCAATTCACTGTGCGAAGGGAATGGTGTGTTGCTTCAGTTTCTAAATGCTGTCCTTTTAGAGAAAATCACTCTCTTTTGAAACTGCCTTAAGCTACTTACAAGCATTCACAAGAAACTCACATCTGTTTCTCTGAAAGAGAAGCAGTCTGTTCCGACACTTCAATTCACTGTGCGAAGTGAATGGAGTGTTGCTTCACTTTCTAAATGCTGTCCTTTCAGAGAAAATCACTTTCCTTTGAAAATGCCTTAAGCTACATACAAGCATTCAACAGAAATTCACATGCGTTTCTCCGAAAGAGAAGCAGTCTGTTCCAACACTTCAATTCACTGTGAGAAGTGTATGGAGTGTTGCTTCACTTTCTAAATGCTGTCCTTTCAGAGAAAATCACTCTCCTTTGAAAGTGCCTTTAGCTACTTACAAGCATTTAACAGAAATTCACATGCTTTTCTCTGAAAGAGAAGTAGTCTGTTCCAACACTTCTATTCACTGTGCGAAGTGAATGGAGTGTGGCTTCACTTTCTAAATGCTGTCCTTTCAGAGAAAATCACTTTCCTTTGAAAATGCCTTAAGCTACATTCAAGCATTCAACAGAAATTCACATGCGTTTCTCTGAAAAAGAAGCAGTCTGTTCCAATACTTCAATTCACTGTGCGAAGTGAATGGAGTGTTGCTTCACTTTCTAAATGCTGTCCTTTCAGAGAATATCACTTTCCTTTGAAAGTGCCTTAAGCTACTTCCAAGCATTCACAAAAAACTCACATCCGTTTCTCTGAAAGAAAAGTAGTCTGTTCCAACACTTCAATTCACTGTGCGTAGTGAATGCAGTGTTGCTTCACTTTCTAAATGCTGTCCTTGCAGAGAAAATCACTTTCCTTTGTAAGGGCCTTAAGCTACTTACAAGCATTCACAAGAAACTCACATGCATTTTTCTGAAAGAGCACCAGTCTGTTCCAACACTTCAATTCACTGTGCGAAGTGAATGGTGTGGTGCTTCACTTTCTAAATGCTCTCCTTTCAGAGAAAATCACTCTTTTTTGAAACTGCCTTAAGCTACTTACAAGCATTCACAAGAAACTCACATCTGTTTCTCTTAAAGAGAAGCAGTCTGTTCCAACACTTCAATTCACTGTGCGAAGTGAATGGAGTGTGGCTTCACTTTCTAAATGCTGTCCTTTCAGAGAAAATCACTTTCCTTTGAAAGTGCCTTAAGCTAGTTGCAAGCATTCACAAGAAAAACAAATGCGTTTCTATGAAAGAGAAGCAGTCTGTTCCAACACTTCAATTCACTGTGTGAAGTGAACGGAGTGTTGCTTCACTTTCTAAATGCTGTCCTTTCAGAGAAAATCACTTTCCTTTGAAAGTGCCTTAAGCTACTTACTAGCATTTAACAGAAATTCACATGCGTTTCTGTGAAAGAGAAGCAGTCTGTTCCAACACTTCAATTCACTGTGCGTAGTGAATGGAGTGTTGCTTCACTTTCTAAATGCTGTCCTTTCAGAGAAAATCACTTTCCTTTGAAAGTGCCTTAGGCTACTTACAAGCATTCACAAGAAACTCACATGCATTTTTCTGAAAGAGCAGCAGTCTGTTCCAACACTTCAATTCACTGTGCGAAGTGAATGGTGTGTTGCTTCACTTTCTAAATGCTCTACTTTCAGAGAAAATCACTCTTTTTTGAAAAAGCCTTAAGCTACTTACAAGCATTCACAAGAAACTCACATCTGTTTCTCTGAAAGAGAAGCAGTCTGTTCCAACACTTCAATTCACTGTGCGTAGTGAATGGAGTGCTGCTTCACTTTCTAAATGCTGTCCTTTCAGAGAAAATCACTTTCTTTTGAAAGTGCCTTAAGCTACCTACAAGCATTTAACAGAAATTCACATGCGTTTCTCTGACAGAGAAGCAGTCTGTTCCAACACTTCAATTCACTGTGTGAAGTGAATGGAGTGTTGCTTCACTTTCTAAATGCTGTCCTTTCAGAGAAAATCACTTTCCTTTGAAAGTTCCTTAAGCTACTTACTAGCATTTAACAGAAATTCACATGCGTTTCTCTGAAAGAGAAGCAGTCTGTTCCAAAACTTCAATTCACTGTGCGAAGTGAATGGAGTGTTGCTTCACTTTCTAAATGCTGTCCTTTCAGAGAAAATCACTTTCCTTTGAAAGGGCCTTAAGCTACTTACAAGCATTCACAAGAAACTCATATGCATTTTTCTGAAAGAGCAGCAGTCTATTCCAACACTTCAATTCACTGTGCGAAGTGATGGTGTGTTGCTTCACTTTCTAAATGCTCTCCTTTTAGAGAAAATCACTCTCTTTTGAAACTGCCTTAAGCTACTTACAAGCATTCACAAGAAACTCACATGCATTTTTCTGAAAGAGAAGCAGTCTGTTCCAACACTTCAATTCACTGTGCGAAGTGAATGGAGTGATGCTTCACTTTCTAAATGCTGTCCGTTCAGAGAAAATCACTTTCCTTTGAAAGTGCCTTAAGCTACTTCCAAGCATTCACAAAAAACTCACATCCGTTTCTCTGAAAGAGAAGTAGTCTGTTCCAACACTTCAATTCACTGTTCGTAGTGAATGGAGTGTTGCTTCACTTTCTAAATGCTGTCCTTTCAGAGAAAATCACTTTCCTTTGAAAGGGCCTTAAGCTACTTACAAGCATTCACAAGAAACTCACATGCATTTTTCTGAAAGAGCAGCAGTCTGTTCCAACACTTCAATTCACTGTGCGAAGTGAATGGTGTGTTGCTTCACTTTCTAAATGCTCTCCTTTTAGAGAAAATCACTGTTTTTTGAAACTGCCTTAAGCTACTTACAAGCATTCACAAGAAACTCACATCTGTTTCTCTGAAAGAGAAGCAGTCTGTTCCAACACTTCAATTCACTGTGCGAAGTGAATGGAGTGTTGCTTCACTTTCTAAATGCTGTCCTTTCAGAGAAAATCACTTTCCTTTGAAAGAGCCTTAAGCTACTTACAAGCATTCAAAAGAAACTCACATGCATTTTTCTGAAAGAGAAGCATTCTGTTCCAACACTTCAATTCACTGTGCGAAGTGAATGGAGTGTTGCTTTACTTTCTAAATGCTGTCCTTTCAGAGAAAATCACTTTCCTTAGAAAATGCCTTAAGCTACAAACAAGCATTCAACAGAAATTGAGTTGCGTTTCTCTGAAAGAGAAGCAGTCTGTTCCAACACTTCAATTCACTGTGCGAAGTGAATGGAGTGTTGCTTCACTTTCTAAATGCTGTCCTTTCAGTGAAAATCACTTACCTTTGAAAGTGCCTTAAGCTACTTACAAGCATTCACAAAAAACTCACATCCGTATCTCTGAAAGAGAAGTAGTCTGTTCCAACACTTCAATTCACTGTGCGTAGTGAATGGAGTGTTGCTTCACTTTCGAAATGCTGTCCTTTCAGAGAAAATCACTTTCCTTTGAAAGTGCCTTAGGCTACTTACAAGCATTCAACAGAAACTCACATGCATTTTTCTGAAAGAGCAGCAGTCTGTTCCAACACTTCAATTCACTGTGCGAAGTGAATGGTGTGTTGCTTCACTTTCTAAATGCTCTACTTTCAGAGAAAATCACTCTTTTTTGAAAAAGCCTTAAGCTACTTACAAGCATTCACAAGAAACTCACATCTGTTTCTCTGAAAGAGAAGCAGTCTGTTCCAACACTTCAATTCACTGTGCGTAGTGAATGGAGTGCTGCTTCACTTTCTAAATGCTGTCCTTTCAGAGAAAATCACTTTCCTTTGAAAGTGCCTTAAGCTACCTACAAGCATTTAACAGAAATTCACATGCGTTTCTCTGAAAGAGAAGCAGTCTGTTCCAACACTTCAATTCACTGTGTGAAGTGAACGGAGTGTTGCTTCACTTTCTAAATGCTGTCCTTTCAGAGAAAATCACTTTCCTTTGAAAGTGCCTTAAGCTACTTACTAGCATTTAACAGAAATTCACATGCGTTTCTGTGAAAGAGAAGCAGTCTGTTCCAACACTTCAATTCACTGTGCGTAGTGAATGGAGTGTTGCTTCACTTTCTAAATGCTGTCCTTTCAGAGAAAATCACTTTCCTTTGAAAGTGCCTTAGGCTACTTACAAGCATTCACAAGAAACTCACATGCATTTTTCTGAAAGAGCAGCAGTCTGTTCCAACACTTCAATTCACTGTGCGAAGTGAATGGTGTGTTGCTTCACTTTCTAAATGCTCTACTTTCAGAGAAAATCACTCTTTTTTGAAAAAGCCTTAAGCTACTTACAAGCATTCACAAGAAACTCACATCTGTTTCACTGAAAGAGAAGCAGTCTGTTCCAACACTTCAATTCACTGTGCGTAGTGAATGGAGTGCTGCTTCACTTTCTAAATGCTGTCCTTTCAGAGAAAATCACTTTCTTTTGAAAGTGCCTTAAGCTACCTACAAGCATTTAACAGAAATTCACATGCGTTTCTCTGACAGAGAAGCAGTCTGTTCCAACACTTCAATTCACTGTGTGAAGTGAATGGAGTGTTGCTTCACTTTCTAAATGCTGTCCTTTCAGAGAAAATCACTTTCCTTTGAAAGTTCCTTAAGCTACTTACTAGCATTTAACAGAAATTCACATGCGTTTCTCTGAAAGAGAAGCAGTCTGTTCCAAAACTTCAATTCACTGTGCGAAGTGAATGGAGTGTTGCTTCACTTTCTAAATGCTGCCCTTTCAGAGAAAATCACTTTCCTTTGAAAGGGCCTTAAGCTACTTACAAGCATTCACAAGAAACTCATATGCATTTTTCTGAAAGAGCAGCAGTCTATTCCAACACTTCAATTCACTGTGCGAAGTGATGGTGTGTTGCTTCACTTTCTAAATGCTCTCCTTTTAGAGAAAATCACTCTCTTTTGAAACTGCCTTAAGCTACTTACAAGCATTCACAAGAAACTCACATGCATTTTTCTGAAAGAGAAGCAGTCTGTTCCAACACTTCAATTCACTGTGCGAAGTGAATGGAGTGATGCTTCACTTTCTAAATGCTGTCCGTTCAGAGAAAATCACTTTCCTTTGAAAGTGCCTTAAGCTACTTCCAAGCATTCACAAAAAACTCACATCCGTTTCTCTGAAAGAGAAGTAGTCTGTTCCAACACTTCAATTCACTGTTCGTAGTGAATGGAGTGTTGCTTCACTTTCTAAATGCTGTCCTTTCAGAGAAAATCACTTTCCTTTGAAAGGGCCTTAAGCTACTTACAAGCATTCACAAGAAACTCACATGCATTTTTCTGAAAGAGCAGCAGTCTGTTCCAACACTTCAATTCACTGTGCGAAGTGAATGGTGTGTTGCTTCACTTTCTAAATGCTCTCCTTTTAGAGAAAATCACTGTTTTTTGAAACTGCCTTAAGCTACTTACAAGCATTCACAAGAAACTCACATCTGTTTCTCTGAAAGAGAAGCAGTCTGTTCCAACACTTCAATTCACTGTGCGAAGTGAATGGAGTGTTGCTTCACTTTCTAAATGCTGTCCTTTCAGAGAAAATCACTTTCGTTTGAAAGAGCCTTAAGCTACTTACAAGCATTCAAAAGAAACTCACATGCATTTTTCTGAAAGAGAAGCATTCTGTTCCAACACTTCAATTCACTGTGCGAAGTGAATGGAGTGTTGCTTTACTTTCTAAATGCTGTCCTTTCAGAGAAAATCACTTTCCTTAGAAAATGCCTTAAGCTACAAACAAGCATTCAACAGAAATTGAGCTGCGTTTCTCTGAAAGAGAAGCAGTCTGTTCCAACACTTCAATTCACTGTGCGAAGTGAATGGAGTGTTGCTTCACTTTCTAAATGCTGTCCTTTCAGTGAAAATCACTTACCTTTGAAAGTGCCTTAAGCTACTTACAAGCATTCACAAAAAACTCACATCCGTATCTCTGAAAGAGAAGTAGTCTGTTCCAACACTTCAATTCACTGTGCGTAGTGAATGGAGTGTTGCTTCACTTTCTAAATGCTGTCCTTTCAGAGAAAATCACTTTCCTTTGAAAGTGCCTTAGGCTACTTACAAGCATTCAACAGAAACTCACATGCATTTTTCTGAAAGAGCAGCAGTCTGTTCCAACACTTCAATTCACTGTGCGAAGTGAATGGTGTGTTGCTTCACTTTCTAAATGCTCTACTTTCAGAGAAAATCACTCTTTTTTGAAAAAGCCTTAAGCTACTTACAAGCATTCACAAGAAACTCACATCTGTTTCTCTGAAAGAGAAGCAGTCTGTTCCAACACTTCAATTCACTGTGCGTAGTGAATGGAGTGCTGCTTCACTTTCTAAATGCTGTCCTTTCAGAGAAAATCACTTTCCTTTGAAAGTGCCTTAAGCTACCTACAAGCATTTAACAGAAATTCACATGCGTTTCTCTGAAAGAGAAGCAGTCTGTTCCAACACTTCAATTCACTGTGTGAAGTGAACGGAGTGTTGCTTCACTTTCTAAATGCTGTCCTTTCAGAGAAAATCACTTTCCTTTGAAAGTGCCTTAAGCTACTTACTAGCATTTAACAGAAATTCACATGCGTTTCTGTGAAAGAGAAGCAGTCTGTTCCAACACTTCAATTCACTGTGCGTAGTGAATGGAGTGTTGCTTCACTTTCTAAATGCTGTCCTTTCAGAGAAAATCACTTTCCTTTGAAAGTGCCTTAGGCTACTTACAAGCATTCACAAGAAACTCACATGCATTTTTCTGAAAGAGCAGCAGTCTGTTCCAACACTTCAATTCACTGTGCGAAGTGAATGGTGTGTTGCTTCACTTTCTAAATGCTCTTCTTTTAGAGAAAATCAATCTTTTTTGAAACTGCCTTAAGCTACTTACAAGCATTCACAAGAAATTCACATCTGTTTCTCTGAAAGAGAAGCAGTCCGTACCAACAATTCAATTCACTGTGCGATGTGAATGGAGTGTTGCTTCACTTTCTAAATGCTGTCCTTTCAGAGAAAATCACTTTCCTTTGAAAGTGCCTTAAGCTACTTACAAGCATTTAACAGAAATTCACATGCGTTTCCCTGAAAGAGAAGCAGTCTGTTCCAACACTTCAATTTTCTGTGCGAAGTGAATGGAGTATGGCTTCACTTTCTAAATGCTGTCCTTTCAGAGAAAATCACTTTCCTTTGAAAGTGCCTTAAGCTACTTACAAGCATTCACAAGAAACTCACATGCATTTTTCTGAAAGAGAAGCAGTCTGTTCCAACACTTCACATCACTGTGCGAAGTGAATGGTGGGTTGCTTCACTTTCTAAATGCTCTCCTTTTAAAGAAAAACACTCTCTTTTGAAACTGCCTTAAGTTACTTACAAGCATTCACAAGAAACTCACATCTGTTTCTCTGAAAGAGAAGCAGTCTGTTCCAACACTTCAATTCACTGTGCGAAGTGAATGGAGTGTTGCTTCACTTTCTAAATGCTGTCCTTTCAGTGAAAATCACTTTCGTTTGAAAGTGCCTTAAGCTACTTACAAGCATTTAACAGAAATTCACATGCGTTTCTTTGAAAGAGAAGCAGTCTGTTCCCACACTTCAATTCACTGTGCGAAGTGAATGGAGTGTTGCTTCACTTTCTAAATGCTGTCCTTTTAGAGAAAATCACTCTCTTTTCAAACTGCCTTAAGCTACTTTCAAGCATTCAAAAGAAACTCACATCTGTTTCTCTGAAAGAGAAGCAGTCTGTTCCAACACTTCATTTCACTGTTCGAAGTGAATGGAGTGTTGCTTCACTTTCCAAATGCTGTCCTTTCAAAGAAAATCACTTTCCTTTGAAAATGCCTAAAGCTACATACAAGAATTCAAGAGAAATTCACATGCGTTTCTCTGAAAGAGAAGCAGTCTGTTCCAACACTTCAATTCAGTGTGCGAAGTGAATGGAGTGTTGCTTGACTCTCTATATGCTGTCCTTTCAGAGAAAGTCACTTTCCTTTGAAAGTGCCTTAAGCTACCTACAAGAATTTAACAGAAATTCACATGCGTTTCTCTGAAATAGAAGCAGTCTGTTCCATCACTTCAATTCACTGTGCGAAGTGAATGGAGTGTTGCTTCACTTTCTAAATGCTGTCCTTTCAGAGAAAATCACTTTCCTTTGAAAGTGCCTTAAGGTACTTACAAGCATTCACAAGAAACTCATATCTGTTTCTCTGAAAGAGAAGCATTCTGTTCCAACACTTCAATTCACTGTTCGAAGTGAATGGAGTGTTGCTTCACTTTCTAAATGCTGTCCTTTCAGAGAAAATCACTTTCCTTTGAAAGTGCCTTAAGCTATTTACAAGCATTTAACAGAAATTCACATGCGTTTCTCTGAAAGTGATGCAGTCTGTTCCAACACTTCAATTCACTGTGCGAAGTGAATGGAGTGTGGCTTCACTTTCTAAATGCAGTCTTTTCAGAGAAAATCACTTTCCTTTGAAAGTGCCTTAAGCTACTTACAAGCATTTAACAGAAATTCACATGCGTTTCTCTGAAAGTGATGCAGTCTGTTCCAACACTTCAATTTTCTGTGCGAAGTGAATGGAGTGTGGCTTCACTTTCTAAATGCTGTCCTTTCAGAGAAAATTACTTTCCTTTGAAAGTGCCTTAAGCTACTTACAAGCATTTAACAGAAATTCACATGCTATTTTCTGAAAGAGAAGCAGTTTGTTCCAACACTTCATTTCACTGTGCGAAGTGAATGGAGTGTGGCTTCACTTTATAAATGCTGTCCTTTCAGAGAAAATCACTTTCCTTTGAAAGTGCCTTAAGCTACTTCCAGGCATTCACAAAAAACTCACATCCGTTTCTCTGAAAGAGAAGTAGTCTGTTCCAACACTTCAATTCACTGTGCGAAGTGAATGGTGTGTTGCTTCACTTTCTAAATGCTCTCCTTTTAGAGAAAATCACTCTTTTTTGAAACTGCCTTAAGCTACTTACAAGCATTCAGAAGAAATTCACATCTGTTTCTCTGAAAGAGAAGCCGTCTGTACCAACACTTCAATTCACTGTGCGATGTGAATGGAGTGTTGCTTCACTTTCTAAATGCTGTCCTTTCGGAGAAAATCACTTTCCTTTGAAAGTGCCTTAAGCTACTTACAAGCATTTAACAGAAATTCACATGCGTTTCTCTGAAAGTGATGCAGTCTGTTCCAACACTTCAATTCACTGTGCGAAGTGAATGGAGTGTTGCTTCACTTTCTAAATGCTGTCCTTTCAGAGAAAATTACTTTCCTTTGAAAGTGCCTTAAGCTACTTCCAAGCTATCACAAAAAACTCACATCCGTTTCTTTGAAAGAGAAGTAGTCTGTTCCAACACTTCAATTTACTGTGCGAAGTGAATGGTGTGTTGCTTCACTTTCTAAATGCTCTCCTTTTAGAGAAAATCACTCTTTTTTGAAACTGCCTTAAGCTACTTACAAGCATTCACAAGAAATTCACATCTGTTTCTCTGAAAGAGAAGCAGTCTGTTACAACACTTCAATTCAGTGAGCGAAGTGAATCGAGTGTGGCTTCACTTTCTAAATGCTGTCCTTTCAGAGAAAATTACTTTCCTTTGAAAGTGCCTTAAGCTACTTACAAGCATTTAACAGAAATTCACATGCGTTTCTCTGAAAGAGAAGCAGTCTGTTCCAACACTTCAATTCACTGTGCGAAGTGAATGGAGTGTTCCTTCACTTTCTAAATGCTGTCCTTTCAGAGGAAATCACTTTGCTTTGAAAATGCCTTAAGCTACATACAAGCATTCAACAGAAATTCACATGCGTTACTCTGAAAGAGAAGCAGTCTGTTCCAACACTTCAATTCACTGTGCGAAGTGAATGGAGGGTTGCTTCACTTTCTAAATGCTGTCCTTTCAGAGAAAATCATTTTCCTTTGAAAGTGCCTTAAGCTACTTCCAAGCATTCAAAAAAACTCACATCCATTTCTCTGAAAGAGAAGCAGTCTGTTCCAACACTTCAATTCACAGTGCGAAGTGAATGGTGGGTTGCTTCACTTTCTAAATGCTCTCCTTTTAAAGAAAATCACTCTCTTTTGAAACTGCCTTAAGTTACTTTCAAGCATTCACAAGAAACTCACATCTGTTTCTCTGAAAGAGAAGCAGTCTGTTCCAACACTTCAATTCACTGTGCGAAGTGAATGGAGTGTTGCTTCACTTTCTAAATGCTGTCCTTTCAGAGAAAATCACTTTCCTTTGAAAGTGCCTTAAGCTATTTACAAGCATTTAACAGAAATTCACATGCGTTTCTCTGAAAGTGATGCAGTCTGTTCCAACACTTCAATTCACTGTGCGAAGTGAATGGAGTGTGGCTTCACTTTCTAAATGCAGTCTTTTCAGAGAAAATCACTTTCCTTTGAAAGTGCCTTAAGCTACTTACAAGCATTCACAAAAAAACTCACATCCGTTTCTCTGAAAGAGAAGTAGTCTGTTCCAACACTTCAATTCACTGTGCGTAGTGAATGGAGTGTTGCTTCACTTTCTAAATGCTGTCCTTTCAGAGAAAATCACTTTCCTTTGAAAGAGCCTTAAGCTACTTACAAGCATTCAAAAGAAACTCACATGCATTTTTCTGTAAGAGAAGCAGTCTGTTCCAACACTTCAATTCACTGTGCGAAGTGAATGGAGTGTTGCTTCACTTTCTAAATCCTGTCCTTTCAGAGAAAATCACTTTCCTTTGAAAGTGCCTTAAACTACTTACAAGCATTCACAAGAAACTCACCTCTGTTTCTCTGAAAGAGAAGCAGTCTGTTCCAACACTTCAATTCACTGTGCGAAGTGAATGGAGTGTTGCTTCACTTTCTAAATGCTGTCCTTTCAGAGAAAATCACTTTCCTTTGAATGTGCCTTAAGCTACTTCCAAGCATTCACAAAAAACTCACATCCGTTTTTCTGAAAGAGAAGTAGTCTGTTCCAACACTTCAATTCACTGTGCGTAGTGAATGGAGTGTTGCTTCACTTTCTAAATGCTGTCCTTTCAGAGAAAATCACTTTCCTTTGAAAGGGCCTTAAGTTACTTACAAGCATTCACAAGAAACTCACATGCATTTTTCTGAAAGAGAAGCAGTCTGTTCCAACACTTCAATTCACTGTGCGACGTGAATGGAGTGTTACTTCACTTTCTAAATGCTCTCCTTTTAGAGAAAATCACTCTCTTTTCAAACTGCCTTAAGCTACTTTCAAGCATTCACAAGAAACTCACATCTGTTTCTCTGAAAGAGAAGCAGTCTGTTCCAACACTTCATTTCACTGTGCAAAGTGAATGGAGTGTTGCTTCACTTTCCAAATGCTGTCCTTTCAGAGAAAATTACTTTCCTTTGAAAGTGCCTTAAGCTACTTACAAGCATTTAACAGAAATTCACATGCGTTTCTCTGAAAGAGAAGCAGTCTGTTCCAACACTTCAATTCACTGTGCGAAGTGAATGGAGTGTTCCTTCACTTTCTAAATGCTGTCCTTTCAGAGGAAATCACTTTGCTTTGAAAATGCCTTAAGCTACATACAAGCATTCAACAGAAATTCACATGCGTTACTCTGAAAGAGAAGCAGTCTGTTCCAACACTTCAATTCACTGTGCGAAGTGAATGGAGGGTTGCTTCACTTTCTAAATGCTGTCCTTTCAGAGAAAATCATTTTCCTTTGAAAGTGCCTTAAGCTACTTCCAAGCATTCACAAAAAACTCACATCCGTTTCTCTGAAAGAGAAGCAGTCTGTTCCAACACTTCAATTCACAGTGCGAAGTGAATGGTGGGTTGCTTCACTTTCTAAATGCTCTCCTTTTAAAGAAAATCACTCTCTTTTGAAACTGCCTTAAGTTACTTTCAAGCATTCACAAGAAACTCACATCTGTTTCTCTGAAAGAGAAGCAGTCTGTTCCAACACTTCAATTCACTGTGCGAAGTGAATGGAGTGTTGCTTCACTTTCTAAATGCTGTCCTTTCAGAGAAAATCACTTTCCTTTGAAAGTGCCTTAAGCTATTTACAAGCATTTAACAGAAATTCACATGCGTTTCTCTGAAAGAGAAGCAGTTTGTTCCAACACTTCAATTCACTGTGCGAAGTGAATGGAGTGTGGCTTCACTTTCTAAATGCTGTCCTTTCAGAGAAAATTACTTAACTTTGAAGGTGCCTTAAGCTACTTACAAGCATTTAACAGAAATTCACATGCTTTTCTCTGAAAGAGAAGCAGTTTGTTCCAACACTTCAATTCACTGTGCGAAGTGAATGGAGTGTGGCTTCACTTTCTAAATGCTGTCCTTTCAGAGAAAATCACTTTCCGTTGAAAGTGCCTTAAGCTACTTCCAAGCATTCACAAAAAACTCACATCCGTTTCTCTGAAAGAGAAGTAGTCTGTTCCAACACTTCAATTCACTGTGCGAAGTGAATGGTGTGTTGCTTCACTTTCTAAATGCTCTCCTTTTAGAGAAAATCACTCTTTTTTGAAACTGCCTTAAGCTACTTACAAGCATTCACAAGAAATTCACATCTGTTTCTCTGAAAGAGAAGCAGTCTGTACCAACACTTCAATTCACTGTGCGATGTGAATGGAGTGTTGCTTCACTTTCTAAATGCTGTCCTTTCAGAGAAAATCACTTTCCTTTGAAAGTGCCTTAAGCTACTTACAAGCATTTAACAGAAATTCACATGCGTTTCTCTGAAAGTGATGCAGTCTGTTCCAACACTTCAATTCACTGTGCGAAGTGAATGGAGTGTGGCTTCACTTTCTAAATGCTGTCCTTTCAGAGAAAATTACTTTCCTTTGAAAGTGCCTTAAGCTACTTCCAAGCATTCACAAAAAACTCACATCCGTTTCTCTGAAAGAGAAGTAGTCTGTTCCAACATTTCAATTCACTGTGCGAAGTGAATGGGGTGTTGCTTCACTTTCTAAATGCTCTCCTTTTAGAGAAAATCACTCTTTTTTGAAACTGCCTTAAGCTACTTACAAGTATTCACAAGAAATTCACATCTGTTTCTCTGAAAGAGAAGCAGTCTGTTACAACACTTCAATTCAGTGAGCGAAGTGAATGGAGTGTGGCTTCACTTTCTAAATGCTGTCCTTTCAGAGAAAATTACTTTCCTTTGAAAGTGCCTTAAGCTACTTACAAGCATTTAACAGAAATTCACATGCGTTTCTCTGAAAGAGAAGCAGTCTGTTCCAACACTTCAATTCACTGTGCGAAGTGAATGGAGTGTTCGTTCACTTTCTAAAAGCTGTCCTTTCAGAGGAAATCACTTTGATTTGAAAATGCCTTAAGCTACATACAAGCATTCAACAGAAATTCACATGCGTTTCTCTGAAAGAGAAGCAGTCTGTTCCAACACTTCAATTCACTGTGCGAAGTGAATGGAGTGTGGCTTCACTTTCTAAATGCAGTCTTTTCAGAGAAAATCACTTTCCTTTGAAAGTGCCTTAAGCTACTTACAAGCATTCACAAAAAAACTCACATCCGTTTCTCTGAAAGAGAAGTAGTCTGTTCCAACACTTCAATTCACTGTGCGTAGTGAATGGAGTGTTGCTTCACTTTCTAAATGCTGTCCTTTCAGAGAAAATCACTTTCCTTTGAAAGAGCCTTAAGCTACTTACAAGCATTCAAAAGAAACTCACATGCATTTTTCTGTAAGAGAAGCAGTCTGTTCCAACACTTCAATTCACTGTGCGAAGTGAATGGAGTGTTGCTTCACTTTCTAAATCCTGTCCTTTCAGAGAAAATCACTTTCCTTTGAAAGTGCCTTAAACTAATTACAAGCATTCACAAGAAACTCACCTCTGTTTCTCTGAAAGAGAAGCAGTCTGTTCCAACACTTCAATTCACTGTGCGAAGTGAATGGAGTGTTGCTTCACTTTCTAAATGCTGTCCTTTCAGAGAAAATCACTTTCCTTTGAATGTGCCTTAAGCTACTTCCAAGCATTCACAAAAAACTCACATCCGTTTTTCTGAAAGAGAAGTAGTCTGTTCCAACACTTCAATTCACTGTGCGTAGTGAATGGAGTGTTGCTTCACTTTCTAAATGCTGTCCTTTCAGAGAAAATCACTTTCCTTTGAAAGTGCCTTAAGTTACTTACAAGCATTCACAAGAAACTCACATGCATTTTTCTGAAAGAGAAGCAGTCTGTTCCAACACTTCAATTCACTGTGCGACGTGAATGGAGTGTTACTTCACTTTCTAAATGCTCTCCTTTTAGAGAAAATCACTCTCTTTTCAAACTGCCTTAAGCTACTTTCAAGCATTCACAAGAAACTCACATCTGTTTCTCTGAAAGAGAAGCAGTCTGTTCCAACACTTCATTTCACTGTGCGAAGTGAATGGAGTGTTGCTTCACTTTCCAAATGCTGTCCTTTCAGAGAAAATTACTTTCCTTTGAAAGTGCCTTAAGCTACTTACAAGCATTTAACAGAAATTCACATGCGTTTCTCTGAAAGAGAAGCAGTCTGTTCCAACACTTCAATTCACTGTGCGAAGTGAATGGAGTGTTCCTTCACTTTCTAAATGCTGTCCTTTCAGAGGAAATCACTTTGCTTTGAAAATGCCTTAAGCTACATACAAGCATTCAACAGAAATTCACATGCGTTACTCTGAAAGAGAAGCAGTCTGTTCCAACACTTCAATTCACTGTGCGAAGTGAATGGAGGGTTGCTTCACTTTCTAAATGCTGTCCTTTCAGAGAAAATCATTTTCCTTTGAAAGTGCCTTAAGCTACTTCCAAGCATTCACAAAAAACTCACATCCGTTTCTCTGAAAGAGAAGCAGTCTGTTCCAACACTTCAATTCACAGTGCGAAGTGAATGGTGGGTTGCTTCACTTTCTAAATGCTCTCCTTTTAAAGAAAATCACTCTCTTTTGAAACTGCCTTAAGTTACTTTCAAGCATTCACAAGAAACTCACATCTGTTTCTCTGAAAGAGAAGCAGTCTGTTCCAACACTTCAATTCACTGTGCGAAGTGAATGGAGTGTTGCTTCACTTTCTAAATGCTGTCCTTTCAGAGAAAATCACTTTCCTTTGAAAGTGCCTTAAGCTATTTACAAGCATTTAACAGAAATTCACATGCGTTTCTCTGAAAGTGATGCAGTCTGTTCCAACACTTCAATTCACTGTGCGAAGTGAATGGAGTGTGGCTTCACTTTCTAAATGCAGTCTTTTTAGAGAAAATCACTTTCCTTTGAAAGTGCCTTAAGCTACTTACAAGCATTCACAAAAAAACTCACATCCGTTTCTCTGAAAGAGAAGTAGTCTGTTCCAACACTTCAATTCACTGTGCGTAGTGAATGGAGTGTTGCTTCACTTTCTAAATGCTGTCCTTTCAGAGAAAATCACTTTCCTTTGAAAGAGCCTTAAGCTACTTACAAGCATTCAAAAGAAACTCACATGCATTTTTCTGTAAGAGAAGCAGTCTGTTCCAACACTTCAATTCACTGTGCGAAGTGAATGGAGTGTTGCTTCACTTTCTAAATCCTGTCCTTTCAGAGAAAATCACTTTCCTTTGAAAGTGCCTTAAACTACTTACAAGCATTCACAAGAAACTCACCTCTGTTTCTCTGAAAGAGAAGCAGTCTGTTCCAACACTTCAATTCACTGTGCGAAGTGAATGGAGTGTTGCTTCACTTTCTAAATGCTGTCCTTTCAGAGAAAATCACTTTCCTTTGAATGTGCCTTAAGCTACTTCCAAGCATTCACAAAAAACTCACATCCGTTTTTCTGAAAGAGAAGTAGTCTGTTCCAACACTTCAATTCACTGAGCGTAGTGAATGGAGTGTTGCTTCACTTTCTAAATGCTGTCCTTTCAGAGAAAATCACTTTCCTTTGAAAGTGCCTTAAGTTACTTACAAGCATTCACAAGAAACTCACATGCATTTTTCTGAAAGAGAAGCAGTCTGTTCCAACACTTCAATTCACTGTGCGACGTGAATGGAGTGTTACTTCACTTTCTAAATGCTCTCCTTTTAGAGAAAATCACTCTCTTTTGAAACTGCCTTAAGCTACTTTCAAGCATTCACAAGAAACTCACCTCTGTTTCTCTGAAAGAGAAGCAGTCTGTTCCAACACTTCAATTCACTGTGCGAAGTGAATGGAGTGTTGCTTCACTTTCTATATACTGTCCTTTCAGACAAAATCACTTTCCATTGAAAGTGCCTTAAGCTACCTACAAGAATTTAACAGAAATTCACATGCGTTTCTCTGGAATAGAAGCAGTCTGTTCCATCACTTCAATTCACTGTGCGAAGTGAATGGAGTGTTGCTTCACTTTCTAAATGCTGTCCTTTCAGAGAAAATCACTTTCCTTTGAAAGGGCCTTAAGCTACTTACAAGCATTCACAAGAAACTCACATGCATTTTTCTGAAAGAGCAGCAGTCTGTTCCAACACTTCAATTCACTGTGCGAAGTGAATGGTGTGTTGCTACACTTTCTAAATGCTCTCCTTTTAGAAAAAATCACTCTTTTTTGAAACTGCCTTAAGCTACTTACAAGCATTCACAAGAAATTCACATCTGTTTCTCTGAAAGAGAAGCAGTCTGTTACAACACTTCAATTCACTGTGCGAAGTGAATGGAGTGTGGCTTCACTTTCTAAATGCAGTCTTTTCAGAGAAAATCACTTTCCTTTGAAAGTGCCTTAAGCTACTTACAAGCATTCACAAAAAAACTCACATCCGTTTCTCTGAAAGAGAAGTAGTCTGTTCCAACACTTCAATTCACTGTGCGTAGTGAATGGAGTGTTGCTTCACTTTCTAAATGCTGTCCTTTCAGAGAAAATCACTTTCCTTTGAAAGAGCCTTAAGCTACTTACAAGCATTCAAAAGAAACTCACATGCATTTTTCTGTAAGAGAAGCAGTCTGTTCCAACACTTCAATTCACTGTGCGAAGTGAATGGAGTGTTGCTTCACTTTCTAAATCCTGTCCTTTCAGAGAAAATCACTTTCCTTTGAAAGTGCCTTAAACTACTTACAAGCATTCACAAGAAACTCACCTCTGTTTCTCTGAAAGAGAAGCAGTCTGTTCCAACACTTCAATTCACTGTGCGAAGTGAATGGAGTGTTGCTTCACTTTCTAAATGCTGTCCTTTCAGAGAAAATCACTTTCCTTTGAAAGTGCCTTAAGCTATTTACAAGCATTTAACAGAAATTCACATGCGTTTCTCTGAAAGTGATGCAGTCTGTTCCAACACTTCAATTCACTGTGCGAAGTGAATGGAGTGTGGCTTCACTTTCTAAATGCAGTCTTTTTAGAGAAAATCACTTTCCTTTGAAAGTGCCTTAAGCTACTTACAAGCATTCACAAAAAAACTCACATCCGTTTCTCTGAAAGAGAAGTAGTCTGTTCCAACACTTCAATTCACTGTGCGTAGTGAATGGAGTGTTGCTTCACTTTCTAAATGCTGTCCTTTCAGAGAAAATCACTTTCCTTTGAAAGAGCCTTAAGCTACTTACAAGCATTCAAAAGAAACTCACATGCATTTTTCTGTAAGAGAAGCAGTCTGTTCCAACACTTCAATTCACTGTGCGAAGTGAATGGAGTGTTGCTTCACTTTCTAAATCCTGTCCTTTCAGAGAAAATCACTTTCCTTTGAAAGTGCCTTAAACTACTTACAAGCATTCACAAGAAACTCACCTCTGTTTCTCTGAAAGAGAAGCAGTCTGTTCCAACACTTCAATTCACTGTGCGAAGTGAATGGAGTGTTGCTTCACTTTCTAAATGCTGTCCTTTCAGAGAAAATCACTTTCCTTTGAATGTGCCTTAAGCTACTTCCAAGCATTCACAAAAAACTCACATCCGTTTTTCTGAAAGAGAAGTAGTCTGTTCCAACACTTCAATTCACTGAGCGTAGTGAATGGAGTGTTGCTTCACTTTCTAAATGCTGTCCTTTCAGAGAAAATCACTTTCCTTTGAAAGTGCCTTAAGTTACTTACAAGCATTCACAAGAAACTCACATGCATTTTTCTGAAAGAGAAGCAGTCTGTTCCAACACTTCAATTCACTGTGCGACGTGAATGGAGTGTTACTTCACTTTCTAAATGCTCTCCTTTTAGAGAAAATCACTCTCTTTTCAAACTGCCTTAAGCTACTTTCAAGCATTCACAAGAAACTCACCTCTGTTTCTCTGAAAGAGAAGCAGTCTGTTCCAACACTTCAATTCACTGTGCGAAGTGAATGGAGTGTTGCTTCACTTTCTATATACTGTCCTGTCAGACAAAATCACTTTCCATTGAAAGTGCCTTAAGCTACCTACAAGAATTTAACAGAAATTCACATGCGTTTCTCTGGAATAGAAGCAGTCTGTTCCATCACTTCAATTCACTGTGCGAAGTGAATGGAGTGTTGCTTCACTTTCTAAATGCTGTCCTTTCAGAGAAAATCACTTTCCTTTGAAAGGGCCTTAAGCTACTTACAAGCATTCACAAGAAACTCACATGCATTTTTCTGAAAGAGCAGCAGTCTGTTCCAACACTTCAATTCACTGTGCGAAGTGAATGGTGTGTTGCTACACTTTCTAAATGCTCTCCTTTTAGAAAAAATCACTCTTTTTTGAAACTGCCTTAAGCTACTTACAAGCATTCACAAGAAATTCACATCTGTTTCTCTGAAAGAGAAGCAGTCTGTTACAACACTTCAATTCACTGTGCGAAGTGAATGGAGTGTGGCTTCACTTTCTAAATGCAGTCTTTTCAGAGAAAATCACTTTCCTTTGAAAGTGCCTTAAGCTACTTACAAGCATTCACAAAAAAACTCACATCCGTTTCTCTGAAAGAGAAGTAGTCTGTTCCAACACTTCAATTCACTGTGCGTAGTGAATGGAGTGTTGCTTCACTTTCTAAATGCTGTCCTTTCAGAGAAAATCACTTTCCTTTGAAAGAGCCTTAAGCTACTTACAAGCATTCAAAAGAAACTCACATGCATTTTTCTGTAAGAGAAGCAGTCTGTTCCAACACTTCAATTCACTGTGCGAAGTGAATGGAGTGTTGCTTCACTTTCTAAATCCTGTCCTTTCAGAGAAAATCACTTTCCTTTGAAAGTGCCTTAAACTACTTACAAGCATTCACAAGAAACTCACCTCTGTTTCTCTGAAAGAGAAGCAGTCTGTTCCAACACTTCAATTCACTGTGGGAAGTGAATGGAGTGTTGCTTCACTTTCTAAATGCTGTCCTTTCAGAGAAAATCACTTTCCTTTGAATGTGCCTTAAGCTACTTCCAAGCATTCACAAAAAACTCACATCCGTTTTTCTGAAAGAGAAGTAGTCTGTTCCAACACTTCAATTCACTGTGCGTAGTGAATGGAGTGTTGCTTCACTTTCTAAATGCTGTCCTTTCAGAGAAAATCACTTTCCTTTGAAAGTGCCTTAAGTTACTTACAAGCATTCACAAGAAACTCACATGCATTTTTCTGAAAGAGAAGCAGTCTGTTCCAACACTTCAATTCACTGTGCGACGTGAATGGAGTGTTACTTCACTTTCTAAATGCTCTCCTTTTAGAGAAAATCACTCTCTTTTCAAACTGCCTTAAGCTACTTTCAAGCATTCACAAGAAACTCACATCTGTTTCTCTGAAAGAGAAGCAGTCTGTTCCAACACTTCATTTCACTGTGCGAAGTGAATGGAGTGTTGCTTCACTTTCCAAATGCTGTCCTTTCAGAGAAAATTACTTTCCTTTGAAAGTGCCTTAAGCTACTTACAAGCATTTAACAGAAATTCACATGCGTTTCTCTGAAAGAGAAGCAGTCTGTTCCAACACTTCAATTCACTGTGCGAAGTGAATGGAGTGTTCCTTCACTTTCTAAATGCTGTCCTTTCAGAGGAAATCACTTTGCTTTGAAAATGCCTTAAGCTACATACAAGCATTCAACAGAAATTCACATGCGTTACTCTGAAAGAGAAGCAGTCTGTTCCAACACTTCAATTCACTGTGCGAAGTGAATGGAGGGTTGCTTCACTTTCTAAATGCTGTCCTTTCAGAGAAAATCATTTTCCTTTGAAAGTGCCTTAAGCTACTTCCAAGCATTCACAAAAAACTCACATCCGTTTCTCTGAAAGAGAAGCAGTCTGTTCCAACACTTCAATTCACAGTGCGAAGTGAATGGTGGGTTGCTTCACTTTCTAAATGCTCTCCTTTTAAAGAAAATCACTCTCTTTTGAAACTGCCTTAAGTTACTTTCAAGCATTCACAAGAAACTCACATCTGTTTCTCTGAAAGAGAAGCAGTCTGTTCCAACACTTCAATCCACTGTGCGAAGTGAATGGAGTGTTGCTTCACTTTCTAAATGCTGTCCTTTCAGAGAAAATCACTTTCCTTTGAAAGTGCCTTAAGCTATTTACAAGCATTTAACAGAAATTCACATGCGTTTCTCTGAAAGTGATGCAGTCTGTTCCAACACTTCAATTCACTGTGCGAAGTGAATGGAGTGTGGCTTCACTTTCTAAATGCAGTCTTTTTAGAGAAAATCACTTTCCTTTGAAAGTGCCTTAAGCTACTTACAAGCATTCACAAAAAAACTCACATCCGTTTCTCTGAAAGAGAAGTAGTCTGTTCCAACACTTCAATTCACTGTGCGTAGTGAATGGAGTGTTGCTTCACTTTCTAAATGCTGTCCTTTCAGAGAAAATCACTTTCCTTTGAAAGAGCCTTAAGCTACTTACAAGCATTCAAAAGAAACTCACATGCATTTTTCTGTAAGAGAAGCAGTCTGTTCCAACACTTCAATTCACTGTGCGAAGTGAATGGAGTGTTGCTTCACTTTCTAAATCCTGTCCTTTCAGAGAAAATCACTTTCCTTTGAAAGTGCCTTAAACTACTTACAAGCATTCACAAGAAACTCACCTCTGTTTCTCTGAAAGAGAAGCAGTCTGTTCCAACACTTCAATTCACTGTGCGAAGTGAATGGAGTGTTGCTTCACTTTCTAAATGCTGTCCTTTCAGAGAAAATCACTTTCCTTTGAATGTGCCTTAAGCTACTTCCAAGCATTCACAAAAAACTCACATCCGTTTTTCTGAAAGAGAAGTAGTCTGTTCCAACACTTCAATTCACTGAGCGTAGTGAATGGAGTGTTGCTTCACTTTCTAAATGCTGTCCTTTCAGAGAAAATCACTTTCCTTTGAAAGTGCCTTAAGTTACTTACAAGCATTCACAAGAAACTCACATGCATTTTTCTGAAAGAGAAGCAGTCTGTTCCAACACTTCAATTCACTGTGCGACGTGAATGGAGTGTTACTTCACTTTCTAAATGCTCTCCTTTTAGAGAAAATCACTCTCTTTTCAAACTGCCTTAAGCTACTTTCAAGCATTCACAAGAAACTCACCTCTGTTTCTCTGAAAGAGAAGCAGTCTGTTCCAACACTTCAATTCACTGTGCGAAGTGAATGGAGTGTTGCTTCACTTTCTATATACTGTCCTTTCAGACAAAATCACTTTCCATTGAAAGTGCCTTAAGCTACCTACAAGAATTTAACAGAAATTCACATGCGTTTCTCTGGAATAGAAGCAGTCTGTTCCATCACTTCAATTCACTGTGCGAAGTGAATGGAGTGTTGCTTCACTTTCTAAATGCTGTCCTTTCAGAGAAAATCACTTTCCTTTGAAAGGGCCTTAAGCTACTTACAAGCATTCACAAGAAACTCACATGCATTTTTCTGAAAGAGCAGCAGTCTGTTCCAACACTTCAATTCACTGTGCGAAGTGAATGGTGTGTTGCTACACTTTCTAAATGCTCTCCTTTTAGAAAAAATCACTCTTTTTTGAAACTGCCTTAAGCTACTTACAAGCATTCACAAGAAATTCACATCTGTTTCTCTGAAAGAGAAGCAGTCTGTTACAACACTTCAATTCACTGTGCGAAGTGAATGGAGTGTGGCTTCACTTTCTAAATGCTGTCCTTTCAGAGAAAATCACTTTCCTTTGAAAGTGCCTTAAGCTACTTACAAGCATTTAACAGAAATTCACATGCGTTTCTCTGAAAGTGATGCAGTCTGTTCCAACACTTCAATTTTCTGTGCGAAGTGAATGGAGTATGGCTTCACTTTCTAAATGCTGTCCTTTCAGAGAAAATTACTTAACTTTGAAGGTGCCTTAAGCTACTTACAAGCATTTAACAGAAATTCACATGCTTTTCTCTGAAAGAGAAGCAGTTTGTTCCAACACTTCAATTCACTGTGCGAAGTGAATGGAGTGTGGCTTCACTTTCTAAATGCTGTCCTTTCAGAGAAAATCACTTTCCGTTGAAAGTGCCTTAAGCTACTTCCAAGCATTCACAAAAAACTCACATCCGTTTCTCTGAAAGAGAAGTAGTCTGTTCCAACACTTCAATTCACTGTGCGAAGTGAATGGTGTGTTGCTTCACTTTCTAAATGCTCTCCTTTTAGAGAAAATCACTCTTTTTTGAAACTGCCTTAAGCTACTTACAAGCATTCACAAGAAATTCACATCTGTTTCTCTGAAAGAGAAGCAGTCTGTACCAACACTTCAATTCACTGTGCGATGTGAATGGAGTGTTGCTTCACTTTCTAAATGCTGTCCTTTCAGAGAAAATCACTTTCCTTTGAAAGTGCCTTAAGCTACTTACAAGCATTTAACAGAAATTCACATGCGTTTCTCTGAAAGTGATGCAGTCTGTTCCAACACTTCAATTCACTGTGCGAAGTGAATGGAGTGTGGCTTCACTTTCTAAATGCTGTCCTTTCAGAGAAAATTACTTTCCTTTGAAAGTGCCTTAAGCTACTTCCAAGCATTCACAAAAAACTCACATCCGTTTCTCTGAAAGAGAAGTAGTCTGTTCCAACATTTCAATTCACTGTGCGAAGTGAATGGGGTGTTGCTTCACTTTCTAAATGCTCTCCTTTTAGAGAAAATCACTCTTTTTTGAAACTGCCTTAAGCTACTTACAAGTATTCACAAGAAATTCACATCTGTTTCTCTGAAAGAGAAGCAGTCTGTTACAACACTTCAATTCAGTGAGCGAAGTGAATGGAGTGTGGCTTCACTTTCTAAATGCTGTCCTTTCAGAGAAAATTACTTTCCTTTGAAAGTGCCTTAAGCTACTTACAAGCATTTAACAGAAATTCACATGCGTTTCTCTGAAAGAGAAGCAGTCTGTTCCAACACTTCAATTCACTGTGCGAAGTGAATGGAGTGTTCCTTCACTTTCTAAAAGCTGTCCTTTCAGAGGAAATCACTTTGCTTTGAAAATGCCTTAAGCTACATACAAGCATTCAACAGAAATTCACATGAGTTCTCTGAAAGAGAAGCAGTCTGTTCCAACACTTCAATTCACTGTGCGAAGTGAATGGAGGTTTGCTTCACTTTCTAAATGCTGTCCTTTCAGAGAAAATCATTTTCCTTTCAAAGTGCCTTAAGCTACTTCCAAGCATTCACAAAAAACTCACATCCGTTTCTCTGAAAGAGAAGCAGTCTGTTCCAACACTTCAATTCACTGTGCGAAGTGAATGGAGGGTTGCTTCACTTTCTAAATGCTGTCCTTTCAGAGAAAATCACTTTCCTTTGAAAGTGCCTTAAGCTACTTTCAAGCATTCAACAGAAACTCACATGCATTTCTCTGAAAGAGAAGCAGTCTGTTCCAACACTTCAATTCACTGTGCGAAGTGAATGGAGTGTTGCTTCACTTTCTAAATTCTGTCCTTTCAGAGAAAATCACTTTCCATTGAAAGTTCCTTTCAACTACTTTCAAGCATTCACCAGAAACTCACATGCGTTTCTCTGAAAGAGAAGCAGTCTGTTCCAACACTTCAATTCGCTGTGCGAAGTGAATGGATTGTTGCTTCACTTTCTAAATTCTGTCCTTTCAGAGAAAATGACTTTCCTTTGAAAGTGCCTTAAACTACTTTCAAGCATTCATAAAAAACTCACATGCGTTTCTCTGAAAGAGAAGCAGTCTGTTCCAACATTTCAATTCACTGTGCGAAGTGAATTGAGTGTTGCTTCACTTTCTAAATCCTGTCCTTTCAGAGAAAATCACTTTCCTTTGAAAGTGCCTTAAGCTACTTGCAAGCTTTAGGAAGAAACTCACATGCGTTTTTCTGAAAGAGAAGCAGTCTGTTCCAACACTTCAATTCACTGTGTGAAGTGAATGGAGTATTGCCTCACTTTCTAAATGCTGTCCTTTCAGAGAAAATCACTCTCCTTTGAAAGTTTCTTAAGCTACTTACAAGCATTCAACAGAAACTCACAAGCGTTTCTCTGAAAGAGATGCAGTCTGTTCCAACACTTCAATTCAATGTGCGAAGTGAATGGAGTGTTGCTTCACTTTCTAAATGCTGTCCTTTCAGAGAAAATCACTTTCCTTTGAAAGTGCCTTAAGCTACTTACAAGCATTCAACAGAAACTCACATGCATTTCTCTGAAAGAGAAGCAGTCTGTTCCAACACTTCAATTCACTGTGCAAAGTGAATGGAGTGTTGCTTCACTTTCTAAATGCTGTCCTTTCAGAGAAAATCACTTTCCTTTGAAAGAGCCTTAAGCTACTTGCAAGCATTAGGAAGAAACTGACATGCATTTCTCTGAAAGAGAAGCATCTGTTCCAACACTTCAATTCACTGTGCGAAGTGAATGGAGTGTTGCTTCACTTTCTAAATGCTGTCCTTTCAGAGAAAATCACTTTCCTTTGAAAGTGCCTTAAGCTACTTGCAAGCATTAGGAAGAAACTCTCATGCGTTTCTCTGAAAGAGAAGCAGTCTGTTCCAACACTTCAATTCACTGTGTGAAGTGAATGGAGTGTTGCCTCACTTTCTAAATGCTGTCCATTCAGAGAAAATCACTCTCCTTTGAAAGATTCTTAAGCTACTTACAAGCATTCAACAGAAACTCACATGCGTTTCTCTGAAAGAGATGCAGTCTGTTCCAACATTTCAATTCAATGTGCGAAGTGAATGGAGTGTTGCTTCACTTTCTAAATGCTGTCCTTTCAGAGAAAATCAATTTCCTTTGAAAGTGCCTTAAGCTACTTACAAGCATTCAACAGAAACTCACATGCATTTCTCTGAAAGTGAAGCAGTCGGTTCCAGCACTTCAATTCACTGTGCGAAGTGAATGAAGTGTTGCTTCACTTTCTAAATTATGTCCTTTCAGAGAAAATCACTTTCCTTTGAAAGTGCCTTAAGCTACTTGCAAGCATTAGGAAGAAACTCACATGCGTTTCTCTGAAAGAGCAACACTCTGTTCCAACACTTCAATTCACTGTGCGAAGTGAATGGAGTGTTGCTTCACTTTCTAAATGCTGTCCTTTCAGAGAAAATCACTTTCCTTTGAAAGTGCCTTAAGCTACTTACAAGCATTCACCAGAAACTCACATGCGTTTCTCTGAAAGAGAAGCAGTCTGTTCCAACACTTCAATTCACTGTTTGAAGTGAATGGAGTGTTGCTTCACTTTCTAAATGCTGTCCTTTCAGAGAAAATCACTTTCCTTTGAAAGTGCCTTAAGCTACTTGCAAGCATTAGGAAGAAACTCACATGCGTTTCTCTGAAAGAGAAGCAGTCTGTTCCAACACTTCAATTCACTGTGCGAAGTGAATGGAATGTTACTTCACTTTCTAAATTCTGTCCTTTCAGAGAAAATCACTTTCCTTTGAAAGTGCCTTAAGCTACTTACAAACATTCACAAAAAACTCACATGCGTTTCTCTGAAAGAGAAGCAGTCTGTTCCAACACTTCAATTCACTGTGCGAAGTGAATGGAGTGTTGCCTCACTTTCTAAATGCTGTCCTTTCAGAGAAAATCACTTTCCATTGAAAGTGCCTTAAACTACTTTCAAGCATTCACAAAAAACTCACATGCGTTTCTCTGAAAGAGAAGCAGTCTGTTCGAACACTACAATTCACTGTGCGAAGTGAATGGAGTGTTGCTTCACTTTCTAAATGCTGTCCTTTTAGAGAAAATCCTTTCCTTTGAATGTGCCTTTAGCTACATACAAGCATTCAACAGAAACTCACATGCATTTCTCTGAAAGAGAAGCAGTCTGTTCCAACACTTCAATTCTCTGTGCGAAGTGAATGGAGTGTTGCTTCACTTTCTAAATGCTGTCCTTTCAGAGAAAATCACTTTCCTTTGAACGTGCCTGAAGCTACTTGCAAGCATTCACAGGAAACACTAATGCGTTTCTATGAAAGAGAAGCAGTCTGTTCCAACACTTCAATTCATTGCGCGAAGGGAATGGAGTGTTGCCTCACTTTCAAAATGCTGTCCTTTCAGAGAAAATCACTTTCCTTTGAAAGTGCCTTAAGCTACTTACAAGCATTAGGAAGAAACTCACATGCGTTTCTCTGAAAGAGAAACACTCTGTTCCAACACTTCAATTCACTGTGCGAAGTGAATGGAGTGTTGCTTCACTTTCTAAATGCTGTCCTTTCAGAGAAAATCACTTTCCTTTGAAAGTGCCTTAAGCTACTTACAAGCATTCACCAGAAACTCACATGCGTTTCTCTGAAAGAGAAGCAGTCTGTTCCAACACTTCAATTCACTGTGCGAAGTGAATGGAGTGTTGCTTCACTTTCTAAATGCTGTCCTTTCAGAGAAAATCACTTTCCTTTGAAAGTGCCTTAAGCTACTTGCAAGCATTAGGAAGAAACTCACATGCGTTTCTCTGAAAGAGAAGCATTCTGTTCCAACATTTCAATTCCTTGTGTGAAGTGAATGGAGTATTGCCTCACTTTCTAAATGCTGTCCTTTCAGAGAAAATCACTTTCCTTTGAAAGTGCCTTAAGCTACTTACAAGCATTCAACAGAAACTCACATGCGTTTCTCTGAAAGAGATGCAGTCTGTTCCAACACTTCAATTCAATGTGAGAAGTGAATGGAGTGTTGCTTCACTTTCTAAATGCTGTCCTTTCAGAGAAAATCACTTTCCTTTGAAAGTGCCTTAAGCTACTTACAAGCATTCAACAGAAACTCACATGCATTTCTCTGAAAGAGAAGCAGTCTGTTCCAACACTTCAATTCACTGTGCAAAGTGGATGGAGTGATGCCTCACTTTCTAAATGCTGTCCTTTCAGAGAAAATCACTTTCCTTTGAAAGTGCCTTAAACTACTTGCAAGCATTCACAAGAAACACTAATTCGTTTCTATGAAAGAGAAGCAGTCTGTGTCAACACTTCAATTCACTGTTCGAAGTGAATGGAGTGTTATCTCACTTTCTAAATGCTGTCCTTTCAGAGAAAATCACTCTCCTTTGAAAGTTTCTTAAGCTACTTACAAGCATTCAACAGAAACTCACATGCGTTTCTCTGAAAGAGACGCAGTCTGTTCCAACACTTCAATTCAATGTGCGAAGTGAATGGAGTGTTGCTTCACTTTCTAAATCATGTCCTTTCAGAGAAAATCACTTTCCTTTGAAAGTGCCTTAAGCTACTTGCAAGCATTAGGAAGAAACTCACATGCGTTTCTCTGAAAGAGAAGCACTCTGCTCCAACACTTCAATTCACTGTGCGAAGTGAATGGAGTGTTGCTTCACTTTCTAAATTCTGTCCTTTCAGAGAAAATCACTTTCCTTTGAAAGTGCCTTAAACTACTTTCAAGCATTCATAAAAAACTCACATGCGTTTCTCTGAAAGAGAAGCAGTCTGTTCCAACACTTCAATTCACTGTGCGAAGTGAATGGGGTGTTGCTTCACTTTCTAAATGCTCTCCTTTTAGAGAAAATCACTCTTTTTTGGAACTGCCTTCAGCTACTTACAAGCATTCACAAGAAATTCACATCTGTTTCTCTGAAAGAGAAGCAGTCTGTTACAACACTTCAATTCAGTGAGCGAAGTGAATGGAGTGTGGCTTCACTTTCTAAATGCTGTCCTTTCAGAGAAAATTACTTTCCTTTGAAAGTGCCTTAAACTACTTACAAGCATTTAACAGAAATTCACATGCGTTTCTCTGAAAGAGAAGCAGTCTGTTCCAACACTTCAATTCACTGTGCGAAGTGAATGGAGTGTTCCTTCACTTTCTAAAAGCTGTCCTTTCAGAGGAAATCACTTTGCTTTGAAAATGCCTTAAGCTACATACAAGCATTCAACAGAAATTCACATGCGTTTCTCTGAAAGAGAGGCAGTCTGTTCCAACAATTCAATTCACTGTGCGAAGTGAATGGTGGGTTGCTTCACTTTCTAAATACTCTCCTTTTAAAGAAAATCACTCTCTTTTGAAACTGCCTTAAGTTACTTAAAAGCATTCACAAGAAACTCACATCTGTTTCTCTGAAAGAGAAGCAGTCTGTTCCAACACTTCAATTCACTGTGCGAAGTGAATGGAGTGTTGCTTCACTTTCTAAATGCTGTCCTTTCAGAGAAAATCACTTTCCTTTGAAAGTGCCTTAAGCTACTTACAAGCATTTAACAGAAATTCACATGCGTTTCTCTGAAAGAGAAGCAGTCTGTTCCAACACTTCAATTCACTGTGCGAAGTGAATGGAGTGTTGCTTCACTTTCTAAATGCTGTCCTTTTAGAGAAAATCACTCTCTTTTCAAACTGCCTTAAGCTACTTTCAAGCATTCACAAGAAACTCACATCTGTTTCTCTGAAAGAGAAGCAGTCTGTTCCAACACTTCATTTCACTGTGCGAAGTGAATGGAGTGTTGCTTCACTTTCCAAATGCTGTCCTTTCAAAGAAAATCACTTTCCTTTGAAAATGCCTAAAGCTACATACAAGAATTCAACAGAAATTCACATGTATTTCTCTGAAAGAGAAGCAGTCTGTTCCAACACTTCAATTCAGTGTGCGAAGTGAATGGAGTGTTGCTTGACTTTCTATATGCTGTCCTTTCAGAGAAAATCACTTTCCTTTGAAAGTGCCTTAAGCTACCTACAAGAATTTAACAGAAATTCACATGCGTTTCTCTGAAATAGAAGCAGTCTGTTCCATCACTTCAATTCACTGTGTGAAGTGAATGGAGTGTTTCTTCACTTTCTAAATGCTGTCCTTTCAGAGAAAATCACTTTCCTTTGAAAGTGCCTTAAGCTACTTACAAGCATTCACAAGAAACTCATATCTGTTTCTCTGAAAGAGAAGCATTCTGTTCCAACACTTCAATTCACTGTGCGAAGTGAATGGAGTGTGGCTTCACTTTCTAAATGCTGTCCTTTCAGAAAAAATCACTTTCCTTTGAAAGTGCCTTAAGCTATTTATAAGCATTTAACAGAAATTCACATGCGTTTCTCTGAAAGTGATGCAGTCTGTTCCAACACTTCAATTCACTGTGCGAACTGAATGGAGTGTTGCTTCACTTTCTAAATGCTGTCCTTTCATAGAAAATCACTTGCCTTTGAAAGTGCCTTAAGCTACTTACAAGCATTCACAAAAAACTCACATCCGTTTCTCTGAATGAGATGCAGTCTACTACAACACTTCAATTCACTGTGCGAAGTGAATGGAGTGTTCCTTTACTTTTTAAATGTTGCAGTTTCAGAGAAAATCACTTTCCTTTGAAAGTTCCTTAAGCTACTTACAAGCATTCACAGGAAACTCAAATTCGTTTCTATGAAAGAGAAGCTGTCTGTTCCAACACTTCAATTCACTGTGCGAAGTGAATGGAGTGTTGCTTCACTTTCTAAATGCTGTCCTTTTAGAGAAAATCCTTTCCTTTGAATGTGCCTTTAGCTACTTACAAGCATTCAACAGAAACTCACATGCATTTCTCTGAAGGAGAAGCAGTCTGTTCCAACACTTCAATTCTCTGTGCGAAGTGAATGGAGTGTTGCTTCACTTTCTAAATGCTGTCCTTTCAGAGAAAATCACTTTCCTTTGAACGTGCCTGAAGCTACTTGCAAGCATTTACAAGAAACACTAATGCGTTTCTATGAAAGAGAAGCAGTCTGTTCCAACACTTCAATTCATTGCGCGAAGGGAATGGAGTGTTGCCTCACTTTCAAAATGCTGTCCTTTCAGAGAAAATCACTTTCCTTTGAAAGTGCCTTAAGCTACTTACAAGCATTAGGAAGAAACTCACATGCGTTTCTCTGAAAGAGAAACACTCTGTTCCAACACTTCAATTCACTGTGCGAAGTGAATGGAGTGTTGCTTCACTTTCTAAATGCTGTCCTTTCAGAGAAAATCACTTTCCTTTGAAAGTGCCTTAAGCTACTTACAAGCATTCACCAGAAACTCACATGCGTTTCTCTGAAAGAGAAGCAGTCTGTTCCAACACTTCAATTCACTGTGCGAAGTGAATGGAGTGTTGCTTCACTTTCTAAATGCTGTCCTTTCAGAGAAAATCACTTTCCTTTGAAAGTGCCTTAAGCTACTTGCAAGCATTAGGAAGAAACTCACATGCGTTTCTCTGAAAGAGAAGCATTCTGTTCCAACATTTCAATTCCTTGTGTGAAGTGAATGGAGTATTGCCTCACTTTCTAAATGCTGTCCTTTCAGAGAAAATCACTTTCCTTTGAAAGTGCCTTAAGCTACTTACAAGCATTCAACAGAAACTCACATGCGTTTCTCTGAAAGAGATGCAGTCTGTTCCAACACTTCAATTCAATGTGAGAAGTGAATGGAGTGTTGCTTCACTTTCTAAATGCTGTCCTTTCAGAGAAAATCACTTTCCTTTGAAAGTGCCTTAAGCTACTTACAAGCATTCAACAGAAACTCACATGCATTTCTCTGAAAGAGAAGCAGTCTGTTCCAACACTTCAATTCACTGTGCAAAGTGGATGGAGTGATGCCTCACTTTCTAAATGCTGTCCTTTCAGAGAAAATCACTTTCCTTTGAAAGTGCCTTAAGCTACTTGCAAGCATTCACAAGAAACACTAATTCGTTTCTATGAAAGAGAAGCAGTCTGTTTCAACACTTCAATTCACTGTTCGAAGTGAATGGAGTGTTGTCTCACTTTCTAAATGCTGTCCTTTCAGAGAAAATCACTCTCCTTTGAAAGTTTCTTAAGCTACTTACAAGCATTCAACAGAAACTCACATACGTTTCTCTGAAAGAGACGCAGTCTGTTCCAACACTTCAATTCAATGTGCGAAGTGAATGGAGTGTTGCTTCACTTTCTAAATCATGTCCTTTCAGAGAAAATCACTTTCCTTTGAAAGTGCCTTAAGCTACTTGCAAGCATTAGGAAGAAACTCACATGCGTTTCTCTGAAAGAGAAGCACTCTGCTCCAACACTTCAATTCACTGTGCGAAGTGAATGGAGTGTTGCTTCACTTTCTAAATTCTGTCCTTTCAGAGAAAATCACTTTCCTTTGAAAGTGCCTTAAACTACTTTCAAGCATTCATAAAAAACTCACATGCGTTTCTCTGAAAGAGAAGCAGTCTGTTCCAACACTTCAATTCACTGTGCGAAGTGAATGGGGTGTTGCTTCACTTTCTAAATGCTCTCCTTTTAGAGAAAATCACTCTTTTTTGGAACTGCCTTCAGCTACTTACAAGCATTCACAAGAAATTCACATCTGTTTCTCTGAAAGAGAAGCAGTCTGTTACAACACTTCAATTCAGTGAGCGAAGTGAATGGAGTGTGGCTTCACTTTCTAAATGCTGTCCTTTCAGAGAAAATTACTTTCCTTTGAAAGTGCCTTAAGCTACTTACAAGCATTTAACAGAAATTCACATGCGTTTCTCTGAAAGAGAAGCAGTCTATTCCAACACTTCAATTCACTGTGCGAAGTGAATGGAGTGTTCCTTCACTTTCTAAAAGCTGTCCTTTCAGAGGAAATCACTTTGCTTTGAAAATGCCTTAAGCTACATACAAGCATTCAACAGAAATTCACATGCGTTTCTCTGAAAGAGAGGCAGTCTGTTCCAACAATTCAATTCACTGTGCGAAGTGAATGGTGGGTTGCTTCACTTTCTAAATACTCTCCTTTTAAAGAAAATCACTCTCTTTTGAAACTGCCTTAAGATACTTAAAAGCATTCACAAGAAACTCACATCTGTTTCTCTGAAAGAGAAGCAGTCTGTTCCAACACTTCAATTCACTGTGCGAAGTGAATGGAGTGTTGCTTCACTTTCTAAATGCTGTCCTTTCAGAGAAAATCACTTTCCTTTGAAAGTGCCTTAAGCTACTTACAAGCATTTAACAGAAATTCACATGCGTTTCTCTGAAAGAGAAGCAGTCTGTTCCAACACTTCAATTCACTGTGCGAAGTGAATGGAGTGTTGCTTCACTTTCTAAATGCTGTCCTTTTAGAGAAAATCACTCTCTTTTCAAACTGCCTTAAGCTACTTTCAAGCATTCACAAGAAACTCACATCTGTTTCTCTGAAAGAGAAGCAGTCTGTTCCAACACTTCATTTCACTGTGCGAAGTGAATGGAGTGTTGCTTCACTTTCCAAATGCTGTCCTTTCAAAGAAAATCACTTTCCTTTGAAAATGCCTAAAGCTACATACAAGAATTCAACAGAAATTCACATGTATTTCTCTGAAAGAGAAGCAGTCTGTTCCAACACTTCAATTCAGTGTGCGAAGTGAATGGAGTGTTGCTTGACTTTCTATATGCTGTCCTTTCAGAGAAAATCACTTTCCTTTGAAAGTGCCTTAAGCTACCTACAAGAATTTAACAGAAATTCACATGCGTTTCTCTGAAATAGAAGCAGTCTGTTCCTTCACTTCAATTCACTGTGTGAAGTGAATGGAGTGTTTCTTCACTTTCTAAATGCTGTCCTTTCAGAGAAAATCACTTTCCTTTGAAAGTGCCTTAAGCTACTTACAAGCATTCACAAGAAACTCATATCTGTTTCTCTGAAAGAGAAGCATTCTGTTCCAACACTTCAATTCACTGTGCGAAGTGAATGGAGTGTGGCTTCACTTTCTAAATGCTGTCCTTTCAGAAAAAATCACTTTCCTTTGAAAGTGCCTTAAGCTATTTATAAGCATTTAACAGAAATTCACATGCGTTTCTCTGAAAGTGATGCAGTCTGTTCCAACACTTCAATTCACTGTGCGAAGTGAATGGAGTGTGGCTTTACTTTCTAAATGCAGTCTTTTCAGAGAAAATCACTTTCCTTTGAAAGTGCCTTAAGCTACTTACAAGCATTCACAAAAAAACTCACATCCGTTTCTCTGAAAGAGAAGTAGTCTCTTCCAACACTTCAATTCACTGTGCGTAGTGAATGAAGTGGTGCTTCACTTTCTAAATGCTGTCCTTTTAGAGAAAATCACTTTCCTTTGAAAGAGCCTTAAGCTACTTACAAGCATTCAAAAGAAACTCACATGCACTTTTCTGTAAGAGAAGCAGTCTGTTCCAGCACTTCAATTCACTGTGCGAAGTGAATGGAGTGTTGCTTCACTTTCTAAATGCTGTCCTTTCAGAGAAAATCACTTTCCTTTGAAATTGCCTTAAACTACTTACAAGCATTCACAAGAAACGCACATCTGTTTCTCTGATAGAGAAGCAGTCTGTTCCAACACTTCAATTCACTGTGCGAAGTGAATGGAGTGTTGCTTCACTTTCTAAATGCTGTCCTTTCAGAGAAAATCACTTTCCTTTGAAAGTGCCTTAAGCTACTTACAAGCATTCACAAAAAAACTCACATCCGTTTCTCTGAAAGAGAAGTAGTCTCTTCCAACACTTCAATTCACTGTGCGTAGTGAATGAAGTGTTGCTTCACTTTCTAAATGCTGTCCTTTTAGAGAAAATCACTTTCCTTTGAAAGAGCCTTAAGCTACTTACAAGCATTCAAAAGAAACTCACATGCATTTTTCTGTAAGAGAAGCAGTCTGTTCCAACACTTCAATTCACTGTGCGAAGTGAATGGAGTGTTGCTTCACTTTCTAAATGCTGTCCTTTCAGAGAAAATCACTTTCCTTTGAAATTGCCTTAAACTACTTACAAGCATTCACAAGAAACTCACATCTGTTTCTCTGAAAGAGAAGCAGTCTGTTCCAACACTTCAATTCACTGTGCGAAGTGAATGGAGTGTTGCTTCACTTTCTAAATGCTGTCCTTTCAGAGAAAATCACTTTCCTTTGAAAGTGCCTTAAGCTACTTGCAAGCATTCACAAGAAACACTAATGCGTTTCTATGAAAGAGAAGCAGTCTGTTCCAACACTTCAATTCATTGCGCGAAGGGAGTGGAGTGTTGCTTTACTTTCTAAATGCTGTCCTTTCAGAGAAAATCACTTTCTTTTGAAAGAGCCTTGAGCTACTTACAAGCATTCAACAGAAACTCACATGTATTTCTTTGAAAGAGAAGCAGTCTGTTCCAACACTTCAATTCACTGTGCGAAGTTAATGGAATGTTACTTCACTTTCTAAATGCGGTCATTTCAGAGAAAATCACTTTCCTTTGAAAGTGCCTTAAGCTACTTACAAGCATTTAACAGAAATTCACATGCGTTTCTCTGAAAGAGAAGCAGTCTGTTCCAACACTTCAATTCACTGTGCGAAGTGAATGGAGTGTTGCTTCACTTTCTAAATGCTGTCTTTTTAGAGAAAATCACTCTCTTTTCAAACTGCCTTAAGCTACTTTCAAGCATTCACAAGAAACTCACATCTGTTTCTCTGAAAGAGAAGCAGTCTGTTCCAACATTTCATTTCACTGTGCGAAGTGAATGGAGTGTTGCTTCACTTTCCAAATGCTGTCCTTTCAAAGAAAATCACTTTCCTTTGAAAATGCCTAAAGCTACATACAAGAATTCAACAGAAATTCACATGTGTTTCTCTGAAAGAGAAGCAGTCTGTTCCAACACTTCAATTCAGTGTGCGAAGTGAATGGAGTGTTGCTTGACTTTCTATATGCTGTCCTTTCAGAGAAAATCACTTTCCTTTGAAAGTGCCTTAAGCTACCTACAAGAATTTAACAGAAATTCACATGCGTTTCTCTGAAATAGAAGCAGTCTGTTCCATCACTTCAATTCACTGTGTGAAGTGAATGGAGTGTTTCTTCACTTTCTAAATGCTGTCCTTTTAGAGAAAATCACCTTCCTTTGAAAGTGCCTTAAGCTACTTACAAGCATTCACAAAAAAACTCACATCCGTTTCTCTGAAAGAGAAGTAGTCTCTTCCAACACTTCAATTCACTGTGCGTAGTGAATGAAGTGTTGCTTCACTTTCTAAATGCTGTCCTTTTAGAGAAAATCATTTTCCTTTGAAAGAGCCTTAAGCTACTTACAAGCATTCAAAAGAAACTCACATGCATTTTTCTGTAAGAGAAGCAGTCTGTTCCAACACTTCAATTCACTGTGCGAAGTGAATGGAGTGTTGCTTCACTTTCTAAATGCTGTCCTTTCAGAGAAAATCACTTTCCTTTGAAATTGCCTTAAACTACTTACAAGCATTCACAAGAAACTCACATCTGTTTCTCTGAAAGAGAAGCAGTCTGTTCCAACACTTCAATTCACTGTGCGAAGTGAATGGAGTGTTGCTTCACTTTCTAAATGCTGTCCTTTCAGAGAAAATCACTTTCCTTTGAAATTGCCTTAAACTACTTACAAGCATTCACAAGAAACTCACATCTGTTTCTCTGAAAGAGAAGCAGTCTGTTCCAACACTTCAATTCACTGTGCGAAGTGAATGGAGTGTTGCTTCACTTTCTAAATGCTGTCCTTTCAGAGAAAATCACTTTCCTTTGAAAGTGCCTTAAGCTACTTGCAAGCATTCACAAGAAACACTAATGCGTTTCTATGAAAGAGAAGTAGTCTGTTCCAACACTTCAATTCATTGCGCGAAGGGAATGGAGTGTTGCTTTACTTTCTAAATGCTGTCCTTTCAGAGAAAATCACTTTCTTTTGAAAGAGCCTTGAGCTACTCACAAGCATTCAACCGAAACTCACATGCATTTCTCTGAAAGAGAAGCAGTCTGTTCCAACACTTCAATTCACTGTGCGAAGTGAATGGAATGTTACTTCACTTTCTAAATGCTGTCATTTCAGAGAAAATCACTTTCCTTTGAAAGTGCCTTAAGCTACTTTCTAGCATTCACAGGAAACACACATGCGTTTCTCTGAAAGAGAAGCAGTCTGTTCCAACACTTCAATTCACTGTGCGAAGTGAATGGAATATTACTTCACTTTCTAAATGCTGTCCTTTCCGAGAAAATCACGTTCCTTTGAAAATGCCTTAATCTACTTACAAGCATTCACCAGAAACTCACATGTGTTTCTCTGAAAGAGAAGCAGTCTGTTCCAACACTTCAATTGACTGTGCGAAGTGAATGGAGTGTTGCTTCACTTTCTAAATGCTGTCCTTTCAGAGAAAATCACTTTCCTTTGAATGTGCCTTAAGCTACTTACAAGCATTCAACAGAAACTCACATGCATTTCTCTGAAAGAGAAGCAATTTGTTCCAACACTTCAATTCTCTATGCGAAGTGAATGGAGTGTTGCTTCACTTTCTAAATTCTGTCCTTTCAGAGAAAATCACTTTCCTTTGAAAGTGCCTTAAACTACTTTCAAGCACTCATAAAAAACTCACATGCGTTTCTCTGAAAGAGAAGCAGTCTGTTCCAACATTTCAATTCACTGTGCGAAGTGAATGGAGTGTTGCTTCACTTTCTAAATGCTGTCCTTTCAGAGAAAATCACTTTCCTTTAAAGTGCCTTAAGCTACTTGCAAGCATTAGGAAGAAACTCACATGCGTTTCTCTGAAAGAGAAGCAGTCTGTTCCAACACTTCAATTCACTGTGTGAAGTGAATTGAGTATTGCCTCACTTTCTAAATGCTGTCCTTTCAGAGAAAATCACTCTCCTTTGAAAGTTTCTTAAGCTACTTACAAGCATTCAACAGAAACTCACAAGCGTTTCTCTGAAAGAGATGCAGTCTGTTCCAACACTTCAATTCAATGTGCGAAGTGAATGGAGTGTTGCTTCACTTTCTAAATGCTGTCCTTTCAGAGAAAATCACTTTCCTTTGAAAGTGCCTTAAGCTACTTACAAGCATTCAACAGAAACTCACATGCATTTCTCTGAAAGAGAAGCAGTCTGTTCCAACACTTCAATTCAAAGTGCAAAGTGAATGGAGTGTTGCTTCACTTTCTAAATTCTGTCCTTTCAGAGAAAATCACTTTCCTTTGAAAGTGCCTTAAGCTACTTACAAGCATTCACCAGAAACTCACATGCTTTTCTCTGAAAGAGAAGCAGTCTGTTCCAACACTTCAATTCACTGTTCGAAGTGAATGGAGTGTTGCTTCACTTTCTAAATGCTGTCCTTTCAGAGAAAATCACTTTCCTTTGAAAGAGCCTTAAGCTACTTGCAAGCATTAGGAAGAAACTCACATGCATTTCTCTGAAAGAGAAGCAGTCTGTTCCAACACTTCAATTCACGGTGCGAAGTGAATGGAGTGTTGCTTCACTTTCTAAATGCTGTCCTTTCAGAGATAATCACTTTCCTTTGAAAGTGCCATAAGCTACTTGCAAGCATTAGGAAGAAACTCACATGCGTTTCTCTGAAAGAGAAGCAGTCTGTTCCAACACTTCAATTCACTGTGTGAAGTGAATGGAGTGTTGCTTCACTTTCTAAATGCTGTCCTTTCAGAGAAAATCACTCTCCTTTGAAAGATTCTTAAGCTACTTACAAGCATTCAACAGAAACTCACATGCGTTTCTCTGAAAGAGATGTAGTCTGTTCCAACATTTCAATTCAATGTGCGAAGTGAATGGAGTGTTGCTTCACTTTCTAAATGCTGTCCTTTCAGAGAAAATCAATTTCCTTTGAAAGTGCCTTAAGCTACTTACAAGCATTCAACAGAAACTCACATGCATTTCTCTGAAAGTGAAGCAGTCTGTTCCAGCACTTCAATTCACTGTGCGAAGTGAATGGAGTGTTGCTTCACTTTCTATATGCTGTCCTTTCAGAGAAAATCACTTTCCTTTGAAAGTGCCTTAAGCTACCTACAAGAATTTAACAGAAATTCACATGCGTTTCTCTGAAATAGAAGCAGTCTGTTCCATCACTTCAATTCACTGTGTGAAGTGAATGGAGTGTTTCTTCACTTTCTAAATGCTGTCCATTCAGAGAAAATCACTTTCCTTTGAAAGTGCCTTAAGCTACTTACAAGCATTCACAAGAAACTCATATCTGTTTCTCTGAAAGAGAAGCATTCTGTTCCAACACTTCAATTCACTGTGCGAAGTGAATGGAGTGTGGCTTCACTTTCTAAATGCTGTCCTTTCAGAAAAAATCACTTTCCTTTGAAAGTGCCTTAAGCTATTTATAAGCATTTAACAGAAATTCACATGCGTTTCTCTGAAAGTGATGCAGTCTGTTCCAACACTTCAATTCACTGTGCGAAGTGAATGGAGTGTGGCTTCACTTTCTAAATGCAGTCTTTTCAGAGAAAATCACTTTCCTTTGAAAGTGCCTTAAGCTACTTACAAGCATTCACAAAAAAACTCACATCCGTTTCTCTGAAAGAGAAGTAGTCTCTTCCAACACTTCAATTCACTGTGCGTAGTGAATGAAGTGGTGCTTCACTTTCTAAATGCTGTCCTTTTAGAGAAAATCACTTTCCTTTGAAAGAGCCTTAAGCTACTTACAAGCATTCAAAAGAAACTCACATGCATTTTTCTGTAAGAGAAGCAGTCTGTTCCAGCACTTCAATTCACTGTGCGAAGTGAATGGAGTGTTGCTTCACTTTCTAAATGCTGTCCTTTCAGAGAAAATCACTTTCCTTTGAAATTGCCTTAAACTACTTACAAGCATTCACAAGAAACGCACATCTGTTTCTCTGATAGAGAAGCAGTCTGTTCCAACACTTCAATTCACTGTGCGAAGTGAATGGAGTGTTGCTTCACTTTCTAAATGCTGTCCTTTCAGAGAAAATCACTTTCCTTTGAAAGTGCCTTAAGCTACTTACAAGCATTCACAAAAAAACTCACATCCGTTTCTCTGAAAGAGAAGTAGTCTCTTCCAACACTTCAATTCACTGTGCGTAGTGAATGAAGTGTTGCTTCACTTTCTAAATGCTGTCCTTTTAGAGAAAATCACTTTCCTTTGAAAGAGCCTTAAGCTACTTACAAGCATTCAAAAGAAACTCACATGCATTTTTCTGTAAGAGAAGCAGTCTGTTCCAACACTTCAATTCACTGTGCGAAGTGAATGGAGTGTTGCTTCACTTTCTAAATGCTGTCCTTTCAGAGAAAATCACTTTCCTTTGAAATTGCCTTAAACTACTTACAAGCATTCACAAGAAACTCACATCTGTTTCTCTGAAAGAGAAGCAGTCTGTTCCAACACTTCAATTCACTGTGCGAAGTGAATGGAGTGTTGCTTCACTTTCTAAATGCTGTCCTTTCAGAGAAAATCACTTTCCTTTGAAAGTGCCTTAAGCTACTTGCAAGCATTCACAAGAAACACTAATGCGTTTCTATGAAAGAGAAGCAGTCTGTTCCAACACTTCAATTCATTGCGCGAAGGGAGTGGAGTGTTGCTTTACTTTCTAAATGCTGTCCTTTCAGAGAAAATCACTTTCTTTTGAAAGAGCCTTGAGCTACTTACAAGCATTCAACAGAAACTCACATGTATTTCTTTGAAAGAGAAGCAGTCTGTTCCAACACTTCAATTCACTGTGCGAAGTGAATGGAATGTTACTTCACTTTCTAAATGCTGTCATTTCAGAGAAAATCACTTTCCTTTGAAAGTGCCTTAAGCTACTTACAAGCATTTAACAGAAATTCACATGCGTTTCTCTGAAAGAGAAGCAGTCTGTTCCAACACTTCAATTCACTGTGCGAAGTGAATGGAGTGTTGCTTCACTTTCTAAATGCTGTCCTTTTAGAGAAAATCACTCTCTTTTCAAACTGCCTTAAGCTACTTTCAAGCATTCACAAGAAACTCACATCTGTTTCTCTGAAAGAGAAGCAGTCTGTTCCAACATTTCATTTCACTGTGCGAAGTGAATGGAGTGTTGCTTCACTTTCCAAATGCTGTCCTTTCAAAGAAAATCACTTTCCTTTGAAAATGCCTAAAGCTACATACAAGAATTCAACAGAAATTCACATGTGTTTCTCTGAAAGAGAAGCAGTCTGTTCCAACACTTCAATTCAGTGTGCGAAGTGAATGGAGTGTTGCTTGACTTTCTATATGCTGTCCTTTCAGAGAAAATCACTTTCCTTTGAAAGTGCCTTAAGCTACCTACAAGAATTTAACAGAAATTCACATGCGTTTCTCTGAAATAGAAGCAGTCTGTTCCATCACTTCAATTCACTGTGTGAAGTGAATGGAGTGTTTCTTCACTTTCTAAATGCTGTCCTTTCAGAGAAAATCACCTTCCTTTGAAAGTGCCTTAAGCTACTTACAAGCATTCACAAAAAAACTCACATCCGTTTCTCTGAAAGAGAAGTAGTCTCTTCCAACACTTCAATTCACTGTGCGTAGTGAATGAAGTGTTGCTTCACTTTCTAAATGCTGTCCTTTTAGAGAAAATCACTTTCCTTTGAAAGAGCCTTAAGCTACTTACAAGCATTCAAAAGAAACTCACATGCATTTTTCTGTAAGAGAAGCAGTCTGTTCCAACACTTCAATTCACTGTGCGAAGTGAATGGAGTGTTGCTTCACTTTCTAAATGCTGTCCTTTCAGAGAAAATCACTTTCCTTTGAAATTGCCTTAAACTACTTACAAGCATTCACAAGAAACTCACATCTGTTTCTCTGAAAGAGAAGCAGTCTGTTCCAACACTTCAATACACTGTGCGAAGTGAATGGAGTGTTGCTTCACTTTCTAAATGCTGTCCTTTCAGAGAAAATCACTTTCCTTTGAAATTGCCTTAAACTACTTACAAGCATTCACAAGAAACTCACATCTATTTCTCTGAAAGAGAAGCAGTCTGTTCCAACACTTCAATTCACTGTGCGAAGTGAATGGAGTGTTGCTTCACTTTCTAAATGCTGTCCTTTCAGAGAAAATCACTTTCCTTTGAAAGTGCCTTAAGCTACTTGCAAGCATTCACAAGAAAAACTAATGCGTTTCTATGAAAGAGAAGTAGTCTGTTCCAACACTTCAATTCATTGCGCGAAGGGAATGGAGTGTTGCTTTACTTTCTAAATGCTGTCCTTTCAGAGAAAATCACTTTCTTTTGAAAGAGCCTTGAGCTACTTACAAGCATTCAACCGAAACTCACATGCATTTCTCTGAAAGAGAAGCAGTCTGTTCCAACACTTCAATTCACTGTGCGAAGTGAATGGAATGTTACTTCACTTTCTAAATGCTGTCATTTCAGAGAAAATCACTTTCCTTTGAAAGTGCCTTAAGCTACTTTCTAGCATTCACAGGAAACACACATGCGTTTCTCTGAAAGAGAAGCAGTCTGTTCCAACACTTCAATTCACTGTGCGAAGTGAATGGAATATTACTTCACTTTCTAAATGCTGTCCTTTCCGAGAAAATCACGTTCCTTTGAAAATGCCTTAATCTACTTACAAGCATTCACCAGAAACTCACATGTGTTTCTCTGAAAGAGAAGCAGTCTGTTCCAACACTTCAATTGACTGTGCGAAGTGAATGGAGTGTTGCTTCACTTTCTAAATGCTGTCCTTTCAGAGAAAATCACTTTCCTTTGAATGTGCCTTAAGCTACTTACAAGCATTCAACAGAAACTCACATGCATTTCTCTGAAAGAGAAGCAATTTGTTCCAACACTTCAATTCTCTATGCGAAGTGAATGGAGTGTTGCTTCACTTTCTAAATTCTGTCCTTTCAGAGAAAATCACTTTCCTTTGAAAGTGCCTTAAACTACTTTCAAGCATTCATAAAAAACTCACATGCGTTTCTCTGAAAGAGAAGCAGTCTGTTCCAACATTTCAATTCACTGTGCGAAGTGAATGGAGTGTTGCTTCACTTTCTAAATGCTGTCCTTTCAGAGAAAATCACTTTCCTTTAAAGTGCCTTAAGCTACTTGCAAGCATTAGGAAGAAACTCACATGCGTTTCTCTGAAAGAGAAGCAGTCTGTTCCAACACTTCAATTCACTGTGTGAAGTGAATTGAGTATTGCCTCACTTTCTAAATGCTGTCCTTTCAGAGAAAATCACTCTCCTTTGAAAGTTTCTTAAGCTACTTACAAGCATTCAACAGAAACTCACAAGCGTTTCTCTGAAAGAGATGCAGTCTGTTCCAACACTTCAATTCAATGTGCGAAGTGAATGGAGTGTTGCTTCACTTTCTAAATGCTGTCCTTTCAGAGAAAATCACTTTCCTTTGAAAGTGCCTTAAGCTACTTACAAGCATTCAACAGAAACTCACATGCATTTCTCTGAAAGAGAAGCAGTCTGTTCCAACACTTCAATTCAAAGTGCAAAGTGAATGGAGTGTTGCTTCACTTTCTAAATTCTGTCCTTTCAGAGAAAATCACTTTCCTTTGAAAGTGCCTTAAGCTACTTACAAGCATTCACCAGAAACTCACATGCTTTTCTCTGAAAGAGAAGCAGTCTGTTCCAACACTTCAATTCACTGTTCGAAGTGAATGGAGTGTTGCTTCACTTTCTAAATGCTGTCCTTTCAGAGAAAATCACTTTCCTTTGAAAGAGCCTTAAGCTACTTGCAAGCATTAGGAAGAAACTCACATGCATTTCTCTGAAAGAGAAGCAGTCTGTTCCAACACTTCAATTCACGGTGCGAAGTGAATGGAGTGTTGCTTCACTTTCTAAATGCTGTCCTTTCAGAGATAATCACTTTCCTTTGAAAGTGCCATAAGCTACTTGCAAGCATTAGGAAGAAACTCACATGCGTTTCTCTGAAAGAGAAGCAGTCTGTTCCAACACTTCAATTCACTGTGTGAAGTGAATGGAGTGTTGCTTCACTTTCTAAATGCTGTCCTTTCAGAGAAAATCACTCTCCTTTGAAAGATTCTTAAGCTACTTACAAGCATTCAACAGAAACTCACATGCGTTTCTCTGAAAGAGATGTAGTCTGTTCCAACATTTCAATTCAATGTGCGAAGTGAATGGAGTGTTGCTTCACTTTCTAAATGCTGTCCTTTCAGAGAAAATCAATTTCCTTTGAAAGTGCCTTAAGCTACTTACAAGCATTCAACAGAAACTCACATGCATTTCTCTGAAAGTGAAGCAGTCTGTTCCAGCACTTCAATTCACTGTGCGAAGTGAATGGAGTGTTGCTTCACTTTCTAAATTATGTCCTTTCAGAGAAAATCACTTTCCTTTGAAAGTGCCTTAAGCTACTTGCAAGCATTAGGAAGAAACTCACATGCGTTTCTCTGAAAGAGCAACACTCTGTTCCAACACTTCAATTCACTGTGCGAAGTGAATGGAGTGTTGCTTCACTTTCTAAATGCCGTCCTTTCAGAGAAAATCACTTTCCTTTGAAAGTGCCTTAAGCTACTTACAAGCATTCACCAGAAACTCACATGCATTTCTTTGAAAGAGAAGCAGTCTGTTCCAACACTTCAATTCACTGTGCGAAGTGAATGGAGTGTTTCTTCACTTTCTAAATGCTGTCCTTTCAGAGAAAATCACTTTCCTTTGAAAGTGCCTTAAGCTACTTGCAAGCATTAGGAAGAAACTCACATGCGTTTCTCTGAAAGAGAAGCAGTCTGTTCCAACACTTCAATTCACTGTGCGAAGTGAATGGAGTGTTGCTTCATTTTCTAAATGCTGTTCTTTCAGAGAAAATCAAGTTCCTTTGAAATTGCCTTCAGCTACTTACAAGCATTCACCAGAAACTCACATGCGTTTCTCTGAAAGAGAAGCAGTCTGTTCCAACACTTCAATTCACTGTGCGAAGTGAATGGAGTGTTGCTTCACTTTCTAAATGCTGTCCTTTCAGAGAAAATCACTTTCCTTTGATAGTGCCTTAAGCTACTTGCAAGCATTAGGAAGAAACTCACATGCGTTTCTCTGAAAGAGATGCAGTCTGTTCCAACACTTCAATTCACTGTGCGAAGTGAATGGAGTGTTGCCTCACTTTCGAAATGCTGTCCTTTCAGAGAAAATCACTTTCCTTTGAAAGTGCCTTAAGGTAGTTACAAGCATTCACCAGAAACTCACATGCATTTCTCTGAAAGAGAAGCAGTCTGTTCCAACACTTCAATTCACTGTGCGAAGTGAATGGAGTGTTGCTTCACTTTCTAAATTCTGTCCTTTCAGAGAAAATCACTTTCCATTGAAAGTGCCTTAAACTACTTTCAAGCATTCAGAAAAACTCACATGCTTTTCTCTGAAAGAGAAGCAGTCTGTTCCAACACTTCAATTCACTGTGCGAAGTAAATGGAGTGTTGCTTCACTTTCTAAATGCTGTCCTTTCAGAGAAAATCACTTTCCTTTGAAATAGCCTTAAGCTACTTGCAAGCATTAGGAAGAAACTCACATGCGTTTCTTTGAAAGAGAAGCAGTCTGTTCCAACACTTCAATTCACTGTGCGAAGTGAATGGAGTGTTGCTTCACTTTCTAAATGCTGTCCTTTCAGAGAAAATCACTTTCCTTTGAAAGTGCCTTAAGCTACTTACAAACATTCACAAAAAACTCACATGCGTTTCTCTGAAAGAGAAGCAGTCTGTTCCAACACTTCAATTCACTGTGCGAAGTGAATGGAGTGTTGCTTCACTTTCTAAATGCTGTCCTTTCAGAGAAAATCACTTTCCTTTGAAAGTGCCTTAATCTACTTACAAACATTCACAAAAAACTCACATGCGTTTCTCTGAAAGAGAAGCAGTCTGTTCCAACACTTCAATTCACTGTGCGAAGTGAATGGAGTGTTGCCTCACTTTCTAAATGCTGTCCTTTCAGAGAAAATCACTTTCCATTGAAAGTGCCTTAAACTACTTTCAAGCATTCACAAAAAACTCACATGCGTTTCTCTGAAAGAGAAGCAGTCTGTTCCAACACTACAATTCACTGTGCGAAGTGAATGGAGTGTTGCTTCACTTTCTAAATGCTGTCCTTTTAGAGAAAATCCTTTCCTTTGAATGTGCCTTAAGCTACTTACAAGCATTCAACAGAAACTCACATGCATTTCTCTGAAAGAGAAGCAGTCTGTTCCAACACTTCAATTCTCTGTGCGAAGTGAATGGAGTGTTGCTTCACTTTCTAAATGCTGTCCTTTCAGAGAAAATCACTTTCCTTTGAAAGTGCCTGAAGCTACTTGCAAGCATTCACAAGAAACACTAATGCGTTTCTATGAAAAAGAAGCAGTCTGTTCCAACACTTCAATTCATTGCGCGAAGGGAATGGAGTGTTGCCTCACTTTCTAAATGCTGTCCTTTCAGAGAAAATCACTCTCCTTTGAAAGTTTCTTAAGCTACTTACAAGCATTCAACAGAAACTCACATGCGTTTCTCTGAAAGAGATGCAGTCTCTTCCAACATTTCAATTCAATGTGCGAAGTGAATGGCGTGTTGCTTCACTTTCTAAATGCTGTCCTTTCAGAGAAAATCACTTTCCTTTGAAAGTGCCTTAAGCTACTTACAAGCATTCAACAGAAACTCACATGCATTTCTCTGAAAGAGAAGCAGTCTGTTCCAACACTTCAATTCACTGTGCGAAGTGAATGGAGTGTTGCTTCACTTTCTAAATTATGTCCTTTCAGAGAAAATCACTTTCCTTTGAAAGTGCCTTAAGCTACTTGCAAGCATTAGGAAGAAACTCACATGCGTTTCTCTGAAAGAGAAACACTCTGTTCCAACACTTCAATTCACTGTGCGAAGTGAATGGAGTGTTGCTTCACTTTCTAAATGCTGTCCTTTCAGAGAAAATCACTTTCCTTTGAAAGTGCCTTAAGCTACTTACAAGCATTCACCAGAAACTCACATGCGTTTCTCTGAAAGAGAAGCAGTCTGTTCCAACACTTCAATTCACTGTGCGAAGTGAATGGAGTGTTGCTTCACTTTCTAAATGCTGTCCTTTCAGAGAAAATCACTTTCCTTTGAAAGTGCCTTAAGCTACTTCCAAGCATTCACAAAAAACTCACATCCGTTTCTCTGAAAGAGAAGCAGTCTGTTCCAACATTTCAATTCCTTGTGTGAAGTGAATGGAGTATTGCCTCACTTTCTAAATGCTGTCCTTTCAGAGAAAATCACTTTCCTTTGAAAGTGCCTTAAGCTACTTACAAGCATTCAACAGAAACTCACATGCGTTTCTCTGAAAGAGATGCAGTCTGTTCAAACACTTCAATTCAATGTGAGAAGTGAATGGAGTGTTGCTTCACTTTCTAAATGCTGTCCTTTCAGAGAAAATCACTTTCCTTTGAAAGTGCCTTAAGCTACTTACAAGCATTCAACAGAAACTCACATGCATTTCTCTGAAAGAGAAGCAGTCTGTTCCAACACTTCAATTCACTGTGCAAAGTGGATGGAGTGATGCCTCACTTTCTAAATGCTGTCCTTTCAGAGAAAATCACTTTCCTTTGAAAGTGCCTTAAGCTACTTGCAAGCATTCACAAGAAACACTAATTCGTTTCTATGAAAGAGAAGCAGTCTGTTTCAACACTTCAATTCACTGTTCGAAGTGAATGGAGTGTTGTCTCACTTTCTAAATGCTGTCCTTTCAGAGAAAATCACTCTCCTTTGAAAGTTTCTTAAGCTACTTACAAGCATTCAACAGAAACTCACATGCGTTTCTCTGAAAGAAATGCAGTCTGTTCCAACACTTCAATTCAATGTGCGAAGTGAATGGAGTGTTGCCTCACTTTCTAAATGCTGTCCTTTCAGAGAAAATCACTTTCCTTTGAAAGTGCCTTAAGCTATTTACAAGCATTCAACAGAAACTCACATGCATTTCTCTGAAAGAGAAGCAGTCTGATCCAACACTTCAATTCACTGTGTGAAGTGAATGGAGTGTTGTCTCACTTTCTAAATGCTTTCCTTTCAGAGAAAATCACTCTCCTTTGAAAGTTTCTTAAGCTACTTACAAGCATTCAACAGAAACTCACATGCGTTTCTCTGAAAGAGTCGCAGTCTGTTCCAACACTTCAATTCAATGTGCGAAGTGAATGGAGTGTTGCTTCACTTTCTAAATCATGTCCTTTCAGAGAAAATCACTTTCCTTTGAAACTGCCTTAAGCTACTTGCAAGCATTAGGAAGAAACTCACATGCGTTTCTCTGAAAGAGAAGCACTCTGCTCCAACACTTCAATTCACTGTGCGAAGTGAATGGAGTGTTGCTTCACTTTCTAAATTCTGTCCTTTCAGAGAAAATCACTTTCCTTTGAAAGTGCCTTAAACTACTTTCAAGCATTCATAAAAAACTCACATGCGTTTCTCTGAAAGAGAAGCAGTCTGTTCCAACACTTCAATTCACTGTGCGAAGTGAATGGGGTGTTGCTTCACTTTCTAAATGCTCTCCTTTTAGAGAAAATCACTCTTTTTTGAAACTGCCTTAAGCTACTTACAAGCATTCACAAGAAATTCACATCTGTTTCTCTGAGAGAGAAGCAGTCTGTTACAACACTTCAATTCAGTGAGCGAAGTGAATGGAGTGTGGCTTCACTTTCTAAATGCTGTCCTTTCAGAGATAATCACTTTCCTTTGAAAGTGCCATAAGCTACTTGCAAGCATTAGGAAGAAACTCACATGCGTTTCTCTGAAAGAGAAGCAGTCTGTTCCAACACTTCAATTCACTGTGTGAAGTGAATGGAGTGTTGCTTCACTTTCTAAATGCTGTCCTTTCAGAGAAAATCACTCTCCTTTGAATGATTCTTAAGCTACTTACAAGCATTCAACAGAAACTCACATGCGTTTCTCTGAAAGAGATGTAGTCTGTTCCAACATTTCAATTCAATGTGCGAAGTGAATGGAGTGTTGCTTCACTTTCTAAATGCTGTCCTTTCAGAGAAAATCAATTTCCTTTGAAAGTGCCTTAAGCTACTTACAAGCATTCAACAGAAACTCACATGCATTTCTCTGAAAGTGAAGCAGTCTGTTCCAGCACTTCAATTCACTGTGCGAAGTGAATGGAGTGTTGCTTCACTTTCTAAATTATGTCCTTTCAGAGAAAATCACTTTCCTTTGAAAGTGCCTTAAGCTACTTGCAAGCATTAGGAAGAAACTCACATGCGTTTCTCTGAAAGAGCAACACTCTGTTCCAACACTTCAATTCACTGTGCGAAGTGAATGGAGTGTTGCTTCACTTTCTAAATGCTGTCCTTTCAGAGAAAATCACTTTCCTTTGAAAGTGCCTTAAGCTACTTACAAGCATTCACCAGAAACTCACATGCATTTCTTTGAAAGAGAAGCAGTCTGTTCCAACACTTCAATTCACTGTTCGAAGTGAATGGAGTGTTTCTTCACTTTCTAAATGCTGTCCTTTCAGAGAAAATCACTTTCCTTTGAAAGTGCCTTAAGCTACTTACAAACATTCACAAAAAACTCACATGCGTTTCTCTGAAAGAGAAGCAGTCTGTTCCAACACTTCAATTCACTGTGCGAAGTGAATGGAGTGTTGCTTCACTTTCTAAATGCTGTCCTTTTAGAGAAAATCCTTTCCTTTGAATGTGCCTTAAGCTACTTACAAGCATTCAACAGAAACTCACATGCATTTCTCTGAAAGAGAAGCAGTCTGTTCCAACACTTCAATTCTCTGTGCGAAGTGAATGGAGTGTTGCTTCACTTTCTAAATGCTGTCCTTTCAGAGAAAATCACTTTCCTTTGAAAGTGCCTGAAGCTACTTGCAAGCATTCACAAGAAACACTAATGCGTTTCTATGAAAAAGAAGCAGTCTGTTCCAACACTTCAATTCATTGCGCGAAGGGAATGGAGTGTTGCCTCACTTTCTAAATGCTGTCCTTTCAGAGAAAATCACTCTCCTTTGAAAGTTTCTTAAGCTACTTACAAGCATTCAACAGAAACTCACATGCGTTTCTCTGAAAGAGATGCAGTCTCTTCCAACATTTCAATTCAATGTGCGAAGTGAATGGCGTGTTGCTTCACTTTCTAAATGCTGTCCTTTCAGAGAAAATCACTTTCCTTTGAAAGTGCCTTAAGCTACTTACAAGCATTCAACAGAAACTCACATGCATTTCTCTGAAAGAGAAGCAGTCTGTTCCAACACTTCAATTCACTGTGCGAAGTGAATGGAGTGTTGCTTCACTTTCTAAATTATGTCCTTTCAGAGAAAATCACTTTCCTTTGAAAGTGCCTTAAGCTACTTGCAAGCATTAGGAAGAAACTCACATGCGTTTCTCTGAAAGAGAAACACTCTGTTCCAACACTTCAATTCACTGTGCGAAGTGAATGGAGTGTTGCTTCACTTTCTAAATGCTGTCCTTTCAGAGAAAATCACTTTCCTTTGAAAGTGCCTTAAGCTACTTACAAGCATTCACCAGAAACTCACATGCGTTTCTCTGAAAGAGAAGCAGTCTGTTCCAACACTTCAATTCACTGTGCGAAGTGAATGGAGTGTTGCTTCACTTTCTAAATGCTGTCCTTTCAGAGAAAATCACTTTCCTTTGAAAGTGCCTTAAGCTACTTCCAAGCATTCACAAAAAACTCTCATCCGTTTCTCTGAAAGAGAAGCAGTCTGTTCCAACATTTCAATTCCTTGTGTGAAGTGAATGGAGTATTGCCTCACTTTCTAAATGCTGTCCTTTCAGAGAAAATCACTTTCCTTTGAAAGTGCCTTAAGCTACTTACAAGCATTCAACAGAAACTCACATGCGTTTCTCTGAAAGAGATGCAGTCTGTTCAAACACTTCAATTCAATGTGAGAAGTGAATGGAGTGTTGCTTCACTTTCTAAATGCTGTCCTTTCAGAGAAAATCACTTTCCTTTGAAAGTGCCTTAAGCTACTTACAAGCATTCAACAGAAACTCACATGCATTTCTCTGAAAGAGAAGCAGTCTGTTCCAACACTTCAATTCACTGTGCAAAGTGGATGGAGTGATGCCTCACTTTCTAAATGCTGTCCTTTCAGAGAAAATCACTTTCCTTTGAAAGTGCCTTAAGCTACTTGCAAGCATTCACAAGAAACACTAATTCGTTTCTATGAAAGAGAAGCAGTCTGTTTCAACACTTCAATTCACTGTTCGAAGTGAATGGAGTGTTGTCTCACTTTCTAAATGCTGTCCTTTCAGAGAAAATCACTCTCCTTTGAAAGTTTCTTAAGCTACTTACAAGCATTCAACAGAAACTCACATGCGTTTCTCTGAAAGAGAAGCAGTCTGTTCCAACACTTCAATTCAATGTGCGAAGTGAATGGAGTGTTGCCTCACTTTCTAAATGCTGTCCTTTCAGAGAAAATCACTTTCCTTTGAAAGTGCCTTAAGCTATTTACAAGCATTCAACAGAAACTCACATGCATTTCTCTGAAAGAGAAGCAGTCTGATCCAACACTTCAATTCACTGTATGAAGTGAATGGAGTGTTGTCTCACTTTCTAAATGCTTTCCTTTCAGAGAAAATCACTCTCCTTTGAAAGTTTCTTAAGCTACTTACAAGCATTCAACAGAAACTCACATGCGTTTCTCTGAAAGAGTCGCAGTCTGTTCCAACACTTCAATTCAATGTGCGAAGTGAATGGAGTGTTGCTTCACTTTCTAAATCATGTCCTTTCAGAGAAAATCACTTTCCTTTGAAACTGCCTTAAGCTACTTGCAAGCATTAGGAAGAAACTCACATGCGTTTCTCTGAAAGAGAAGCACTCTGCTCCAACACTTCAATTCACTGTGCGAAGTGAATGGAGTGTTGCTTCACTTTCTAAATTCTGTCCTTTCAGAGAAAATCACTTTCCTTTGAAAGTGCCTTAAACTACTTTCAAGCATTCATAAAAAACTCACATGCGTTTCTCTGAAAGAGAAGCAGTCTGTTCCAACACTTCAATTCACTGTGCGAAGTGAATGGGGTGTTGCTTCACTTTCTAAATGCTCTCCTTTTAGAGAAAATCACTCTTTTTTGAAACTGCCTTAAGCTACTTACAAGCATTCACAAGAAATTCACATCTGTTTCTCTGAGAGAGAAGCAGTCTGTTACAACACTTCAATTCAGTGAGCGAAGTGAATGGAGTGTGGCTTCACTTTCTAAATGCTGTCCTTTCAGAGATAATCACTTTCCTTTGAAAGTGCCATAAGCTACTTGCAAGCATTAGGAAGAAACTCACATGCGTTTCTCTGAAAGAGAAGCAGTCTGTTCCAACACTTCAATTCACTGTGTGAAGTGAATGGAGTGTTGCTTCACTTTCTAAATGCTGTCCTTTCAGAGAAAATCACTCTCCTTTGAATGATTCTTAAGCTACTTACAAGCATTCAACAGAAACTCACATGCGTTTCTCTGAAAGAGATGTAGTCTGTTCCAACATTTCAATTCAATGTGCGAAGTGAATGGAGTGTTGCTTCACTTTCTAAATGCTGTCCTTTCAGAGAAAATCAATTTCCTTTGAAAGTGCCTTAAGCTACTTACAAGCATTCAACAGAAACTCACATGCATTTCTCTGAAAGTGAAGCAGTCTGTTCCAGCACTTCAATTCACTGTGCGAAGTGAATGGAGTGTTGCTTCACTTTCTAAATTATGTCCTTTCAGAGAAAATCACTTTCCTTTGAAAGTGCCTTAAGCTACTTGCAAGCATTAGGAAGAAACTCACATGCGTTTCTCTGAAAGAGCAACACTCTGTTCCAACACTTCAATTCACTGTGCGAAGTGAATGGAGTGTTGCTTCACTTTCTAAATGCTGTCCTTTCAGAGAAAATCACTTTCCTTTGAAAGTGCCTTAAGCTACTTACAAGCATTCACCAGAAACTCACATGCATTTCTTTGAAAGAGAAGCAGTCTGTTCCAACACTTCAATTCACTGTTCGAAGTGAATGGAGTGTTTCTTCACTTTCTAAATGCTGTCCTTTCAGAGAAAATCACTTTCCTTTGAAAGTGCCTTAAGCTACTTACAAACATTCACAAAAAACTCACATGCGTTTCTCTGAAAGAGAAGCAGTCTGTTCCAACACTTCAATTCACTGTGCGAAGTGAATGGAGTGTTGCTTCACTTTCTAAATGCTGTCCTTTTAGAGAAAATCCTTTCCTTTGAATGTGCCTTAAGCTACTTACAAGCATTCAACAGAAACTCACATGCATTTCTCTGAAAGAGAAGCAGTCTGTTCCAACACTTCAATTCTCTGTGCGAAGTGAATGGAGTGTTGCTTCACTTTCTAAATGCTGTCCTTTCAGAGAAAATCACTTTCCTTTGAAAGTGCCTGAAGCTACTTGCAAGCATTCACAAGAAACACTAATGCGTTTCTATGAAAAAGAAGCAGTCTGTTCCAACACTTCAATTCATTGCGCGAAGGGAATGGAGTGTTGCCTCACTTTCTAAATGCTGTCCTTTCAGAGAAAATCACTCTCCTTTGAAAGTTTCTTAAGCTACTTACAAGCATTCAACAGAAACTCACATGCGTTTCTCTGAAAGAGATGCAGTCTCTTCCAACATTTCAATTCAATGTGCGAAGTGAATGGCGTGTTGCTTCACTTTCTAAATGCTGTCCTTTCAGAGAAAATCACTTTCCTTTGAAAGTGCCTTAAGCTACTTACAAGCATTCAACAGAAACTCACATGCATTTCTCTGAAAGAGAAGCAGTCTGTTCCAACACTTCAATTCACTGTGCGAAGTGAATGGAGTGTTGCTTCACTTTCTAAATTATGTCCTTTCAGAGAAAATCACTTTCCTTTGAAAGTGCCTTAAGCTACTTGCAAGCATTAGGAAGAAACTCACATGCGTTTCTCTGAAAGAGAAACACTCTGTTCCAACACTTCAATTCACTGTGCGAAGTGAATGGAGTGTTGCTTCACTTTCTAAATGCTGTCCTTTCAGAGAAAATCACTTTCCTTTGAAAGTGCCTTAAGCTACTTACAAGCATTCACCAGAAACTCACATGCGTTTCTCTGAAAGAGAAGCAGTCTGTTCCAACACTTCAATTCACTGTGCGAAGTGAATGGAGTGTTGCTTCACTTTCTAAATGCTGTCCTTTCAGAGAAAATCACTTTCCTTTGAAAGTGCCTTAAGCTACTTCCAAGCATTCACAAAAAACTCTCATCCGTTTCTCTGAAAGAGAAGCAGTCTGTTCCAACATTTCAATTCCTTGTGTGAAGTGAATGGAGTATTGCCTCACTTTCTAAATGCTGTCCTTTCAGAGAAAATCACTTTCCTTTGAAAGTGCCTTAAGCTACTTACAAGCATTCAACAGAAACTCACATGCGTTTCTCTGAAAGAGATGCAGTCTGTTCAAACACTTCAATTCAATGTGAGAAGTGAATGGAGTGTTGCTTCACTTTCTAAATGCTGTCCTTTCAGAGAAAATCACTTTCCTTTGAAAGTGCCTTAAGCTACTTACAAGCATTCAACAGAAACTCACATGCATTTCTCTGAAAGAGAAGCAGTCTGTTCCAACACTTCAATTCACTGTGCAAAGTGGATGGAGTGATGCCTCACTTTCTAAATGCTGTCCTTTCAGAGAAAATCACTTTCCTTTGAAAGTGCCTTAAGCTACTTGCAAGCATTCACAAGAAACACTAATTCGTTTCTATGAAAGAGAAGCAGTCTGTTTCAACACTTCAATTCACTGTTCGAAGTGAATGGAGTGTTGTCTCACTTTCTAAATGCTGTCCTTTCAGAGAAAATCACTCTCCTTTGAAAGTTTCTTAAGCTACTTACAAGCATTCAACAGAAACTCACATGCGTTTCTCTGAAAGAGAAGCAGTCTGTTCCAACACTTCAATTCAATGTGCGAAGTGAATGGAGTGTTGCCTCACTTTCTAAATGCTGTCCTTTCAGAGAAAATCACTTTCCTTTGAAAGTGCCTTAAGCTATTTACAAGCATTCAACAGAAACTCACATGCATTTCTCTGAAAGAGAAGCAGTCTGATCCAACACTTCAATTCACTGTGTGAAGTGAATGGAGTGTTGTCTCACTTTCTAAATGCTTTCCTTTCAGAGAAAATCACTCTCCTTTGAAAGTTTCTTAAGCTACTTACAAGCATTCAACAGAAACTCACATGCGTTTCTCTGAAAGAGTCGCAGTCTGTTCCAACACTTCAATTCAATGTGCGAAGTGAATGGAGTGTTGCTTCACTTTCTAAATCATGTCCTTTCAGAGAAAATCACTTTCCTTTGAAACTGCCTTAAGCTACTTGCAAGCATTAGGAAGAAACTCACATGCGTTTCTCTGAAAGAGAAGCACTCTGCTCCAACACTTCAATTCACTGTGCGAAGTGAATGGAGTGTTGCTTCACTTTCTAAATTCTGTCCTTTCAGAGAAAATCACTTTCCTTTGAAAGTGCCTTAAACTACTTTCAAGCATTCATAAAAAACTCACATGCGTTTCTCTGAAAGAGAAGCAGTCTGTTCCAACACTTCAATTCACTGTGCGAAGTGAATGGGGTGTTGCTTCACTTTCTAAATGCTCTCCTTTTAGAGAAAATCACTCTTTTTTGAAACTGCCTTAAGCTACTTACAAGCATTCACAAGAAATTCACATCTGTTTCTCTGAGAGAGAAGCAGTCTGTTACAACACTTCAATTCAGTGAGCGAAGTGAATGGAGTGTGGCTTCACTTTCTAAATGCTGTCCTTTCAGAGATAATCACTTTCCTTTGAAAGTGCCATAAGCTACTTGCAAGCATTAGGAAGAAACTCACATGCGTTTCTCTGAAAGAGAAGCAGTCTGTTCCAACACTTCAATTCACTGTGTGAAGTGAATGGAGTGTTGCTTCACTTTCTAAATGCTGTCCTTTCAGAGAAAATCACTCTCCTTTGAATGATTCTTAAGCTACTTACAAGCATTCAACAGAAACTCACATGCGTTTCTCTGAAAGAGATGTAGTCTGTTCCAACATTTCAATTCAATGTGCGAAGTGAATGGAGTGTTGCTTCACTTTCTAAATGCTGTCCTTTCAGAGAAAATCAATTTCCTTTGAAAGTGCCTTAAGCTACTTACAAGCATTCAACAGAAACTCACATGCATTTCTCTGAAAGTGAAGCAGTCTGTTCCAGCACTTCAATTCACTGTGCGAAGTGAATGGAGTGTTGCTTCACTTTCTAAATTATGTCCTTTCAGAGAAAATCACTTTCCTTTGAAAGTGCCTTAAGCTACTTGCAAGCATTAGGAAGAAACTCACATGCGTTTCTCTGAAAGAGCAACACTCTGTTCCAACACTTCAATTCACTGTGCGAAGTGAATGGAGTGTTGCTTCACTTTCTAAATGCTGTCCTTTCAGAGAAAATCACTTTCCTTTGAAAGTGCCTTAAGCTACTTACAAGCATTCACCAGAAACTCACATGCATTTCTTTGAAAGAGAAGCAGTCTGTTCCAACACTTCAATTCACTGTTCGAAGTGAATGGAGTGTTTCTTCACTTTCTAAATGCTGTCCTTTCAGAGAAAATCACTTTCCTTTGAAAGTGCCTTAAGCTACTTACAAACATTCACAAAAAACTCACATGCGTTTCTCTGAAAGAGAAGCAGTCTGTTCCAACACTTCAATTCACTGTGCGAAGTGAATGGAGTGTTGCTTCACTTTCTAAATGCTGTCCTTTCAGAGAAAATCACTTTCCTTTGAAAGTGCCTTAAGCTACTTACAAACATTCACAAAAAACTCACATGCGTTTCTCTGAAAGAGAAGCAGTCTGTTCCAACACTTCAATTCACTGTGCGAAGTGAATGGAGTGTTGCTTCACTTTCTAAATGCTGTCCTTTCAGAGAAAATCACTTTCCTTTGAAAGTGCCTTAAGCTACTTACAAACATTCACAAAAAACTCACATGCGTTTCTCTGAAAGAGAAGCAGTCTGTTCCAACACTTCAATTCATTGCGCGAAGGGAATGGAGTGTTGCCTCACTTTCTAAATGCTGTCCTTTCAGAGAAAATCACTCTCCTTTGAAAGTTTCTTAAGCTACTTACAAGCAATCAACAGAAACTCACATGCGTTTCTCTGAAAGAGATGCATTCTGTTCCAACATTTCAATTCAATGTGCGAAGTGAATGGCGTGTTGCTTCACTTTCTAAATGCTGTCCTTTCAGAGAAAATCACTTTCCTTTGAAAGTGCCTTAAGCTACTTACAAGCATTCAACAGAAATTCACATGCATTTCTCTGAAAGAGAAGCAGTCTGTTCCAACACTTCAATTCACTGTGCGAAGTGAATGGAGTGTTGCTTTACTTTCTAAATTATGCCCTTTCAGAGAAAATCACTTTCCTTTGAAAGTGCCTTAAGCTACTTGCAAGCATTAGGAAGAAACTCACATGCGTTTCTCTGAAAGAGAAACACTCTGTTCCAACACTTCAATTCACTGTGCGAAGTGAATGGAGTGTTGCTTCACTTTCTAAATGCTGTCCTTTCAGAGAAAATCACTTTCCTTTGAAAGTGCCTTAAGCTACTTACAAGCATTCACCAGAAACTCACATGCGTTTCTCTGAAAGAGAAGCAGTCTGTTCCAACACTTCAATTCACTGTGCGAAGTGAATGGAGTGTTGCTTCACTTTGTAAATGCTGTCCTTTCAGAGAAAATCACTTTCCTTTGAAAGTGCCTTAAGCTACTTGCAAGCATTAGGAAGAAACTCACATGCGTTTCTCTGAAAGTGAAGCAGTCTGTTCAAACATTTCAATTCACTGTGTGAAGTGAATGGAGTATTGCCTCACTTTCTAAATGCTGTCCTTTCAGAGAAAATCACTTTCCTTTGAAAGTGCCTTAAGCTACTTACAAGCATTCAACAGAAACTCACATGCATTTCTCTGAAAGAGAAGCAGTCTGTTCCAACACTTCAATTCACTGTTCGAAGTGAATGGAGTGTTGCTTCACTTTCTAAATGCTGTCCTTTCAGAGAAAATCACTTTCCTTTGAAAGTGCCTTAAGCTACTTGCAAGCATTAGGAAGAAACTCACATGCGTTTCTCTGAAAGAGAAGCAGTCTGTTCCAACACTTCAATTCACTGTGCGAAGTGAATGGAGTGTTGCTTCATTTTCTAAATGCTGTTCTTTCAGAGAAAATCAAGTTCCTTTGAAATTGCCTTCAGCTACTTACAAGCATTCACCAGAAACTCACATGCGTTTCTCTGAAAGAGAAGCAGTCTGTTCCAACACTTCAATTCACTGTGCGAAGTGAGTGGAGTGTTGCTTCACTTTCTAAATGCTGTCCTTTCAGAGAAAATCACTTTCCTTTGATAGTGCCTTAAGCTACTTGCAAGCATTAGGAAGAAACTCACATGCGTTTCTCTGAAAGAGAAGCAGTCTGTTCCAACACTTCAATTCACTGTGCGAAGTGAATGGAGTGTTGCCTCACTTTCGAAATGCTGTCCTTTCAGAGAAAATCACTTTCCTTTGAAAGTGCCTTAAGGTAGTTACAAGCATTCAACAGAAACTCACATGCATTTCTCTGAAAGAGAAGCAGTCTGTTCCAACACTTCAATTCACTGTGCGAAGTGAATGGAGTGTTGCTTCACTTTCTAAATTCTGTCCTTTCAGAGAAAATCACTTTCCATTGAAAGTGCCTTAAACTACTTTCAAGCATTCAGAAAAACTCACATGCTTTTCTCTGAAAGAGAAGCAGTCTGTTCCAACACTTCAATTCACTGTGCGAAGTAAATGGAGTGTTGCTTCACTTTCTAAATGCTGTCCTTTCAGAGAAAATCACTTTCCTTTGAAATAGCCTTAAGCTACTTGCAAGCATTAGGAAGAAACTCACATGCGTTTCTCTGAAAGAGAAGCAGTCTGTTCCAACACTTCAATTCACTGTGCGAAGTGAATGGAGTGTTGCTTCACTTTCTAAATGCTGTCCTTTCAGAGAAAATCACTTTCCTTTGAAAGTGCCTTAAGCTACTTACAAACATTCACAAAAAACTCACATGCGTTTCTCTGAAAGAGAAGCAGTCTGTTCCAACACTTCAATTCATTGCGCGAAGGGAATGGAGTGTTGCCTCACTTTCTAAATGTTGTCCTTTCAGAGAAAATCACTCTCCTTTGAAAGTTTCTTAAGCTACTTACAAGCAATCAACAGAAACTCACATGCGTTTCTCTGAAAGAGATGCATTCTGTTCCAACATTTCAATTCAATGTGCGAAGTGAATGGCGTGTTGCTTCACTTTCTAAATGCTGTCCTTTCAGAGAAAATCACTTTCCTTTGAAAGTGCCTTAAGCTACTTACAAGCATTCAACAGAAATTCACATGCATTTCTCTGAAAGAGAAGCAGTCTGTTCCAACACTTCAATTCACTGTGCGAAGTGAATGGAGTGTTGCTTCACTTTCTAAATTATGTCCTTTCAGAGAAAATCACTTTCCTTTGAAAGTGCCTTAAGCTACATGCAAGCATTAGGAAGAAACTCACATGCGTTTCTCTGAAAGAGAAACACTCTGTTCCAACACTTCAATTCACTGTGCGAAGTGAATGGAGTGTTGCTTCACTTTCTAAATGCTGTCCTTTCAGAGAAAATCACTTTCCTTTGAAAGTGCCTTAAGCTACTTACAAGCATTCACCAGAAACTCACATGCGTTTCTCTGAAAGAGAAGCAGTCTGTTCCAACACTTCAATTCACTGTGCGAAGTGAATGGAGTGTTGCTTCACTTTGTAAATGCTGTCCTTTCAGAGAAAATCACTTTCCTTTGAAAGTGCCTTAAGCTACTTGCAAGCATTAGGAAGAAACTCACATGCGTTTCTCTGAAAGTGAAGCAGTCTGTTCAAACATTTCAATTCACTGTGTGAAGTGAATGGAGTATTGCCTCACTTTCTAAATGCTGTCCTTTCAGAGAAAATCACTTTCCTTTGAAAGTGCCTTAAGCTACTTACAAGCATTCAACAGAAACTCACATGCGTTTCTCTGAAAGAGATGCAGTCTGTTCCAACACTTCAATTCAATGTGCGAAGTGAATGGAGTGTTGCTTCACTTTCTAAATGCTGTCCTTTCAGAGAAAATCACTTTCCTTTGAAAGTGCCTTAAGCTACTTACAAGCATTCAACAGAAACTCACATGCATTTCTCTGAAAGAGAAGCAGTCTGTTCCAACACTTCAATTCACTGTGCAAAGTGAATGGAGTGATGCCTCACTTTCTAAATGCTGTCCTTTCAGAGAAAATCACTTTCCTTTGAAAGTGCCTTAAGCTACTTGCAAGCATTCACAAGAAACACTAATTCGTTTCTATGAAAGAGAAGCAGTCTGTTTCAACACTTCAATTCACTGTTCGAAGTGAATGGAGTGTTGTCTCACTTTCTAAATGCTGTCCTTTCAGAGAAAATCACTCTCCTTTGAAAGTTTCTTAAGCTACTTACAAGCATTCAACAGAAACTCACATGCGTTTCTCTGAAAGAAATGCAGTCTGTTCCAACACTTCAATTCAATGTGCGAAGTGAATGGAGTGTTGCCTCACTTTCTAAATGCTGTCCTTTCAGAGAAAATCACTTTCCTTTGAAAGTGCCTTAAGCTACTTACAAGCATTCAACAGAAACTCACATGCGTTTCTCTGAAAGAGAAGCAGTCTGTTCCAACACTTCAATTCAATGTGCGAAGTGAATGGAGTGTTGCCTCACTTTCTAAATGCTGTCCTTTCAGAGAAAATCACTTTCCTTTGAAAGTGCCTTAAGCTATTTACAAGCATTCAACAGAAACTCACATGCATTTCTCTGAAAGAGAAGCAGTCTGATCCAACACTTCAATTCACTGTGTGAAGTGAATGGAGTGTTGTCTCACTTTCTAAATGCTTTCCTTTCAGAGAAAATCACTCTCCTTTGAAAGTTTCTTAAGCTACTTACAAGCATTCAACAGAAACTCACATGCGTTTCTCTGAAAGAGTCGCAGTCTGTTCCAACACTTCAATTCAATGTGCGAAGTGAATGGAGTGTTGCTTCACTTTCTAAATCATGTCCTTTCAGAGAAAATCACTTTCCTTTGAAACTGCCTTAAGCTACTTGCAAGCATTAGGAAGAAACTCACATGCGTTTCTCTGAAAGAGAAGCACTCTGCTCCAACACTTCAATTCACTGTGCGAAGTGAATGGAGTGTTGCTTCACTTTCTAAATTCTGTCCTTTCAGAGAAAATCACTTTCCTTTGAAAGTGCCTTAAACTACTTTCAAGCATTCATAAAAAACTCACATGCGTTTCTCTGAAAGAGAAGCAGTCTGTTCCAACACTTCAATTCACTGTGCGAAGTGAATGGGGTGTTGCTTCACTTTCTAAATGCTCTCCTTTTAGAGAAAATCACTCTTTTTTGAAACTGCCTTAAGCTACTTACAAGCATTCACAAGAAATTCACATCTGTTTCTCTGAGAGAGAAGCAGTCTGTTACAACACTTCAATTCAGTGAGCGAAGTGAATGGAGTGTGGCTTCACTTTCTAAATGCTGTCCTTTCAGAGATAATCACTTTCCTTTGAAAGTGCCATAAGCTACTTGCAAGCATTAGGAAGAAACTCACATGCGTTTCTCTGAAAGAGAAGCAGTCTGTTCCAACACTTCAATTCACTGTGTGAAGTGAATGGAGTGTTGCTTCACTTTCTAAATGCTGTCCTTTCAGAGAAAATCACTCTCCTTTGAATGATTCTTAAGCTACTTACAAGCATTCAACAGAAACTCACATGCGTTTCTCTGAAAGAGATGTAGTCTGTTCCAACATTTCAATTCAATGTGCGAAGTGAATGGAGTGTTGCTTCACTTTCTAAATGCTGTCCTTTCAGAGAAAATCAATTTCCTTTGAAAGTGCCTTAAGCTACTTACAAGCATTCAACAGAAACTCACATGCATTTCTCTGAAAGTGAAGCAGTCTGTTCCAGCACTTCAATTCACTGTGCGAAGTGAATGGAGTGTTGCTTCACTTTCTAAATTATGTCCTTTCAGAGAAAATCACTTTCCTTTGAAAGTGCCTTAAGCTACTTGCAAGCATTAGGAAGAAACTCACATGCGTTTCTCTGAAAGAGCAACACTCTGTTCCAACACTTCAATTCACTGTGCGAAGTGAATGGAGTGTTGCTTCACTTTCTAAATGCTGTCCTTTCAGAGAAAATCACTTTCCTTTGAAAGTGCCTTAAGCTACTTACAAGCATTCACCAGAAACTCACATGCATTTCTTTGAAAGAGAAGCAGTCTGTTCCAACACTTCAATTCACTGTTCGAAGTGAATGGAGTGTTTCTTCACTTTCTAAATGCTGTCCTTTCAGAGAAAATCACTTTCCTTTGAAAGTGCCTTAAGCTACTTACAAACATTCACAAAAAACTCACATGCGTTTCTCTGAAAGAGAAGCAGTCTGTTCCAACACTTCAATTCACTGTGCGAAGTGAATGGAGTGTTGCTTCACTTTCTAAATGCTGTCCTTTCAGAGAAAATCACTTTCCTTTGAAAGTGCCTTAAGCTACTTACAAACATTCACAAAAAACTCACATGCGTTTCTCTGAAAGAGAAGCAGTCTGTTCCAACACTTCAATTCACTGTGCGAAGTGAATGGAGTGTTGCTTCACTTTCTAAATGCTGTCCTTTCAGAGAAAATCACTTTCCTTTGAAAGTGCCTTAAGCTACTTACAAACATTCACAAAAAACTCACATGCGTTTCTCTGAAAGAGAAGCAGTCTGTTCCAACACTTCAATTCATTGCGCGAAGGGAATGGAGTGTTGCCTCACTTTCTAAATGCTGTCCTTTCAGAGAAAATCACTCTCCTTTGAAAGTTTCTTAAGCTACTTACAAGCAATCAACAGAAACTCACATGCGTTTCTCTGAAAGAGATGCATTCTGTTCCAACATTTCAATTCAATGTGCGAAGTGAATGGCGTGTTGCTTCACTTTCTAAATGCTGTCCTTTCAGAGAAAATCACTTTCCTTTGAAAGTGCCTTAAGCTACTTACAAGCATTCAACAGAAATTCACATGCATTTCTCTGAAAGAGAAGCAGTCTGTTCCAACACTTCAATTCACTGTGCGAAGTGAATGGAGTGTTGCTTTACTTTCTAAATTATGCCCTTTCAGAGAAAATCACTTTCCTTTGAAAGTGCCTTAAGCTACTTGCAAGCATTAGGAAGAAACTCACATGCGTTTCTCTGAAAGAGAAACACTCTGTTCCAACACTTCAATTCACTGTGCGAAGTGAATGGAGTGTTGCTTCACTTTCTAAATGCTGTCCTTTCAGAGAAAATCACTTTCCTTTGAAAGTGCCTTAAGCTACTTACAAGCATTCACCAGAAACTCACATGCGTTTCTCTGAAAGAGAAGCAGTCTGTTCCAACACTTCAATTCACTGTGCGAAGTGAATGGAGTGTTGCTTCACTTTGTAAATGCTGTCCTTTCAGAGAAAATCACTTTCCTTTGAAAGTGCCTTAAGCTACTTGCAAGCATTAGGAAGAAACTCACATGCGTTTCTCTGAAAGTGAAGCAGTCTGTTCAAACATTTCAATTCACTGTGTGAAGTGAATGGAGTATTGCCTCACTTTCTAAATGCTGTCCTTTCAGAGAAAATCACTTTCCTTTGAAAGTGCCTTAAGCTACTTACAAGCATTCAACAGAAACTCACATGCATTTCTCTGAAAGAGAAGCAGTCTGTTCCAACACTTCAATTCACTGTTCGAAGTGAATGGAGTGTTGCTTCACTTTCTAAATGCTGTCCTTTCAGAGAAAATCACTTTCCTTTGAAAGTGCCTTAAGCTACTTGCAAGCATTAGGAAGAAACTCACATGCGTTTCTCTGAAAGAGAAGCAGTCTGTTCCAACACTTCAATTCACTGTGCGAAGTGAATGGAGTGTTGCTTCATTTTCTAAATGCTGTTCTTTCAGAGAAAATCAAGTTCCTTTGAAATTGCCTTCAGCTACTTACAAGCATTCACCAGAAACTCACATGCGTTTCTCTGAAAGAGAAGCAGTCTGTTCCAACACTTCAATTCACTGTGCGAAGTGAGTGGAGTGTTGCTTCACTTTCTAAATGCTGTCCTTTCAGAGAAAATCACTTTCCTTTGATAGTGCCTTAAGCTACTTGCAAGCATTAGGAAGAAACTCACATGCGTTTCTCTGAAAGAGAAGCAGTCTGTTCCAACACTTCAATTCACTGTGCGAAGTGAATGGAGTGTTGCCTCACTTTCGAAATGCTGTCCTTTCAGAGAAAATCACTTTCCTTTGAAAGTGCCTTAAGGTAGTTACAAGCATTCAACAGAAACTCACATGCATTTCTCTGAAAGAGAAGCAGTCTGTTCCAACACTTCAATTCACTGTGCGAAGTGAATGGAGTGTTGCTTCACTTTCTAAATTCTGTCCTTTCAGAGAAAATCACTTTCCATTGAAAGTGCCTTAAACTACTTTCAAGCATTCAGAAAAACTCACATGCTTTTCTCTGAAAGAGAAGCAGTCTGTTCCAACACTTCAATTCACTGTGCGAAGTAAATGGAGTGTTGCTTCACTTTCTAAATGCTGTCCTTTCAGAGAAAATCACTTTCCTTTGAAATAGCCTTAAGCTACTTGCAAGCATTAGGAAGAAACTCACATGCGTTTCTCTGAAAGAGAAGCAGTCTGTTCCAACACTTCAATTCACTGTGCGAAGTGAATGGAGTGTTGCTTCACTTTCTAAATGCTGTCCTTTCAGAGAAAATCACTTTCCTTTGAAAGTGCCTTAAGCTACTTACAAACATTCACAAAAAACTCACATGCGTTTCTCTGAAAGAGAAGCAGTCTGTTCCAACACTTCAATTCATTGCGCGAAGGGAATGGAGTGTTGCCTCACTTTCTAAATGTTGTCCTTTCAGAGAAAATCACTCTCCTTTGAAAGTTTCTTAAGCTACTTACAAGCAATCAACAGAAACTCACATGCGTTTCTCTGAAAGAGATGCATTCTGTTCCAACATTTCAATTCAATGTGCGAAGTGAATGGCGTGTTGCTTCACTTTCTAAATGCTGTCCTTTCAGAGAAAATCACTTTCCTTTGAAAGTGCCTTAAGCTACTTACAAGCATTCAACAGAAATTCACATGCATTTCTCTGAAAGAGAAGCAGTCTGTTCCAACACTTCAATTCACTGTGCGAAGTGAATGGAGTGTTGCTTCACTTTCTAAATTATGTCCTTTCAGAGAAAATCACTTTCCTTTGAAAGTGCCTTAAGCTACATGCAAGCATTAGGAAGAAACTCACATGCGTTTCTCTGAAAGAGAAACACTCTGTTCCAACACTTCAATTCACTGTGCGAAGTGAATGGAGTGTTGCTTCACTTTCTAAATGCTGTCCTTTCAGAGAAAATCACTTTCCTTTGAAAGTGCCTTAAGCTACTTACAAGCATTCACCAGAAACTCACATGCGTTTCTCTGAAAGAGAAGCAGTCTGTTCCAACACTTCAATTCACTGTGCGAAGTGAATGGAGTGTTGCTTCACTTTGTAAATGCTGTCCTTTCAGAGAAAATCACTTTCCTTTGAAAGTGCCTTAAGCTACTTGCAAGCATTAGGAAGAAACTCACATGCGTTTCTCTGAAAGTGAAGCAGTCTGTTCAAACATTTCAATTCACTGTGTGAAGTGAATGGAGTATTGCCTCACTTTCTAAATGCTGTCCTTTCAGAGAAAATCACTTTCCTTTGAAAGTGCCTTAAGCTACTTACAAGCATTCAACAGAAACTCACATGCGTTTCTCTGAAAGAGATGCAGTCTGTTCCAACACTTCAATTCAATGTGCGAAGTGAATGGAGTGTTGCTTCACTTTCTAAATGCTGTCCTTTCAGAGAAAATCACTTTCCTTTGAAAGTGCCTTAAGCTACTTACAAGCATGCAACAGAAACTCACATGCATTTCTCTGAAAGAGAAGCAGTCTGTTCCAACACTTCAATTCACTGTGCAAAGTGAATGGAGTGATGCCTCACTTTCTAAATGCTGTCCTTTCAGAGAAAATCACTTTCCTTTGAAAGTGCCTTAAGCTACTTGCAAGCATTCACAAGAAACACTAATTCGTTTCTATGAAAGAGAAGCAGTCTGTTTCAACACTTCAATTCACTGTTCGAAGTGAATGGAGTGTTGTCTCACTTTCTAAATGCTGTCCTTTCAGAGAAAATCACTCTCCTTTGAAAGTTTCTTAAGCTACTTACAAGCATTCAACAGAAACTCACATGCGTTTCTCTGAAAGAAATGCAGTCTGTTCCAACACTTCAATTCAATGTGCGAAGTGAATGGAGTGTTGCCTCACTTTCTAAATGCTGTCCTTTCAGAGAAAATCACTTTCCTTTGAAAGTGCCTTAAGCTACTTACAAGCATTCAACAGAAACTCACATGCATTTCTCTGAAAGAGAAGCAGTCTGTTCCAACACTTCAATTCACTGTGTGAAGTGAATGGAGTGTTGTCTCACTCTCTAAATGCTTTCCTTTCAGAGAAAATCACTCTCCTTTGAAAGTTTCTTAAGCTACTTACAAGCATTCAACAGAAACTCACATGCGTTTCTCTGAAAGAGACGCAGTCTGTTCCAACACTTCAATTCAATGTGCGAAGTGAATGGAGTGTTGCTTCACTTTCTAAATCATGTCCTTTCAGAGAAAATCACTTTCCTTTGAAAGTGCCTTAAGCTACTTGCAAGCATTAGGAAGAAACTCACATGCGTTTCTCTGAAAGAGAAGCACTCTGCTCCGACACTTCAATTCACTGTGCGAAGTGAATAGAGTTTTGCTTCACTTTCTAAATTCTGTCCTTTCAGAGAAAATCACTTTCCTTTGAAAGTGCCTTAAACTACTTTCAAGCATTCACCAGAAACTCACATGCATTTCTCTGAAAGAGAAGCAGTCTGTTCCAACACTTCAATTCACTGTGCGAAGTGAATGGAGTGTTGCTTCACTTTCTAAATGCTGTCCTTTCAGAGAAAATTACTTTCCTTTGAAAGTGCCTTAAGCTACTTGCAAGCATTAGGAAGAAACTCACATGCGTTTCTCTGAAAGAGAAGCAGTCTGTTCCAACACTTCAATTCAGTGTGCGAAGTGAATGGAGTGTTGCTTCACTTTCTAAATGCTGTCCTTTCAGAGAAAATCACTTTCCTTTGAAAGTGCCTTAAGCTACTTTCAAGCATTCAACAGAAACTCACATGCGTTTCTCTGAAAAAGATGCAGTCTGTTCCAACACTTCAATTCAATGTGCGAAGTGAATGGAGTGTTGCTTCACTTTCTAAATGCTGTCCTTTCAGAGAAAATCACTTTCCTTTGAAAGTGCCTTAAGCTACTTACAAGCATTCAACAGAAACTCACATGCATTTCTCTGAAAGAGAAGCACTCTGCTCCAACACTTCAATTCACTGTGCGAAGTGAATGGAGTGTTGGTTCACTTTCTAAATGCTCTTCTTTCAGAGAAAATCACTTTCCTTTGAAAGTGCCTTAAGCTACTTGCAAGCATTAGGAAGAAACTCACATGCGTTTCTCTGAAAGTGAAGCAGTCTGTTCCAACACTTCAATTCACTGTGCGAAGTGAATGGGGTGTTGCTTCACTTTCTAAATGCTCTCCTTTTAGAGAAAATCACTCTTTTTTGAAACTGCCTTAAGCTACTTACAAGCATTCGCAAGAAATTCACATCTGTTTCTCTGAAAGAGAAGCAGTCTGTTACAACACTTCAATTCAGTGAGCGAAGTGAATGGAGTGTGGCTTCACTTTCTAAATGCTGTCCTTTCAGAGAAAATTACTTTCCTTTGAAAGTGCCTTAAGCTACTTACAAGCATTTAACAGAAATTTACATGCGTTTCTCTGAAAGAGAAGCAGTCTGTTCCAACACTTCAATTCACTGTGCGAAGTGAATGGAGTGTTCCTTCACTTTCTAAAAGCTGTCCTTTCAGAGGAAATCACTTTGCTTTGAAAATGCCTTAAGCTACATACAAGCATTCAACAGAAATTCACATGCGTTTCTCTGAAAGAGAAGCAGTCTGTTCCAACACTTCAATTCACTGTGCGAAGTGAATGGAGGGTTGCTTCACTTTCTAAATGCTGTCCTTTCAGAGAAAATCATTTTCCTTTGAAAGTGCCTTAAGCTACTTCCAAGCATTCACAAAAAACTCACATCCGTTTCTCTGAAAGAGAAGCAGTCTGTTCCAACACTTCAATTCACTGTGCGTAGTGAATGGAGTGTTGCTTCACTTTCTAAATGCTGTCATTTTAGAGAAAATCACTTTCCTTTGAAAGAGCCTTAAGCTACTTACAAGCATTCAAAAGAAACTCACATGCATTTTTCTGTAAGAGAAGCAGTCTGTTCCAACACTTCAATTCACTGTGCGAAGTGAATGGAGTGTTGCTTCACTTTCTAAATGCTGTCCTTTCAGAGAAAATCACTTTCCTTTGAAAGTGCCTTAAACTACTTACAAGCATTCACAAGAAACTCACATCTGTTTCTCTGAAAGAGAAGCAGTCTGTTCCAACACTTCAATTCACTGTGCGAAGTGAATGGAGTGTTGCTTCACTTTCTAAATGCTGTCCTTTCAGAGAAAATCACTTTCCTTTGAAAGTGCCTTAAGCTACTTGCAAGCATTCACAAGAAACACTAATGCGTTTCTATGAAAGAGAAGCAGTCTGTTCCAACACTTCAATTCATTGCGCGAAGGGAATGGAGTGTTGCTTTACTTTCTAAATGCTGTCCTTTCAGAGAAAATCACTTTCTTTTGAAAGAGCCTTGAGCTACTTACAAGCATTCAACAGAAACTCACATGCATTTCTCTGAAAGAGAAGCAGTCTGTTCCAACACTTCAATTCACTGTGCGAAGTGAATGGAATGTTACTTCACTTTCTAAATGCTGTCCTTTCAGAGAAAATCACTTTCCTTTGAATGTGCCTTAAGCTACTTACAAGCATTCAACAGAAACTCACATGCATTTCTCTGAAAGAGAAGCAATTTGTTCCAACACTTCAATTCTCTATGCGAAGTGAATGGAGTGTTGCTTCACTTTCTAAATTCTGTCCTTTCAGAGAAAATCACTTTCCTTTGAAAGTGCCTTAAACTACTTTCAAGCATTCATAAAAAACTCACATGCGTTTTTCTGAAAGAGAACCAGTCTGTTCCAACATTTCAATTCACTGTGCGAAGTGAATGGAGTGTTGCTTCACTTTCTAAATGCTGTCCTTTCAGAGAAAATCACTTTCCTTTGAAAGTGCCTTAAGCTACTTGCAAGCATTAGGAAGAAACTCACATGCGTTTCTCTGAAAGAGAAGCAGTCTGTTCCAACACTTCAATTCACTGTGTGAAGTGAATGGAGTATTGCCTCACTTTCTAAATGCTGTCCTTTCAGAGAAAATCACTCTCCTTTGAAAGTTTCTTAAGCTACTTACAAGCATTCAACAGAAACTCACAAGCGTTTCTCTGAAAGAGATGCAGTCTGTTCCAACACTTCAATTCAATGTGCGAAGTGAATGGAGTGTTGCTTCACTTTCTAAATGCTGTCCTTTCAGAGAAAATCACTTTCCTTTGAAAGTGCCTTAAGCTACTTACAAGCATTCAACAGAAACTCACATGCATTTCTCTGAAAGAGAAGCAGTCTGTTCCAACACTTCAATTCACTGTGCAAAGTGAATGGAGTGTTGCTTCACTTTCTAAATTCTGTCCTTTCAGAGAAAATCACTTTCCTTTGAAAGTGCCTTAAGCTACTTACAAGCATTCACCAGAAACTCACATGCTTTTCTCTGAAAGAGAAGCAGTCTGTTCCAACACTTCAATTCACCGTGCGAAGTGAATGGAGTGTTGCTTCACTTTCTAAATGCTGTCCTTTCAGAGAAAATCACTTTCCTTTGAAAGAGCCTTAAGCTACTTGCAAGCATTAGGAAGAAACTCACATGCATTTCTCTGAAAGAGAAGCAGTCTGTTCCAACACTTCAATTCACTGTGCGAAGTGAATGGAGTGTTGCTTCACTTTCTAAATGCTGTCCTTTCAGAGAAAATCACTTTCCTTTGAAAGTGCCTTAAGCTACTTGCAAGCATTAGGAAAAAACTCACATGCGTTTCTCTGAAAGAGAAGCAGTCTGTTCCAACACTTCAATTCACTGTGTGAAGTGAATGGAGTGTTGCCTCACTTTCTAAATGCTGTCCTTTCAGAGAAAATCACTCTCCTTTTAAAGATTCTTAAGCTACTTACAAGCATTCAACAGAAACTCACATGCGTTTCTCTGAAAGAGATGCAGTCTGTTCCAACATTTCAATTCACTGTGCGAAGTGAATGGAGTGTTGCTTCACTTTCTAAATGCTGTCCTTTCAGAGAAAATCAATTTCCTTTGAAAGTGCCTTAAGCTACTTACAAGCATTCAACAGAAACTCACATGCATTTCTCTGAAAGTGAAGCAGTCTGTTCCAGCACTTCAATTCACTGTGCGAAGTGAATGGAGTGTTGCTTCACTTTCTAAATTATGTCCTTTCAGAGAAAATCACTTTCCTTTGAAAGTGCCTTAAGCTACTTGCAAGCATTAGGAAGAAACTCACATGCGTTTCTCTGAAAGAGAAACACTCTGTTCCAACACTTCAATTCACTGTGCGAAGTGAATGGAGTGTTGCTTCACTTTCTAAATGCTGTCCTTTCAGAGAAAATCACTTTCCTTTGAAAGTGCCTTAAGCTACTTACAAGCATTCACCAGAAACTCACATGCGTTTCTCTGAAAGAGAAGCAGTCTGTTCCAACACTTCAATTCACTGTTCGAAGTGAATGGAGTGTTACTTCACTTTCTAAATGCTGTCCTTTCAGAGAAAATCACTTTCCTTTGAAAGTGCCTTAAGCTACTTGCAAGCATTAGGAAGAAACTCACATGCGTTTCTCTGAAAGAAAAGCAGTCTGTTCCAACACTTCAATTCACTGTGCGAAGTGAATGGAGTGTTGCTTCATTTTCTAAATGCTGTTCTTTCAGAGAAAATCAAGTTCCTTTGAAATTGCCTTAAGCTACTTACAAGCATTCACCAGAAACTCACATGTGTTTCTCTGAAAGAGAAGCAGTCTGTTCCAACACTTCAATTCACTGTGCGAAGTGAATGGAATGTTACTTCACTTTCTAAATGCTGTCCTTTCAGAGAAAATCACTTTCCTTTGAATGTGCCTTAAGCTACTTACAAGCATTCAACAGAAATTCACATGCGTTTCTCTGAAAGAGAAGCAGTCTGTTCCAACACTTCAGTTCACTGTGCGAAGTGAATGGAGGGTTGCTTCACTTTCTAAATGCTGTCCTTTCAGAGAAAATCATTTTCCTTTGAAAGTGCCTTAAGCTACTTCCAAGCATTCACAAAAAACTCACATCCGTTTCTCTGAAAGAGAAGCAGTCTGTTCCAACACTTCAATTCACTGTGCGTAGTGAATGGAGTGTTGCTTCACTTTCTAAATGCTGTCATTTTAGAGAAAATCACTTTCCTTTGAAAGAGCCTTAAGCTACTTACAAGCATTCAAAAGAAACTCACATGCATTTTTCTGTAAGAGAAGCAGTCTGTTCCAACACTTCAATTCACTGTGCGAAGTGAATGGAGTGTTGCTTCACTTTCTAAATGCTGTCCTTTCAGAGAAAATCACTTTCCTTTGAAAGTGCCTTAAACTACTTACAAGCATTCACAAGAAACTCACATCTGTTTCTCTGAAAGAGAAGCAGTCTGTTCCAACACTTCAATTCACTGTGCGAAGTGAATGGAGTGTTGCTTCACTTTCTAAATGCTGTCCTTTCAGAGAAAATCACTTTCCTTTGAAAGTGCCTTAAGCTACTTGCAAGCATTCACAAGAAACACTAATGCGTTTCTATGAAAGAGAAGCAGTCTGTTCCAACACTTCAATTCATTGCGCGAAGGGAATGGAGTGTTGCTTTACTTTCTAAATGCTGTCCTTTCAGAGAAAATCACTTTCTTTTGAAAGAGCCTTGAGCTACTTACAAGCATTCAACAGAAACTCACATGCATTTCTCTGAAAGAGAAGCAGTCTGTTCCAACACTTCAATTCACTGTGCGAAGTGAATGGAATGTTACTTCACTTTCTAAATGCTGTCCTTTCAGAGAAAATCACTTTCCTTTGAATGTGCCTTAAGCTACTTACAAGCATTCAACAGAAACTCACATGCATTTCTCTGAAAGAGAAGCAATTTGTTCCAACACTTCAATTCTCTATGCGAAGTGAATGGAGTGTTGCTTCACTTTCTAAATTCTGTCCTTTCAGAGAAAATCACTTTCCTTTGAAAGTGCCTTAAACTACTTTCAAGCATTCATAAAAAACTCACATGCGTTTTTCTGAAAGAGAACCAGTCTGTTCCAACATTTCAATTCACTGTGCGAAGTGAATGGAGTGTTGCTTCACTTTCTAAATGCTGTCCTTTCAGAGAAAATCACTTTCCTTTGAAAGTGCCTTAAGCTACTTGCAAGCATTAGGAAGAAACTCACATGCGTTTCTCTGAAAGAGAAGCAGTCTGTTCCAACACTTCAATTCACTGTGTGAAGTGAATGGAGTATTGCCTCACTTTCTAAATGCTGTCCTTTCAGAGAAAATCACTCTCCTTTGAAAGTTTCTTAAGCTACTTACAAGCATTCAACAGAAACTCACAAGCGTTTCTCTGAAAGAGATGCAGTCTGTTCCAACACTTCAATTCAATGTGCGAAGTGAATGGAGTGTTGCTTCACTTTCTAAATGCTGTCCTTTCAGAGAAAATCACTTTCCTTTGAAAGTGCCTTAAGCTACTTACAAGCATTCAACAGAAACTCACATGCATTTCTCTGAAAGAGAAGCAGTCTGTTCCAACACTTCAATTCACTGTGCAAAGTGAATGGAGTGTTGCTTCACTTTCTAAATTCTGTCCTTTCAGAGAAAATCACTTTCCTTTGAAAGTGCCTTAAGCTACTTACAAGCATTCACCAGAAACTCACATGCTTTTCTCTGAAAGAGAAGCAGTCTGTTCCAACACTTCAATTCACCGTGCGAAGTGAATGGAGTGTTGCTTCACTTTCTAAATGCTGTCCTTTCAGAGAAAATCACTTTCCTTTGAAAGAGCCTTAAGCTACTTGCAAGCATTAGGAAGAAACTCACATGCATTTCTCTGAAAGAGAAGCAGTCTGTTCCAACACTTCAATTCACTGTGCGAAGTGAATGGAGTGTTGCTTCACTTTCTAAATGCTGTCCTTTCAGAGAAAATCACTTTCCTTTGAAAGTGCCTTAAGCTACTTGCAAGCATTAGGAAAAAACTCACATGCGTTTCTCTGAAAGAGAAGCAGTCTGTTCCAACACTTCAATTCACTGTGTGAAGTGAATGGAGTGTTGCCTCACTTTCTAAATGCTGTCCTTTCAGAGAAAATCACTCTCCTTTTAAAGATTCTTAAGCTACTTACAAGCATTCAACAGAAACTCACATGCGTTTCTCTGAAAGAGATGCAGTCTGTTCCAACATTTCAATTCACTGTGCGAAGTGAATGGAGTGTTGCTTCACTTTCTAAATGCTGTCCTTTCAGAGAAAATCAATTTCCTTTGAAAGTGCCTTAAGCTACTTACAAGCATTCAACAGAAACTCACATGCATTTCTCTGAAAGTGAAGCAGTCTGTTCCAGCACTTCAATTCACTGTGCGAAGTGAATGGAGTGTTGCTTCACTTTCTAAATTATGTCCTTTCAGAGAAAATCACTTTCCTTTGAAAGTGCCTTAAGCTACTTGCAAGCATTAGGAAGAAACTCACATGCGTTTCTCTGAAAGAGAAACACTCTGTTCCAACACTTCAATTCACTGTGCGAAGTGAATGGAGTGTTGCTTCACTTTCTAAATGCTGTCCTTTCAGAGAAAATCACTTTCCTTTGAAAGTGCCTTAAGCTACTTACAAGCATTCACCAGAAACTCACATGCGTTTCTCTGAAAGAGAAGCAGTCTGTTCCAACACTTCAATTCACTGTTCGAAGTGAATGGAGTGTTACTTCACTTTCTAAATGCTGTCCTTTCAGAGAAAATCACTTTCCTTTGAAAGTGCCTTAAGCTACTTGCAAGCATTAGGAAGAAACTCACATGCGTTTCTCTGAAAGTGATGCAGTCTGTTCCAACACTTCAATTCACTGTGCGAAGTGAATGGAGTGTTGCTTCATTTTCTAAATGCTGTTCTTTCAGAGAAAATCAAGTTCCTTTGAAATTGCCTTAAGCTACTTACAAGCATTCACCAGAAACTCACATGTGTTTCTCTGAAAGAGAAGCAGTCTGTTCCAACACTTCAATTCACTGTGCGAAGTGAATGGAATGTTACTTCACTTTCTAAATGCTGTCCTTTCAGAGAAAATCACTTTCCTTTGAATGTGCCTTAAGCTACTTACAAGCATTCAACAGAAATTCACATGCGTTTCTCTGAAAGAGAAGCAGTCTGTTCCAACACTTCAGTTCACTGTGCGAAGTGAATGGAGGGTTGCTTCACTTTCTAAATGCTGTCCTTTCAGAGAAAATCATTTTCCTTTGAAAGTGCCTTAAGCTACTTCCAAGCATTCACAAAAAACTCACATCCGTTTCTCTGAAAGAGAAGCAGTCTGTTCCAACACTTCAATTCACTGTGCGTAGTGAATGGAGTGTTGCTTCACTTTCTAAATGCTGTCCTTTCAGAGAAAATCACTTTCCTTTGAAAGTGCCTTAAGCTACTTACAAACATTCACAAAAAACTCACATGCGTTTCTCTGAAAGAGAAGCAGTCTGTTCCAACACTTCAATTCACTGTGCGAAGTGAATGGAGTGTTGCTTCACTTTCTAAATGCTGTCCTTTCAGAGAAAATCACTTTCCTTTGAAAGTGCCTTAAGCTACTTACAAACATTCACAAAAAACTCACATGCGTTTCTCTGAAAGAGAAGCAGTCTGTTCCAACACTTCAATTCATTGCGCGAAGGGAATGGAGTGTTGCCTCACTTTCTAAATGCTGTCCTTTCAGAGAAAATCACTCTCCTTTGAAAGTTTCTTAAGCTACTTACAAGCAATCAACAGAAACTCACATGCGTTTCTCTGAAAGAGATGCATTCTGTTCCAACATTTCAATTCAATGTGCGAAGTGAATGGCGTGTTGCTTCACTTTCTAAATGCTGTCCTTTCAGAGAAAATCACTTTCCTTTGAAAGTGCCTTAAGCTACTTACAAGCATTCAACAGAAATTCACATGCATTTCTCTGAAAGAGAAGCAGTCTGTTCCAACACTTCAATTCACTGTGCGAAGTGAATGGAGTGTTGCTTCACTTTCTAAATTATGTCCTTTCAGAGAAAATCACTTTCCTTTGAAAGTGCCTTAAGCTACTTGCAAGCATTAGGAAGAAACTCACATGCGTTTCTCTGAAAGAGAAACACTCTGTTCCAACACTTCAATTCACTGTGCGAAGTGAATGGAGTGTTGCTTCACTTTCTAAATGCTGTCCTTTCAGAGAAAATCACTTTCCTTTGAAAGTGCCTTAAGCTACTTACAAGCATTCACCAGAAACTCACATGCGTTTCTCTGAAAGAGAAGCAGTCTGTTCCAACACTTCAATTCACTGTGCGAAGTGAATGGAGTGTTGCTTCACTTTGTAAATGCTGTCCTTTCAGAGAAAATCACTTTCCTTTGAAAGTGCCTTAAGCTACTTGCAAGCATTAGGAAGAAACTCACATGCGTTTCTCTGAAAGTGAAGCAGTCTGTTCAAACATTTCAATTCACTGTGTGAAGTGAATGGAGTATTGCCTCACTTTCTAAATGCTGTCCTTTCAGAGAAAATCACTTTCCTTTGAAAGTGCCTTAAGCTACTTACAAGCATTCAACAGAAACTCACATGCATTTCTCTGAAAGAGAAGCAGTCTGTTCCAACACTTCAATTCACTGTTCGAAGTGAATGGAGTGTTGCTTCACTTTCTAAATGCTGTCCTTTCAGAGAAAATCACTTTCCTTTGAAAGTGCCTTAAGCTACTTGCAAGCATTAGGAAGAAACTCACATGCGTTTCTCTGAAAGAGAAGCAGTCTGTTCCAACACTTCAATTCACTGTGCGAAGTGAATGGAGTGTTGCTTCATTTTCTAAATGCTGTTCTTTCAGAGAAAATCAAGTTCCTTTGAAATTGCCTTCAGCTACTTACAAGCATTCACCAGAAACTCACATGCGTTTCTCTGAAAGAGAAGCAGTCTGTTCCAACACTTCAATTCACTGTGCGAAGTGAGTGGAGTGTTGCTTCACTTTCTAAATGCTGTCCTTTCAGAGAAAATCACTTTCCTTTGATAGTGCCTTAAGCTACTTGCAAGCATTAGGAAGAAACTCACATGCGTTTCTCTGAAAGAGAAGCAGTCTGTTCCAACACTTCAATTCACTGTGCGAAGTGAATGGAGTGTTGCCTCACTTTCGAAATGCTGTCCTTTCAGAGAAAATCACTTTCCTTTGAAAGTGCCTTAAGGTAGTTACAAGCATTCAACAGAAACTCACATGCATTTCTCTGAAAGAGAAGCAGTCTGTTCCAACACTTCAATTCACTGTGCGAAGTGAATGGAGTGTTGCTTCACTTTCTAAATTCTGTCCTTTCAGAGAAAATCACTTTCCATTGAAAGTGCCTTAAACTACTTTCAAGCATTCAGAAAAACTCACATGCTTTTCTCTGAAAGAGAAGCAGTCTGTTCCAACACTTCAATTCACTGTGCGAAGTAAATGGAGTGTTGCTTCACTTTCTAAATGCTGTCCTTTCAGAGAAAATCACTTTCCTTTGAAATAGCCTTAAGCTACTTGCAAGCATTAGGAAGAAACTCACATGCGTTTCTCTGAAAGAGAAGCAGTCTGTTCCAACACTTCAATTCACTGTGCGAAGTGAATGGAGTGTTGCTTCACTTTCTAAATGCTGTCCTTTCAGAGAAAATCACTTTCCTTTGAAAGTGCCTTAAGCTACTTACAAACATTCACAAAAAACTCACATGCGTTTCTCTGAAAGAGAAGCAGTCTGTTCCAACACTTCAATTCATTGCGCGAAGGGAATGGAGTGTTGCCTCACTTTCTAAATGCTGTCCTTTCAGAGAAAATCACTCTCCTTTGAAAGTTTCTTAAGCTACTTACAAGCAATCAACAGAAACTCACATGCGTTTCTCTGAAAGAGATGCATTCTGTTCCAACATTTCAATTCAATGTGCGAAGTGAATGGCGTGTTGCTTCACTTTCTAAATGCTGTCCTTTCAGAGAAAATCACTTTCCTTTGAAAGTGCCTTAAGCTACTTACAAGCATTCAACAGAAATTCACATGCATTTCTCTGAAAGAGAAGCAGTCTGTTCCAACACTTCAATTCACTGTGCGAAGTGAATGGAGTGTTGCTTCACTTTCTAAATTATGTCCTTTCAGAGAAAATCACTTTCCTTTGAAAGTGCCTTAAGCTACATGCAAGCATTAGGAAGAAACTCACATGCGTTTCTCTGAAAGAGAAACACTCTGTTCCAACACTTCAATTCACTGTGCGAAGTGAATGGAGTGTTGCTTCACTTTCTAAATGCTGTCCTTTCAGAGAAAATCACTTTCCTTTGAAAGTGCCTTAAGCTACTTACAAGCATTCACCAGAAACTCACATGCGTTTCTCTGAAAGAGAAGCAGTCTGTTCCAACACTTCAATTCACTGTGCGAAGTGAATGGAGTGTTGCTTCACTTTGTAAATGCTGTCCTTTCAGAGAAAATCACTTTCCTTTGAAAGTGCCTTAAGCTACTTGCAAGCATTAGGAAGAAACTCACATGCGTTTCTCTGAAAGTGAAGCAGTCTGTTCAAACATTTCAATTCACTGTGTGAAGTGAATGGAGTATTGCCTCACTTTCTAAATGCTGTCCTTTCAGAGAAAATCACTTTCCTTTGAAAGTGCCTTAAGCTACTTACAAGCATTCAACAGAAACTCACATGCGTTTCTCTGAAAGAGATGCAGTCTGTTCCAACACTTCAATTCAATGTGCGAAGTGAATGGAGTGTTGCTTCACTTTCTAAATGCTGTCCTTTCAGAGAAAATCACTTTCCTTTGAAAGTGCCTTAAGCTACTTACAAGCATGCAACAGAAACTCACATGCATTTCTCTGAAAGAGAAGCAGTCTGTTCCAACACTTCAATTCACTGTGCAAAGTGAATGGAGTGATGCCTCACTTTCTAAATGCTGTCCTTTCAGAGAAAATCACTTTCCTTTTAAAGTGCCTTAAGCTACTTGCAAGCATTCACAAGAAACACTAATTCGTTTCTATGAAAGAGAAGCAGTCTGTTTCAACACTTCAATTCACTGTTCGAAGTGAATGGAGTGTTGTCTCACTTTCTAAATGCTGTCCTTTCAGAGAAAATCACTCTCCTTTGAAAGTTTCTTAAGCTACTTACAAGCATTCAACAGAAACTCACATGCGTTTCTCTGAAAGAAATGCAGTCTGTTCCAACACTTCAATTCAATGTGCGAAGTGAATGGAGTGTTGCCTCACTTTCTAAATGCTGTCCTTTCAGAGAAAATCACTTTCCTTTGAAAGTGCCTTAAGCTACTTACAAGCATTCAACAGAAACTCACATGCATTTCTCTGAAAGAGAAGCAGTCTGTTCCAACACTTCAATTCACTGTGTGAAGTGAATGGAGTGTTGTCTCACTCTCTAAATGCTTTCCTTTCAGAGAAAATCACTCTCCTTTGAAAGTTTCTTAAGCTACTTACAAGCATTCAACAGAAACTCACATGCGTTTCTCTGAAAGAGACGCAGTCTGTTCCAACACTTCAATTCAATGTGCGAAGTGAATGGAGTGTTGCTTCACTTTCTAAATCATGTCCTTTCAGAGAAAATCACTTTCCTTTGAAAGTGCCTTAAGCTACTTGCAAGCATTAGGAAGAAACTCACATGCGTTTCTCTGAAAGAGAAGCACTCTGCTCCGACACTTCAATTCACTGTGCGAAGTGAATAGAGTTTTGCTTCACTTTCTAAATTCTGTCCTTTCAGAGAAAATCACTTTCCTTTGAAAGTGCCTTAAACTACTTTCAAGCATTCACCAGAAACTCACATGCATTTCTCTGAAAGAGAAGCAGTCTGTTCCAACACTTCAATTCACTGTGCGAAGTGAATGGAGTGTTGCTTCACTTTCTAAATGCTGTCCTTTCAGAGAAAATTACTTTCCTTTGAAAGTGCCTTAAGCTACTTGCAAGCATTAGGAAGAAACTCACATGCGTTTCTCTGAAAGAGAAGCAGTCTGTTCCAACACTTCAATTCAGTGTGCGAAGTGAATGGAGTGTTGCTTCACTTTCTAAATGCTGTCCTTTCAGAGAAAATCACTTTCCTTTGAAAGTGCCTTAAGCTACTTTCAAGCATTCAACAGAAACTCACATGCGTTTCTCTGAAAAAGATGCAGTCTGTTCCAACACTTCAATTCAATGTGCGAAGTGAATGGAGTGTTGCTTCACTTTCTAAATGCTGTCCTTTCAGAGAAAATCACTTTCCTTTGAAAGTGCCTTAAGCTACTTACAAGCATTCAACAGAAACTCACATGCATTTCTCTGAAAGAGAAGCACTCTGCTCCAACACTTCAATTCACTGTGCGAAGTGAATGGAGTGTTGGTTCACTTTCTAAATGCTCTTCTTTCAGAGAAAATCACTTTCCTTTGAAAGTGCCTTAAGCTACTTGCAAGCATTAGGAAGAAACTCACATGCGTTTCTCTGAAAGTGAAGCAGTCTGTTCCAACACTTCAATTCACTGTGCGAAGTGAATGGGGTGTTGCTTCACTTTCTAAATGCTCTCCTTTTAGAGAAAATCACTCTTTTTTGAAACTGCCTTAAGCTACTTACAAGCATTCGCAAGAAATTCACATCTGTTTCTCTGAAAGAGAAGCAGTCTGTTACAACACTTCAATTCAGTGAGCGAAGTGAATGGAGTGTGGCTTCACTTTCTAAATGCTGTCCTTTCAGAGAAAATTACTTTCCTTTGAAAGTGCCTTAAGCTACTTACAAGCATTTAACAGAAATTTACATGCGTTTCTCTGAAAGAGAAGCAGTCTGTTCCAACACTTCAATTCACTGTGCGAAGTGAATGGAGTGTTCCTTCACTTTCTAAAAGCTGTCCTTTCAGAGGAAATCACTTTGCTTTGAAAATGCCTTAAGCTACATACAAGCATTCAACAGAAATTCACATGCGTTTCTCTGAAAGAGAAGCAGTCTGTTCCAACACTTCAATTCACTGTGCGAAGTGAATGGAGGGTTGCTTCACTTTCTAAATGCTGTCCTTTCAGAGAAAATCATTTTCCTTTGAAAGTGCCTTAAGCTACTTCCAAGCATTCACAAAAAACTCACATCCGTTTCTCTGAAAGAGAAGCAGTCTGTTCCAACACTTCAATTCACTGTGCGTAGTGAATGGAGTGTTGCTTCACTTTCTAAATGCTGTCATTTTAGAGAAAATCACTTTCCTTTGAAAGAGCCTTAAGCTACTTACAAGCATTCAAAAGAAACTCACATGCATTTTTCTGTAAGAGAAGCAGTCTGTTCCAACACTTCAATTCACTGTGCGAAGTGAATGGAGTGTTGCTTCACTTTCTAAATGCTGTCCTTTCAGAGAAAATCACTTTCCTTTGAAAGTGCCTTAAACTACTTACAAGCATTCACAAGAAACTCACATCTGTTTCTCTGAAAGAGAAGCAGTCTGTTCCAACACTTCAATTCACTGTGCGAAGTGAATGGAGTGTTGCTTCACTTTCTAAATGCTGTCCTTTCAGAGAAAATCACTTTCCTTTGAAAGTGCCTTAAGCTACTTGCAAGCATTCACAAGAAACACTAATGCGTTTCTATGAAAGAGAAGCAGTCTGTTCCAACACTTCAATTCATTGCGCGAAGGGAATGGAGTGTTGCTTTACTTTCTAAATGCTGTCCTTTCAGAGAAAATCACTTTCTTTTGAAAGAGCCTTGAGCTACTTACAAGCATTCAACAGAAACTCACATGCATTTCTCTGAAAGAGAAGCAGTCTGTTCCAACACTTCAATTCACTGTGCGAAGTGAATGGAATGTTACTTCACTTTCTAAATGCTGTCCTTTCAGAGAAAATCACTTTCCTTTGAATGTGCCTTAAGCTACTTACAAGCATTCAACAGAAACTCACATGCATTTCTCTGAAAGAGAAGCAATTTGTTCCAACACTTCAATTCTCTATGCGAAGTGAATGGAGTGTTGCTTCACTTTCTAAATTCTGTCCTTTCAGAGAAAATCACTTTCCTTTGAAAGTGCCTTAAACTACTTTCAAGCATTCATAAAAAACTCACATGCGTTTTTCTGAAAGAGAAGCAGTCTGTTCCAACATTTCAATTCACTGTGCGAAGTGAATGGAGTGTTGCTTCACTTTCTAAATGCTGTCCTTTCAGAGAAAATCACTTTCCTTTGAAAGTGCCTTAAGCTACTTGCAAGCATTAGGAAGAAACTCACATGCGTTTCTCTGAAAGAGAAGCAGTCTGTTCCAACACTTCAATTCACTGTGTGAAGTGAATGGAGTATTGCCTCACTTTCTAAATGCTGTCCTTTCAGAGAAAATCACTCTCCTTTGAAAGTTTCTTAAGCTACTTACAAGCATTCAACAGAAACTCACAAGCGTTTCTCTGAAAGAGATGCAGTCTGTTCCAACACTTCAATTCAATGTGCGAAGTGAATGGAGTGTTGCTTCACTTTCTAAATGCTGTCCTTTCAGAGAAAATCACTTTCCTTTGAAAGTGCCTTAAGCTACTTACAAGCATTCAACAGAAACTCACATGCATTTCTCTGAAAGAGAAGCAGTCTGGTCCAACACTTCGATTCACTGTGCAAAGTGAATGGAGTGTTGCTTCACTTTCTAAATTCTGTCCTTTCAGAGAAAATCACTTTCCTTTGAAAGTGCCTTAAGCTACTTACAAGCATTCACCAGAAACTCACATGCTTTTCTCTGAAAGAGAAGCAGTCTGTTCCAACACTTCAATTCACCGTGCGAAGTGAATGGAGTGTTGCTTCACTTTCTAAATGCTGTCCTTTCAGAGAAAATCACTTTCCTTTGAAAGAGCCTTAAGCTACTTGCAAGCATTAGGAAGAAACTCACATGCATTTCTCTGAAAGAGAAGCAGTCTGTTCCAACACTTCAATTCACTGTGCGAAGTGAATGGAGTGTTGCTTCACTTTCTAAATGCTGTCCTTTCAGAGAAAATCACTTTCCTTTGAAAGTGCCTTAAGCTACTTGCAAGCATTAGAAAAAAACTCACATGCGTTTCTCTGAAAGAGAAGCAGTCTGTTCCAACACTTCAATTCACTGTGTGAAGTGAATGGAGTGTTGCCTCACTTTCTAAATGCTGTCCTTTCAGAGAAAATCACTCTCCTTTTAAAGATTCTTAAGATACTTACAAGCATTCAACAGAAACTCACATGCGTTTCTCTGAAAGAGATGCAGTCTGTTCCAACATTTCAATTCACTGTGCGAAGTGAATGGAGTGTTGCTTCACTTTCTAAATGCTGTCCTTTCAGAGAAAATCAATTTCCTTTGAAAGTGCCTTAAGCTACTTACAAGCATTCAACAGAAACTCACATGCATTTCTCTGAAAGTGAAGCAGTCTGTTCCAGCACTTCAATTCACTGTGCGAAGTGAATGGAGTGTTGCTTCACTTTCTAAATTATGTCCTTTCAGAGAAAATCACTTTCCTTTGAAAGTGCCTTAAGCTACTTGCAAGCATTAGGAAGAAACTCACATGCGTTTCTCTGAAAGAGAAACACTCTGTTCCAACACTTCAATTCACTGTGCGAAGTGAATGGAGTGTTGCTTCACTTTCTAAATGCTGTCCTTTCAGAGAAAATCACTTTCCTTTGAAAGTGCCTTAAGCTACTTACAAGCATTCACCAGAAACTCACATGCGTTTCTCTGAAAGAGAAGCAGTCTGTTCCAACACTTCAATTCACTGTTCGAAGTGAATGGAGTGTTACTTCACTTTCTAAATGCTGTCCTTTCAGAGAAAATCACTTTCCTTTGAAAGTGCCTTAAGCTACTTGCAAGCATTAGGAAGAAACTCACATGCGTTTCTCTGAAAGAAAAGCAGTCTGTTCCAACACTTCAATTCACTGTGCGAAGTGAATGGAGTGTTGCTTCATTTTCTAAATGCTGTCCTTTCAGAGAAAATCACTTTCCTTTGATAGTGCCTTAAGCTACTTGCAAGCATTAGGAAGAAACTCACATGCGTTTCTCTGAAAGAGAAGCAGTCTGCTCCAACACTTCAATTCACTGTGCGATGTGAATGGAGTGTTGCCTCACTTTCGAAATGCTGTCCTATCAGAGAAAATCACTTTCCTTTGAAAGTGCCTTAAGGTAGTTACAAGCATTCAACAGAAACTCACATGCATTTCTCTGAAAGAGAAGCAGTCTGTTCCAACACTTCAATTCACTGTGCGAAGTGAATGGAGTGTTGCTTCACTTTCTAAATTCTGTCCTTTCAGAGAAAATCACTTTCCATTGAAAGTGCCTTAAACTACTTTCAAGCATTCAGAAAAACTCACATGCTTTTCTCTGAAAGAGAAGCAGTCTGTTCCAACACTTCAATTCACTGTGCGAAGTAAATGGAGTGTTGCTTCACTTTTTAAATGCTGTCCTTTCAGAGAAAATCACTTTCCTTTGAAATAGCCTTAAGCTACTTGCAAGCATATGGAAGAAACTCACATGCGTTTCTCTGAAAGAGAAGCAGTCTGTTCCAACACTTCAATTCACTGTGCGAAGTGAATGGAGTGTTGCTTCACTTTCTAAATGCTGTCCTTTCAGAGAAAATCACTTTCCTTTGAAAGTGCCTTAAGCTACTTACAAACATTCACAAAAAACTCACATGCGTTTCTCTGAAAGAAAAGCAGTCTGTTCCAACACTTCAATTCACTGTGCGAAGTGAATGGAGTGTTGCCTCACTTTCTAAATGCTGTCCTTTCAGAGAAAATCACTTTCCATTGAAAGTGCCTTAAACTACTTTCAAGCATTCACAAAAAACTCACATGCGTTTCTCTGAAAGAGAAGCAGTCTGTTCCAACACTACAATTCACTGTGCGAAGTGAACGGAGTGTTGCTTCACTTTCTAAATGCTGTCCTTTCAGAGAAAATCACTTTCCTTTGAACGTGCCTGAAGCTACTTGCAAGCATTCACAAGAAACACTAATGCGTTTCTATGAAAGAGAAGCAGTCTGTTCCAACACTTCAATTCATTGCGCGAAGGGAATGGAGTGTTGCCTCACTTTCTAAATACTGTCCTTTCAGAGAAAATCACTCTCCTTTGAAAGTTTCTTAAGCTACTTACAAGCATTCAACAGAAACTCACATGCGTTTCTCTGAAAGAGATACAGTCTGTTCCAACATTTCAATTCAATGTGCGAAGTGAATGGCGTGTTGCTTCACTTTCTAAATGCTGTCCTTTCTCAGAAAATCACTTTCCTTTGAAAGTGCCTTAAGCTACTTACAAGCATTCAACAGAAACTCACATGCATCTCTGAAAGAGAAGCAGTCTGTTCCAACACTTCAATTCACTGTGCGAAGTGAATGGAGTGTTGCTTCACTTTCTAAATTATGTCCTTTCAGAGAAAATCACTTTCCTTGGAAAGTGCCTTAAGCTACTTGCAAGCATTAGGAAGAAACTCACATGCGTTTCTCTGAAAGAGAAACACTCTGTTCCAACACTTCAATTCAATGTGCGAAGTGAATGGAGTGTTGCCTCACTTTCTAAATGCTGTCCTTTCAGAGAAAATCATTTTCCTTTGAAAGTGCCTTAAGCTACTTACAAGCATTCAAAAGAAACTCACATGCATTTCTCTGAAAGAGAAGCAGTCTGTTCCAACACTTCAATTCACTGTGCGAAGTGAATGGAGTGTTGTCTCACTTTCTAAATGCTTTCCTTTCAGACAAAATCACTCTCCTTTGAAAGTTTCTTAAGCTACTTACAAGCATTCAACAGAAACTCACATGCGTTTCTCTGAAAGAGACGCAGTCTGTTCCAACACTTCAATTCACTGTGCGAAGTGAATGGAGTGTTGCTTCACTTTATAAATCATGTCCTTTCAGAGAAAATCACTTTCTTTTGAAAGTGCCTTAAGCTACTTGCAAGCATTAGGAAGAAACTCACATGCGTTTCTCTGAAAGAGAAGCACTCTGCTCCAACACTTCAATTCACTGTGCGAAGTGAATAGAGTTTTGCTTCACTTTCTAAATTCTGTCCTTTCAGAGAAAATCACTTTCCTTTGAAAGTGCCTTAAACTACTTTCAAGCATTCACCAGAAACTCACATGCGTTTCTCTGAAAGAGAAGCAGTCTGTTCCAACTCTTCAATTCACTGTGCGAAGTGAATGGAGTGTTGCTTCACTTTCTAAATGCTGTCCTTTCAGAGAAAATTACTTTCCTTTGAAAGTGCCTTAAGCTACTTGCAAGCATTAGGAAGAAACTCACATGCGTTTCTCTGAAAGAGAAGCAGTCTGTTCCAACATTTCAATTCACTGTGTGAAGTGAATGAGTATTGCCTCACTTTCTAAATGCTGTCCTTTCAGAGAAAATCACTTTCCTTTGAAAGTGCCTTAAGCTACTTTCAAGCATTCATCAGAAACTCACATGCGTTTCTCTGAAAAAGATGCAGTCTGTTCCAACACTTCAATTCAATGTGCGAAGTGAATGGAGTGTTGCTTCACTTTCTAAATGCTGTCCTTTCAGAGAAAATCACTTTCCTTTGAAAGTGCCTTAAGCTACTTACAAGCATTCAACAGAAACTCACATGCATTTCTCTGAAAGAGAAGCACTCTGCTCCAACACTTCAATTCACTGTGCGAAGTGAATGGAGTGTTGCTTCACTTTCTAAATTCTGTCCTTTCAGAGAAAATCACTTTCCTTTGAAAGTGCCTTAAACTACTTTCAAGCATTCATAAAAAACTCACATGCGTTTCCCTGAAAGAGAAGCAGTCTGTTCCAACACTTCAATTCACTGTGCGAAGTGAATGGAGTGTTGCTTCACTTTCTAAATGCTGTCCTTTCAGAGAAAATCACTTTCCTTTGATAGTGCCTTAAGCTACTTGCAAGCATTAGGAAGAAACTCACATGCGTTTCTCTGAAAGAGAAGCAGTCTGTTCCAACACTTCAATTCACTGTGCGAAGTGAATGGAGTGTTGCCTCACTTTCTAAATGCTGTCCTTTCAGAGAAAATCACTTTCCTTTGAAAGTGCCTTAAGCTACTTACAAGCATTCAACAGAAACTCACATACATTTCTCTGAAAGAGAAGCAGTCTGTTCCAACACTTCAATTCACTGTGCGATGTGAATGGAGTGTTGCTTCACTTTCTAAATCATGTCCTTTCAGAGAAAATCACATTACTTTGAAAGTGCCTTAAGCTACTTGCAAGCATTAGGAAGAAACTCACATGCGTTTCTCTGAAAAAGAAGCACTCTGCTCCAACACTTCAATTCACTGTGCGTAGTGAATGGAGTCTTGCTTCACTTTCTAAATTCTGTCCTTTCAGAGAAAATCACTTTCCATTGAAAGTGCCTTAAACTACTTTCAAGCATTCACCAGAAACTCACATGCGTTTCTCTGAAAGAGAAGCAGTCTTTTCCAACACTTCAATTCACTGTGCGAAGTGGAGTGTTGCTTCACTTTCTAAATGCTGTCCTTTCAGAGAAAATCACTTTCTTTGAAAGTGCCTTAAGCTACTTGCAAGCATTAGGAAGAAACTCACATGCGTTTCTCTGAAAGAGAAGCAGTCTGTTCCAACACTTAAATTCACTGTCCGAAGTGAATGGAGTGTTGCCTCACTTTCTAAATGCTGTCCTTTCAGAGAAAATCACTTTCCTTTGAAAGTTCCTTAAGCTACTTGCAAGCATTCACAAGAAACACTAATGCGTTTCTATGAAAGAGAAGCAGTCTGTTCCAACACTTCAATTCACTGTGCGAAGTGAATAGAGTTTTGCTTCACTTTCTAAATTCTGTCCTTTCAGAGAAAATCACTTTCCTTTGAAAGTGCCTTAAACTACTTTCAAGCATTCACCAGAAACTCACATGCATTTCTCTGAAAGAGAAGCAGTCTGTTCCAACACTTCAATTCACTGTGTGAAGTGAATGGACTGTTGCCTCACTTTCTAAATGCTTTCCTTTCAGAGAAAATCACTCTCCTTTGAAAGTTTCTTAAGCTACTTACAAGCATTCAACAGAAACTCACATGCGTTTCTCTGAAAGAGACGCAGTCTGTTCCAACACTTCAATTCAATGTGCGAAGTGAATGGAGTGTTGCTTCACTTTCTAAATCATGTCCTTTCAGAAAAAATCACTTTCCTTTGAAAGTGCCTTAAGCTACTTACAAGCATTAAACAGAAACTCACATGCGTTTCTCTGAAAGAGAAGCAGTCTGTTCCAACACTTCAATTCACTGTGCGAAGTGAATGGAGTGTTGCTTCACTTTGTAAATGCTGTCCTTTCAGAGAAAATCACTTTCCTTTGAAAGTGCCTTAAGCTACTTGCAAGCATTAGGAAGAAACTCACATGCATTTCTCTGAAAGAGAAGCACTCTGCTCCAACACTTCAATTCACTGTGCGAAGTGAATAGAGTTTTGCTTCACTTTCTAAATTCTGTCCTTTCAGAGAAAATCACTTTCCTTTGAAAGTGCCTTAAACTACTTTCAAGCATTCACCAGAAACTCACATGCGTTTCTCTGAAAGAGAAGCAGTCTGTTCCAACACTTCAATTCACTGTGCGAAGTGAATGGAGTGTTGCTTCACTTTCTAAATGCTGTCCTTTCAGAGAAAATTACTTTCCTTTGAAAGTGCCTTAAGCTACTTGCAAGCATTAGGAAGAAACTCACATGTGTTTCTCTGAAAGAGAAGCAGTCTGTTCCAACATTTCAATTCACTGTGTGAAGTGAATGAGTATTGCCTCACTTTCTAAATGCTGTCCTTTCAGAGAAAATCACTTTCCTTTGAAAGTGCCTTAAGCTACTTACAAGCATTCAACAGAAACTCACATGCGTTTCTCTGAAAGAGAAGCAGTCTGTTCCAACACTTCAATTCACTGTGCGAAGTCAATGGAGTGTTGCTTCACTTTCTAAATACTGTCCTTTCTGAGAAAATCACTTTCCTTTGAAAGTGCCTTAAACTACTTTCAAGCATTCATAAAAAACTCACATGCGTTTCTCTGAAAGAGAAGCACTCTGCTCCAACACTTCAATTCACTGTGCGAAGTGAATGGAGTGTTGCTTCACTTTCTAAATGCTGTCCTTTCAGAGAAAATCACTTGCCTTTGATAGTGCCTTAAGCTACTTGCAAGCATTAGGAAGAAATTCACATGCGTTTCTCTGAAAGAGAAGCAGTCTGTTCCAACACTTCAATTCACTGTGCGAAGTGAAGGGAGTGTTGCCTCACTTTCTAAATGCTGTCCTTTCAGAGAAAATCACTTTCCTTTGAAAGTGCCTTAAGCTAGTTGCAAGCATTCACAAGAAAAACAAATGCGTTTCTATGAAAGAGAAGCAGTCTGTTCCAACACTTCAATTCACTGTGCGAAGTGAATGGAGTGTTGCTTCACTTTCTAAATCATGTCCTTTCAGACAAAATCACTTTCCTTTGAAAGTGCCTTAAGCTACTTGCAAGCATTAGGAAGAAACTCACATGCGTTTCTCTGAAAGAGAAGCACTCTGCTCCAACACTTCAATTCACTGTGCGAAGTGAATGGAGTGTTGCTTCACTTTCTAAATGCTGTCCTTTCAGAGAAAATCACTTTCCTTTGATAGTGCCTTAAGCTACTTGCAAGCATTAGGAAGAAACTCACATGCGCTTCTCTGAAAGAGAAGCAGTCTGTTCCAACACTTCAATTCACTGTGCGAAGTGAATGGAGTGTTGCCTCACTTTCTAAATGCTGTCCTTTCAGAGAAAATCACTTTCCTTTGAAAGTGCCTTAAGCTACTTGCAAGCATTCACAAGAAACACTAATGCGTTTCTATGAAAGAGAAGCAGTCTGTTCCAACACTTCAATTCACTGTGCGAAGTGAATGGAGTGTTGCTTCACTTTCTAAATGCTGTTCTTTCAGAGAAAATCACTTTCCTTTGAAAGTGCCTTAAGCTACATGGAAGCATTAGGAAGAAACTCACATGCGTTTCTCTGAAAGAGAAGCAGTCTGTCCCAACACTTCAATTCACTGTGTGACGTGAATGGAGTGTTGTCTCACTTTCTAAATGCTGTCCTTTCAGAGAAAATCACTCTCCTTTGAAAGTTTCTTAAGCTACTTACAAGCATTCAACAGAAACTCACATCCGTTTCTCTGAAAGAGAAGCAGTCTGTTCCAACACTTCAATTCACTGTGCGAAGTGAATGGAGTGTTGCTTCACTTTCTAAATTCTGTCCTTTCAGAGAAAATCACTTTCCACTGAAAGTGCCTTAAACTACTTTCAAGCATTCACCAGAAACTCACATGCGTTTCTCTGAAAGACAAGCAATCTGTTCCAACACTTCAATTATCTGTGCGAAGTGAATGGAGTGTTGCTTCACTTTCTAAATGCTGTCCTTTCCGAGAAAATCACTATCCTTTGAAAGTGCCTTAAGCTACTTGCAAGCATTAGGAAGAAACTCACATGCGTTTCTCTGAAAGAGAAGCACTCTGCTCCAACACTTCAATTCACTGTGCGAAGTGAATGGAGTTTTGCTTCACTTTCTAAATTCTGTCCTTTCAGAGAAAATCACTTTCCATTGAAAGTGCCTTAAACTACTTTCAAGCATTCACCAGAAACTCACATGCGTTTCTCTGAAAGAGAAGCAGTCTGTTCCAACACTTCACTTCACTGTGCGAAGTGAATGGAGTGTTGCTTCACTTTCTAAATGCTGTCCTTCCAGAGAAAATCACTTTCCTTTGAAAGTGCCTTAAGCTACTTGCAAGCATTAGGAAGAAACTCACATGCGTTTCTCTGAAAGAGAAGCAGTCTGTTCCAACACTTCAATTCAATGTGCGAAGTGAATGGAGTGTTGCTTCACTTTCTAAATGCTGTCCTTTCAGAGAAAATCACTTTCCTTTGAAAGTGCCTTAAGCTACTTGCAAGCATTAGGAAGAAACTCACATGCGTTTCTCTGAAAGAGAAGCACTCTGCTCCAACACTTCAATTCACTGTGCGAAGTGAATGGAGTTTTGCTTCACTTTCTAAATGCTGTCCTTTCAGAGAAAATCACTTTCCATTGAAAGTGCCTTAAACTACTTTCAAGCATTCACCAGAAACTCACATGCGTTTCTCTGAAAGAGAAGCAGTCTGTTCCAACACTTCACTTCACTGTGCGAAGTGAATGGAGTGTTGCTTCACTTTCTAAATGCTGTCCTTTCAGAGAAAATCACTTTCCTTTGATAGTGCCTTAAGCTACTTGCAAGCATTAGGAAGAAACTCACATGCGTTTCTCTGAAAGAGAAGCAGTCTGTTCCAACACTTCAATTCACTGTGCGAAGTTAATGGAGTGTTGCCTCACTTTCTAAATGCTGTCCTTTCAGAGAAAATCACTTTCCTTTGAAAGTGCCTTAAGCTACTTACAAGCATTCAACAGAAACTCACATACATTTCTCTGAAAGAGAAGCAGTCTGTTCCAACACTTCAATTCACTGTGCGATGTGAATGGAGTGTTGCTTCACTTTCTAAATCATGTCCTTTCAGAGAAAATCACATTCCTTTGAAAGTGCCTTAAGCTACTTGCAAGCATTAGGAAGAAACTCACATGCGTTTCTCTGAAAAAGAAGCACTCTGCTCCAACACTTCAATTCACTGTGCGAAGTGAATGGAGTCTTGCTTCACTTTCTAAATTCTGTCCTTTCAGAGAAAATCACTTTCCATTGAAAGTGCCTTAAACTACTTTCAAGCATTCACCAGAAACTCACATGCGTTTCTCTGAAAGAGAAGCAGTCTGTTCCAACACTTCAATTCACTGTGCGAAGTGGAGTGTTGCTTCACTTTCTAAATGCTGTCCTTTCAGAGAAAATCACTTTCTTTGAAAGTGCCTTAAGCTACTTGCAAGCATTAGGAAGAAACTCACATGCGTTTCTCTGAAAGAGAAGCAGTCTGTTCCAACACTTAAATTCACTGTCCGAAGTGAATGGAGTGTTGCCTCACTTTCTAAATGCTGTCCTTTCAGAGAAAATCACTTTCCTTTGAAAGTTCCTTAAGCTACTTGCAAGCATTCACAAGAAACACTAATGCGTTTCTATGAAAGAGAAGCAGTCTGTTCCAACACTTCAATTCACTGTGCGAAGTGAATGGAGTGTTGCTTCACTTTCTAAATGCTGTTCTTTCAGAGAAAATCACTTTCCTTTGAAAGTGCCTTAAGCTACTTGCAAGCATTAGGAAGAAACTCACATGCGTTTCTCTGAAAGAGAAGCAGTCTGTTCCAACACTTCAATTCACTGTGTGAAGTGAATGGAGTGTTGTCTCACTTTCTAAATGCTGTCCTTTCAGAGAAAATTACTCTCCTTTGAAAGTTTCTTAAGCTACTTACAAGCATTCACCAGAAACTCACATGCGTTTCTCTGAAAGAGAAGCAGTCTGTTCCAACACTTCAATTCACTGTGCAAAGTGAATGGAGTGATGCCTCACTTTCTAAATGCTGTCCTTTCAGAGAAAATCACTTTCCTTTGAAAGTGCCTTAAGCTACTTGCAAGCATTCACAAGAAACACTAATTCGTTTCTATGAAAGAGAAGCAGTCTGTTTCAACACTTCAATTCACTGTTCGAAGTGAATGGAGTGTTGTCTCACTTTCTAAATGCTGTCCTTTCAGAGAAAATCACTCTCCTTTGAAAGTTTCTTAAGCTACTTACAAGCATTCAACAGAAACTCACATGCGTTTCTCTGAAAGAAATGCAGTCTGTTCCAACACTTCAATTCAATGTGCGAAGTGAATGGAGTGTTGCCTCACTTTCTAAATGCTGTCCTTTCAGAGAAAATCACTTTCCTTTGAAAGTGCCTTAAGCTACTTACAAGCATTCAACAGAAACTCACATGCATTTCTCTGAAAGAGAAGCAGTCTGTTCCAACACTTCAATTCACTGTGTGAAGTGAATGGACTGTTGTCTCACTTTCTAAATGCTTTCCTTTCAGAGAAAATCACTCTCCTTTAAAAGTTTCTTAAGATACTTACAAGCATTCAACAGAAACTCACATGCGTTTCTCTGAAAGAGAAGCAGTCTGTTCCAACATTTCAATTCACTGTGTGAAGTGAATGGAGTATTGCCTCACTTTCTAAATGCTGTCCTTTCAGAGAAAATCACTTTCCTTTGAAAGTGCCTTAAGCTACTTACAAGTATTCAACAGAAACTCACATGCGTTTCTCTGAAAGAGATGCAGTCTGTTCCAACACTTCAATTCAATGTGCGAAGTGAATGGAGTGTTGCTTCACTTTCTAAATGCTGTCCTCTCAGAGATAATCACTTTCCTTTGAAAGTGCCTTAAGCTACTTACAAGCATTCAACAGAAATTCACATGCGTTTCTCTGAAAGAGAAGCAGTCTGTTCCAACACTTCAATTCACTGTGCGAAGTGAATGGAATGTTACTTCACTTTCTAAATGCTGTCCTTTCCGAGAAAATCACGTTCCTTTGAAAATGCCTTAAGCTACTTACAAGCATTCACCAGAAACTCACATGTGTTTCTCTGAAAAAGAAGCAATCTGTTCCAACACTTCAATTCATTGTGCAAAGTGAATGCAGTGTTGCCTCACTTTCGAAATGCTGTCCTTTCAGAGAAAATCACGTTCCTTTGAAAGTGCCTTAAGCTACTTGCAAGCATTAGGAAGAAACTCACATGCGTTTCTCTGAAAGAGAAGCAGTCTGTTCCAACATTTCAATTCACTGTGTGAAGTGAATGGACTGTTGCCTCACTTTCTAAATGCTTTCCTTTCAGAGAAAATCACTCTCCTTTGAAAGTTTCTTAAGCTACTTACAAGCATTCAACAGAAACTCACATGCGTTTCTCTGAAAGAGACGCAGTCTGTTCCAACACTTCAATTCAATGTGCGAAGTGAATGGAGTGTTGCTTCACTTTCTAAATCATGTCCTTTCAGAGAAAATCACTTTCCTTTGAAAGTGCCTTAAGCTACTTGCAAGCATTAGGAAGAAACTCACATGCATTTCTCTGAAAGAGAAGCACTCTGCTCCAACACTTCAATTCACTGTGCGAAGTGAATAGAGTTTTGCTTCACTTTCTAAATTCTGTCCTTTCAGAGAAAATCACTTTCCTTTGAAAGTGCCTTAAACTACTTTCAAGCATTCACCAGAAACTCACATGCGTTTCTCTGAAAGAGAAGCAGTCTGTTCCAACACTTCAATTCACTGTGCGAAGTGAATGGAGTGTTGCTTCACTTTCTAAATGCTGTCCTTTCAGAGAAAATTACTTTCCTTTGAAAGTGCCTTAAGCTACTTGCAAGCATTAGGAAGAAACTCACATGTGTTTCTCTGAAAGAGAAGCAGTCTGTTCCAACATTTCAATTCACTGTGTGAAGTGAATGAGTATTGCCTCACTTTCTAAATGCTGTCCTTTCAGAGAAAATCACTTTCCTTTGAAAGTGCCTTAAGCTACTTACAAGCATTCAACAGAAACTCACATGCGTTTCTCTGAAAGAGAAGCAGTCTGTTCCAACACTTCAATTCACTGTGCGAAGTCAATGGAGTGTTGCTTCACTTTCTAAATACTGTCCTTTCTGAGAAAATCACTTTCCTTTGAAAGTGCCTTAAACTACTTTCAAGCATTCATAAAAAACTCACATGCGTTTCTCTGAAAGAGAAGCACTCTGCTCCAACACTTCAATTCACTGTGCGAAGTGAATGGAGTGTTGCTTCACTTTCTAAATGCTGTCCTTTCAGAGAAAATCACTTGCCTTTGATAGTGCCTTAAGCTACTTGCAAGCATTAGGAAGAAATTCACATGCGTTTCTCTGAAAGAGAAGCAGTCTGTTCCAACACTTCAATTCACTGTGCGAAGTGAAGGGAGTGTTGCCTCACTTTCTAAATGCTGTCCTTTCAGAGAAAATCACTTTCCTTTGAAAGTGCCTTAAGCTAGTTGCAAGCATTCACAAGAAAAACAAATGCGTTTCTATGAAAGAGAAGCAGTCTGTTCCAACACTTCAATTCACTGTGCGAAGTGAATGGAGTGTTGCTTCACTTTCTAAATCATGTCCTTTCAGACAAAATCACTTTCCTTTGAAAGTGCCTTAAGCTACTTGCAAGCATTAGGAAGAAACTCACATGCGTTTCTCTGAAAGAGAAGCACTCTGCTCCAACACTTCAATTCACTGTGCGAAGTGAATGGAGTGTTGCTTCACTTTCTAAATGCTGTCCTTTCAGAGAAAATCACTTTCCTTTGATAGTGCCTTAAGCTACTTGCAAGCATTAGGAAGAAACTCACATGCGCTTCTCTGAAAGAGAAGCAGTCTGTTCCAACACTTCAATTCACTGTGCGAAGTGAATGGAGTGTTGCCTCACTTTCTAAATGCTGTCCTTTCAGAGAAAATCACTTTCCTTTGAAAGTGCCTTAAGCTACTTGCAAGCATTCACAAGAAACACTAATGCGTTTCTATGAAAGAGAAGCAGTCTGTTCCAACACTTCAATTCACTGTGCGAAGTGAATGGAGTGTTGCTTCACTTTCTAAATGCTGTTCTTTCAGAGAAAATCACTTTCCTTTGAAAGTGCCTTAAGCTACATGGAAGCATTAGGAAGAAACTCACATGCGTTTCTCTGAAAGAGAAGCAGTCTGTCCCAACACTTCAATTCACTGTGTGACGTGAATGGAGTGTTGTCTCACTTTCTAAATGCTGTCCTTTCAGAGAAAATCACTCTCCTTTGAAAGTTTCTTAAGCTACTTACAAGCATTCAACAGAAACTCACATCCGTTTCTCTGAAAGAGAAGCAGTCTGTTCCAACACTTCAATTCACTGTGCGAAGTGAATGGAGTGTTGCTTCACTTTCTAAATTCTGTCCTTTCAGAGAAAATCACTTTCCACTGAAAGTGCCTTAAACTACTTTCAAGCATTCACCAGAAACTCACATGCGTTTCTCTGAAAGACAAGCAATCTGTTCCAACACTTCAATTATCTGTGCGAAGTGAATGGAGTGTTGCTTCACTTTCTAAATGCTGTCCTTTCCGAGAAAATCACTATCCTTTGAAAGTGCCTTAAGCTACTTGCAAGCATTAGGAAGAAACTCACATGCGTTTCTCTGAAAGAGAAGCACTCTGCTCCAACACTTCAATTCACTGTGCGAAGTGAATGGAGTTTTGCTTCACTTTCTAAATTCTGTCCTTTCAGAGAAAATCACTTTCCATTGAAAGTGCCTTAAACTACTTTCAAGCATTCACCAGAAACTCACATGCGTTTCTCTGAAAGAGAAGCAGTCTGTTCCAACACTTCACTTCACTGTGCGAAGTGAATGGAGTGTTGCTTCACTTTCTAAATGCTGTCCTTCCAGAGAAAATCACTTTCCTTTGAAAGTGCCTTAAGCTACTTGCAAGCATTAGGAAGAAACTCACATGCGTTTCTCTGAAAGAGAAGCAGTCTGTTCCAACACTTCAATTCAATGTGCGAAGTGAATGGAGTGTTGCTTCACTTTCTAAATGCTGTCCTTTCAGAGAAAATCACTTTCCTTTGAAAGTGCCTTAAGCTACTTGCAAGCATTAGGAAGAAACTCACATGCGTTTCTCTGAAAGAGAAGCACTCTGCTCCAACACTTCAATTCACTGTGCGAAGTGAATGGAGTTTTGCTTCACTTTCTAAATGCTGTCCTTTCAGAGAAAATCACTTTCCATTGAAAGTGCCTTAAACTACTTTCAAGCATTCACCAGAAACTCACATGCGTTTCTCTGAAAGAGAAGCAGTCTGTTCCAACACTTCACTTCACTGTGCGAAGTGAATGGAGTGTTGCTTCACTTTCTAAATGCTGTCCTTTCAGAGAAAATCACTTTCCTTTGATAGTGCCTTAAGCTACTTGCAAGCATTAGGAAGAAACTCACATGCGTTTCTCTGAAAGAGAAGCAGTCTGTTCCAACACTTCAATTCACTGTGCGAAGTTAATGGAGTGTTGCCTCACTTTCTAAATGCTGTCCTTTCAGAGAAAATCACTTTCCTTTGAAAGTGCCTTAAGCTACTTACAAGCATTCAACAGAAACTCACATACATTTCTCTGAAAGAGAAGCAGTCTGTTCCAACACTTCAATTCACTGTGCGATGTGAATGGAGTGTTGCTTCACTTTCTAAATCATGTCCTTTCAGAGAAAATCACATTCCTTTGAAAGTGCCTTAAGCTACTTGCAAGCATTAGGAAGAAACTCACATGCGTTTCTCTGAAAAAGAAGCACTCTGCTCCAACACTTCAATTCACTGTGCGAAGTGAATGGAGTCTTGCTTCACTTTCTAAATTCTGTCCTTTCAGAGAAAATCACTTTCCATTGAAAGTGCCTTAAACTACTTTCAAGCATTCACCAGAAACTCACATGCGTTTCTCTGAAAGAGAAGCAGTCTGTTCCAACACTTCAATTCACTGTGCGAAGTGGAGTGTTGCTTCACTTTCTAAATGCTGTCCTTTCAGAGAAAATCACTTTCTTTGAAAGTGCCTTAAGCTACTTGCAAGCATTAGGAAGAAACTCACATGCGTTTCTCTGAAAGAGAAGCAGTCTGTTCCAACACTTAAATTCACTGTCCGAAGTGAATGGAGTGTTGCCTCACTTTCTAAATGCTGTCCTTTCAGAGAAAATCACTTTCCTTTGAAAGTTCCTTAAGCTACTTGCAAGCATTCACAAGAAACACTAATGCGTTTCTATGAAAGAGAAGCAGTCTGTTCCAACACTTCAATTCACTGTGCGAAGTGAATGGAGTGTTGCTTCACTTTCTAAATGCTGTTCTTTCAGAGAAAATCACTTTCCTTTGAAAGTGCCTTAAGCTACTTGCAAGCATTAGGAAGAAACTCACATGCGTTTCTCTGAAAGAGAAGCAGTCTGTTCCAACACTTCAATTCACTGTGTGAAGTGAATGGAGTGTTGTCTCACTTTCTAAATGCTGTCCTTTCAGAGAAAATTACTCTCCTTTGAAAGTTTCTTAAGCTACTTACAAGCATTCACCAGAAACTCACATGCGTTTCTCTGAAAGAGAAGCAGTCTGTTCCAACACTTCAATTCACTGTGCAAAGTGAATGGAGTGATGCCTCACTTTCTAAATGCTGTCCTTTCAGAGAAAATCACTTTCCTTTGAAAGTGCCTTAAGCTACTTGCAAGCATTCACAAGAAACACTAATTCGTTTCTATGAAAGAGAAGCAGTCTGTTTCAACACTTCAATTCACTGTTCGAAGTGAATGGAGTGTTGTCTCACTTTCTAAATGCTGTCCTTTCAGAGAAAATCACTCTCCTTTGAAAGTTTCTTAAGCTACTTACAAGCATTCAACAGAAACTCACATGCGTTTCTCTGAAAGAAATGCAGTCTGTTCCAACACTTCAATTCAATGTGCGAAGTGAATGGAGTGTTGCCTCACTTTCTAAATGCTGTCCTTTCAGAGAAAATCACTTTCCTTTGAAAGTGCCTTAAGCTACTTACAAGCATTCAACAGAAACTCACATGCATTTCTCTGAAAGAGAAGCAGTCTGTTCCAACACTTCAATTCACTGTGTGAAGTGAATGGACTGTTGTCTCACTTTCTAAATGCTTTCCTTTCAGAGAAAATCACTCTCCTTTAAAAGTTTCTTAAGATACTTACAAGCATTCAACAGAAACTCACATGCGTTTCTCTGAAAGAGAAGCAGTCTGTTCCAACATTTCAATTCACTGTGTGAAGTGAATGGAGTATTGCCTCACTTTCTAAATGCTGTCCTTTCAGAGAAAATCACTTTCCTTTGAAAGTGCCTTAAGCTACTTACAAGTATTCAACAGAAACTCACATGCGTTTCTCTGAAAGAGATGCAGTCTGTTCCAACACTTCAATTCAATGTGCGAAGTGAATGGAGTGTTGCTTCACTTTCTAAATGCTGTCCTCTCAGAGATAATCACTTTCCTTTGAAAGTGCCTTAAGCTACTTACAAGCATTCAACAGAAATTCACATGCGTTTCTCTGAAAGAGAAGCAGTCTGTTCCAACACTTCAATTCACTGTGCGAAGTGAATGGAATGTTACTTCACTTTCTAAATGCTGTCCTTTCCGAGAAAATCACGTTCCTTTGAAAATGCCTTAAGCTACTTACAAGCATTCACCAGAAACTCACATGTGTTTCTCTGAAAAAGAAGCAATCTGTTCCAACACTTCAATTCATTGTGCAAAGTGAATGCAGTGTTGCCTCACTTTCGAAATGCTGTCCTTTCAGAGAAAATCACGTTCCTTTGAAAGTGCCTTAAGCTACTTGCAAGCATTAGGAAGAAACTCACATGCGTTTCTCTGAAAGAGAAGCAGTCTGTTCCAACATTTCAATTCACTGTGTGAAGTGAATGGAGTATTGCCTCACTTTCTAAATGCTGTCCTTTCAGAGAAAATCACTTTACTTTGAAAGTGCCTTAAGCTACTTACAAGTATTCAACAGAAATTCACATGCGTTTCTCTGAAAGAGATGCAGTCTGTTCCAACACTTCAATTCAATGTGCGAAGTGAATGGAGTGTTGCTTCACTTTCTAAATGCTGTCCTTCCAGAGAAAATCACTTTCCTTTGAAAGTGCCTTAAGCTACTTACAAGCATTCAACAGAAATTCACATGCGTTTCTCTGAAAGAGAAGCAGTCTGTTTCAACACTTCAATTCACTGTGCGAAGTGAATGGAATGTTACTTCACTTTCTAAATGCTGTCCTTTCCGAGAAAATCACGTTCCTTTGAAAATGCCTTAAGCTACTTACAAGCATTCACCAGAAACTCACATGTGTTTCTCTGAAAAAGAAGCAATCTGTTCCAACACTTCAATTCATTGTGCAAAGTGAATGCAGTGTTGCCTCACTTTCGAAATGCTGTCCTTTCAGAGAAAATCACTTTCCTTTGAAAGTGCCTTAGGCTACTTTCAAGCATTCAACAGAAACTCACATGCATTTCTCTGAAAGAGAAGCAGTCTGTTCCAACACTTCAATTCACTGTGCGAAGTGAATGGAGTGTTGCTTCACTTTCTAAATTCTGTCCTTTCAGAGAAAATCACTTTCCATTGAAAGTGCCTTAAACTACTTTCAAGCATTCACCAGAAACTCACATGCGATTCTCTGAAAGAGAAGCAGTCTGTTCCAACATTTCAATTCACTGTGTGAAGTGAATGGAGTATTGCCTCACTTTCTAAATGCTGTCCTTTCAGAGAAAATCACTTTCCTTTGAAAGTGCCTTAAGCTACTTACAAGTATTCAACAGAAACTCACATGCGTTTCTCTGAAAGAGATGCAGTCTGTTCCAACACTTCAATTCAATGTGCGAAGTGAATGGAGTGTTGCTTCACTTTCTAAATGCTGTCCTCTCAGAGATAATCACTTTCCTTTGAAAGTGCCTTAAGCTACTTACAAGCATTCAACAGAAATTCACATGCGTTTCTCTGAAAGAGAAGCAGTCTGTTCCAACACTTCAATTCACTGTGCGAAGTGAATGGAATGTTACTTCACTTTCTAAATGCTGTCCTTTCCGAGAAAATCACGTTCCTTTGAAAATGCCTTAAGCTACTTACAAGCATTCACCAGAAACTCACATGCGTTTCTCTGAAAGAGAAGCAATCTGTTCCAACACTTCAATTCATTGTGCAAAGTGAATGCAGTGTTGCCTCACTTTCGAAATGCTGTCCTTTCAGAGAAAATCACTTTCCTTTGAAAGTGCCTTAGGCTACTTTCAAGCATTCAACAGAAACTCACATGCATTTCTCTGAAAGAGAAGCAGTCTGTTCCAACACTTCAATTCACTGTGCGAAGTGAATGGAGTGTTGCTTCACTTTCTAAATTCTGTCCTTTCAGAGAAAATCACTTTCCATTGAAAGTGCCTTAAACTACTTTCAAGCATTCACCAGAAACTCACATGCGTTTCTCTGAAAGAGAAGCAATCTGTTCCAACACTTCAATTCTCTGTGCGAAGTGAATGGAGTGTTGCTTCACTTTCTAAATGCTGTCCTTTCCGAGAAAATCACTATCCTTTGAAAGTGCCTTAAGCTACTTGCAAGCATTAGGAAGAAACTCACATGCGTTTCTCTGAAAGAGAAGCAGTCTGTTCCAACACTACAATTCACTGTGCGAAGTGAATGGAGTGTTGCTTCACTTTCTAAATGCTGTCCTCTCAGAGATAATCACTTTCCTTTGAAAGTGCCTTAAGCTACTTGCAAGCATTAGGAAGAAACTCACATGCGTTTCTCTGAAAGAGAAGCAGTCTGTTCCAACACTTCAATTCACTGTGCGAAGTGAATGGAGTGTTGCTTCACTTTCTAAATGCTGTCCTTTCAGAGAAAATCACTTTCCTTTGAAAGTGCCTTAAGCTACTTGCAAGCATTAGGAAGAAACTCACATGCGTTTCTCAGAAAGAGAAGCAGTCTGTTCCAACATTTCAATTCACTGTGTGAAGTGAATGGAGTATTGCCTCACTTTCTAAATGCTGTCCTTTCAGAGAAAATCACTTTCCTTTGAATGTGCCTTAAGCTACTGACAAGCATTCAACAGAAACTCACATGCGTTTCTCTGAAAGAGATGCAGTCTGTTCCAACACTTCAATTCAATGTGCGAAGTGAATGGAGTGTTGCTTCACTTTCTAAATGCTGTCCTTTCAGAGAAAATCACTTTCCTTTGAAAGTGCCTTAAGCTACTTGCAAGCATTAGGAAGAAACTCACATGCGTTTCTCTGAAAGAGAAGCAATCTGTTCCAACACTTCAATTCTCTGTGCGAAGTGAATGGAGTGTTGCTTCACTTTCTAAATGCTGTCCTTTCAGAGAAAATCACTTTCTTTTGAAAGTGCCTTAAGCTACTTACAAGCATTCACCAGAAACTCACATGTGTTTCTCTGAAAAAGAAGCAATCTGTTCCAACACTTCAATTCATTGTGCAAAGTGAATGCAGTGTTGCCTCACTTTCGAAATGCTGTCCTTTCAGAGAAAATCACTTTCCTTTGAAAGTGCCTTAAGCTACTTTCAAGCATTCAACAGAAACTCACATGCATTTCTCTGAAAGAGAAGCAGTCTGTTCCAACACTTCAATTCACTGTGCGAAGTGAATGGAGTGTTGCTTCACTTTCTAAAATCTGTCCTTTCAGAGAAAATCACTTTCCATTGAAAGTGCCTTAAACTACTTTCAAGCATTCACCAGAAACTCACATGCGTTTCTCTGAAAGAGAAGCAATATGTTCCAACACTTCAATTCTCTGTGCGAAGTGAATGGAGTGTTGCTTCACTTTCTAAATGCTGTCCTTTCAAAGAAAATCACTTTCCTTTGAAAGTGCCTTAAGCTACTTGCAAGCATTAGGAAGAAACTCACATGCGTTTCTCTGAAAGAGAAGCAATCTGTTCCAACACTTCAATTCTCTGTGCGAAGTGAATGGAGTGTTGCTTCACTTTCTAAATGCTGTCCTTTCAGAGAAAATCACGTTCCTTTGAAAATGCCTTAATCTACTTACAAGCATTCACCAGAAACTCACATGTGTTTCTCTGAAAGAGAAGCAGTCTGTTCCAACACTTCAATTCACTGTGCGAAGTGAATGGAGTGTTGCTTCACTTTCTAAATTCTGTCCTTTCAGAGAAAATCACTTTCCTTTGAAAGTGCCTTAAATTACTTTCAAGCATTCACAAAAAACTCAAATTCGTTTCTCTTAAAGAGAACCAGTCTGTTCCAACACTTCAATTCACTGTGTGAAGTGAATAGAGTGTTGCCTCACTTTCTAAATGCTGTCCTTTCAGAGAAAATCACTTTCCTTTGAAAGTGCCTTAAGCAACTTGCAAGCATTCACAAGAAACACTAATGCGTTTCTATGAAAGAGAAGCAATTTGTTCCAACACTTCAATTCTCTATGTGAAGTGAATGGAGTGTTGCTTCACTTTCTAAATGCTGTCCTTTCAGAGAAAATCACTTTCCTTTGAAAGTGCCTTAAGCTACTTGCAAGCATTCACAAGAAACACTAATGCGTTTCTATGAAAGAGAAGCAATCTGTACCAACACTTCAATTCATTGCGCGAAGGGAATGGAGTGTTGCTTTACTTTCTAAATGCACTCCTTTCAGAGAAAATCACTTTCCTTTGAAAGAGCCTTGAGCTACATACAAGCATTCAACAGAAACTCACATGCATTTCTCTGAAAGAGAAGCAGTCTGTTCCAACACTTCAATTGACTGTGCGAAGTGAATGGAGTGTTGCTTCACTTTCTAAATGCTGTCCTTTCAGAGAAAATCACTCTCCTTTGAAAGTTTCTTAAGCTACTTACAAGCATTCAACAGAAACTCACATCCGTTTCTCTGAAAGAGAAGCAGTCTGTTCCAACACTTCAATTCACTGTGCGAAGTGAATGGAGTGTTGCTTCACTTTCTAAATTCTGTCCTTTCAGAGAAAATCACTTTCCACTGAAAGTGCCTTAAACTACTTTCAAGCATTCACCAGAAACTCACATGCGTTTCTCTGAAAGAGAAGCAATCTGTTCCAACACTTCAATTATCTGTGCGAAGTGAATGGAGTGTTGCTTCACTTTCTAAATGCTGTCCTTTCCGAGAAAATCACTATCCTTTGAAAGTGCCTTAAGCTACTTGCAAGCATTAGGAAGAAACTCACATGCATTTCTCTGAAAGAGAAGCAGTCTGTTCCAACACTTCAATTCACTGTGCGAAGTGAATGGAGTGTTGCTTCACTTTCTAAATGCTGTCCTTTCAGAGAAAATCACTTTCCATTGAAAGTGCCTTAAGCTACTTGCAAGCATTAGGAAGAAACTCACATGCGTTTCTCTGAAAGAGAAGCAGTCTGTTCCAACATTTCAATTCACTGTGTGAAGTGAATGGAGTATTGCCTCACTTTCTAAATGCTGTCCTTTCAGAGAAAATCACTTTCCTTTGAAAGTGCCTTAAGCTACTTACAAGCATTCAACAGAAACTCACATGCGTTTCTCTGAAAGAGATGCAGTCTGTTCCAACACTTCAATTCAATGTGCGAAGTGAATGGAGTGTTGCTTCACTTTCTAAATGCTGTCCTTTCAGAGAAAATCACTTTCCTTTGAAAGTGCCTTAAGCTACTTGCAAGCATTAGGAAGAAACTCACATGCGTTTCTCTGAAAGAGAAGCAATCTGTTCCAACACTTCAATTCTCTGTGCGAAGTGAATGGAGTGTTGCTTCACTTTCTAAATGCTGTCCTTTCAGAGAAAATCACTTTCCTTTGAAAGTACCTTAAGCTCCTTACAAGCATTCAACAGAAATTCACATGCGTTTCTCTGAAAGAGAAGCAGTCTGTTCCAACACTTCAATTCACTGTGCAAAGTGAATGGAATGTTACTTCACTTTCTAAATGCTGTCCTTTCCGAGAAAATCACGTTCCTTTAAAAATGCCTTAAGCTACTTACAAGCATTCACCAGAAACTCACATGTGTTTCTCTGAAAAAGAAGCAATCTGTTCCAACAATTCAATTCACTGTGCAAAGTGAATGCAGTGTTGTCTCACTTTCGAAATGCTGTCATTTCAGAGAAAATCACTTTCCTTTGAAAGTGCCTTAAGCTACTTTCAAGCATTCAACAGAAACTCACATGCATTTCTCTGAAAGAGAAGCAGTCTGTTCCAACACTTCAATTCACTGTGCGAAGTGAATGGAGTGTTGTCTCACTTTCTAAATTCTGTCCTTTCAGAGAAAATCACTTTCCATTGAAAGTGCCTTAAACTACTTTAAAGCATTCACCAGAAACTCACATGCGTTTCTCTGAAAGAGAAGCAATCTGTTACAACACTTCACTTCTCTGTGCGAAGTGAATGGAGTGTTGCTTCACTTTCTAAATGCTGTCCTTTCCGAGAAAATCACTATCCTTTGAAAGTGCCTTAAGCTACTTGCAAGCATTAGGAAGAAACTCACATGCGTTTCTCTGAAAGAGAAGCACTCTGCTCCAACACTTCAATTCACTGTGCGAAGTGAATGGAGTTTTGCTTCACTTTCTAAATTCTGTCCTTTCAGGGAAAATCACTTTCCATTGAAAGTGCCTTAAACTACTCTCAAGCATTCACCAGAAACTCACATGCGTTTCTCTGAAAGAGAAGCAGTCTGTTCCAACACTTCAATTCACTGTGCGAAGTGAATGGAGTGTTGCTTCACTTTCTAAATGCTGTCCTTTCAGAGAAAATCACTTTCCTTTGAAAGTGCCTTAAGCTACTTGCAAGCATTAGGAAGAAACTCACATGCGTTTTTCTGAAAGAGAAGCTGTCTGTTCCAACACTTCAATTCACTGTGCGAAGTGAATGGAGTGTTCCTTCACTTTCTAAATGCTGTCCTTTCAGAGAAAATCACGTTCCTTTGAAAGTGCCTTAAGCTACTTGCAAGCATTAGGAAGAAACTCACATGCGTTTCTCTGAAAGAGAAGCAGTCTGTTCCAACATTTCAATTCACTGTGTGAAGTGAATGGAGTATTGCCTCACTTTCTAAATGCTGTCCTTTCAGAGAAAATCACTTTCCTTTGAAAGTGCCTTAAGCTACTTACAAGTATTCAACAGAAACTCACATGCGTTTCTCTGAAAGAGATGCAGTCTGTTCCAACACTTCAATTCACTGTGCGAAGTGAATGGAGTGTTGCTTCACTTTCTAAATGCTGTCCTTTCAGAGAAAATCACTTTCCTTTGAAAGTGCCTTAAGCTACTTACAAGCATTCAACAGAAATTCACATGCGTTTCTCTGAAAGAGAAGCAGTCTGTTCCAACACTTCAATTCACTGTGCGAAGTGAATGGAATGTTACTTCACTTTCTAAATGCTGTCCTTTCCGAGAAAATCACGTTCCTTTGAAAATGCCTTAAGCTACTTACAAGCATTCACCAGAAACTCACATGTGTTTCTCTGAAAAAGAAGCAATCTGTTCCAACACTTCAATTCATTGTGCAAAGTGAATGCAGTGTTGCCTCACTTTCGAAATGCTGTCCTTTCAGAGAAAATCACGTTCCTTTGAAAGTGCCTTAAGCTACTTGCAAGCATTAGGAAGAAACTCACATGCGTTTCTCTGAAAGAGAAGCAGTCTGTTCCAACATTTCAATTCACTGTGTGAAGTGAATGGAGTATTGCCTCACTTTCTAAATGCTGTCCTTTCAGAGAAAATCACTTTCCTTTGAAAGTGCCTTAAGCTACTTACAAGTATTCAACAGAAACTCACATGCGTTTCTCTGAAAGAGATGCAGTCTGTTCCAACACTTCAATTCAATGTGCGAAGTGAATGGAGTGTTGCTTCACTTTCTAAATGCTGTCCTTTCAGAGAAAATCACTTTCCTTTGAAAGTGCCTTAAGCTACTTACAAGCATTCAACAGAAATTCACATGCGTTTCTCTGAAAGAGAAGCAGTCTGTTTCAACACTTCAATTCACTGTGCGAAGTGAATGGAATGTTACTTCACTTTCTAAATGCTGTCCTTTCCGAGAAAATCACGTTCCTTTGAAAATGCCTTAAGCTACTTACAAGCATTCACCAGAAACTCACATGTGTTTCTCTGAAAAAGAAGCAATCTGTTCCAACACTTCAATTCATTGTGCAAAGTGAATGCAGTGTTGCCTCACTTTCGAAATGCTGTCCTTTCAGAGAAAATCACTTTCCTTTGAAAGTGCCTTAAGCTACTTTCAAGCATTCAACAGAAACTCACATGCATTTCTCTGAAAGAGAAGCAGTCTGTTCCAACACTTCAATTCACTGTGCGAAGTGAATGGAGTGTTGCTTCACTTTCTAAATTCTGTCCTTTCAGAGAAAATCACTTTCCATTGAAAGTGCCTTAAACTACTTTCTAGCATTCACCAGAAACTCACATGCGTTTCTCTGAAAGAGAAGCATTCTGTTCCAACACTTCAATTCTCTGTGCGAAGTGAATGGAGTGTTGCTTCACTTTCTAAATGCTGTCCTTTCCGAGAAAATCACTATCCTTTGAAAGTGCCTTAAGCTACTTGCAAGCATTAGGAAGAAACTCACATGCGTTTCTCTGAAAGAGAAGCAGTCTGTTCCAACACTTCAATTCACTGTGTGAAGTGAATGGAGTGTTGCCTCACTTTCTAAATGCTGTCCTTTCAGAGAAAATCACTCTCCTTTGAAAGTTTCTTAAGCTACTTACAAGCATTCAACAGAAACTCACATGCGTTTCTCTGAAAGAGATGCAGTCTGTTCCAACATTCAATTCAATGTGCGAAGTGAATGGAGTGTTGCTTCACTTTCTAAATGCTGTCCTTTCAGAGAAAATCACTTTCCTTTGAAAGTGCCTTAAGCAACTTACAAGCATTAAACAGAAACTCACACGTATTTCTCTGAAAGAGAAGCAGTCTGTTCCAACACTTCAATTCACTGTGCGAAGTGAATGGAGTGTTGCTTCACTTTCTAAATGCTGTCCTCTCAGAGATAATCACTTTCCTTTGAAAGTGCCTTAAGCTACTTACAAGCATTCAACAGAAATTCACATGCGTTTCTCTGAAAGAGAAGCAGTCTGTTCCAACACTTCAATTCACTGTGCGAAGTGAATGGAATGTTACTTCACTTTCTAAATGCTGTCCTTTCCGAGAAAATCACGTTCCTTTGAAAATGCCTTAAGCTACTTACAAGCATTCACCAGAAACTCACATGTGTTTCTCTGAAAAAGAAGCAATCTGTTCCAACACTTCAATTCATTGTGCAAAGTGAATGCAGTGTTGCCTCACTTTCGAAATGCTGTCCTTTCAGAGAAAATCACGTTCCTTTGAAAGTGCCTTAAGCTACTTGCAAGCATTAGGAAGAAACTCACATGCGTTTCTCTGAAAGAGAAGCAGTCTGTTCCAACATTTCAATTCACTGTGTGAAGTGAATGGAGTATTGCCTCACTTTCTAAATGCTGTCCTTTCAGAGAAAATCACTTTACTTTGAAAGTGCCTTAAGCTACTTACAAGTATTCAACAGAAATTCACA